>NC_134714.1:63004545-63307575 GCF_049634645.1 Pelodiscus sinensis
GTGCTCAAATGAGAAAGAATATCTTAGCTTTCAGATTCCAAGATGAATTGCAGGGCTGCCAGATTTCAGAAGTAGAATGATCAGATTTGAACAGCAGGTTATTAAAAGTTGAAACTCCACAGTACATTCTGAAAAGGAGCGTTGCAAAACTTGTAACAGTAGTTTATTTGGTCTTGGTTGTTACCATGTAAACAAATCCTGTTACTAATGTCACACAGAGAAATGGGTTTGTGATATTCAATTATTCATAATGTTACATTTATTTTGACTTCAGTCTAATGGGAAATAAAAATACTTTTCATGGTATGAATGTTGATTTGAGCTAGGCATCTGTAGCAAAGCAGTGCTCACAACTGTTCAAATTCCAAATAGCAGTTCAGTTTATCCATGATTATGTTGGCCACTTTTACACAAGCATTTCTGCAAATCAATTCTTGTTTCTAATTGCATTTGGGAAATGGCTGTGTCTTAGTATGGGCCTGTTACTACTTCCACTGACATCATTGCTGAAATTCTCATTGATCTTAATGGTACAATCAAACCCAATTTGAGCCACCAGTGGCCATCCTAGTTTTGAAAGCTTGACTTTGGGAACAGGAATAATGACTAGCTGTACATCAGGAGAGCAAATAATTGAATGCCTACTAAAATGAATAGCTCATGAAGAACCCAAAGGCTGAAACGTGTGTTTGCACATTGATGGGTGATAAATTGATTTTTTAAGTCAGTGTGATGGGGCAGAGCTGCCCCACACTCTTGCCCAGGAAAGTGAGCCAGCGATGTGGCTGGGAGTGCGGAGTGCAAGTTGCAGCACCGCGAACATGGCGCAGGCACCAGAAGCCAAGCCGGCACCTAGGAGTGACGTGAGGGGCTGATGCCGAGGACATGGTGTCACCACGCCCCCTCCGGGAGCAGAGGAGGATCTGGGAGGGGAAGGTCACAGGGGCCCCACTAGCAGACGCCCTGGCAAGTCCCGCAAGGGGAGGGAGGGATGCTGGCACAGGGGGTGGAGCCGAGAAAGTCACAACGATAAAGGAGGAAGAGGTGGAGGAGAAAGGGGGAGGCAGACACCTGTCGGGGGCAGAGGTAAGCGAAAGCCGGCAGAAGGCCGGCTGGGAGGAAATGATGCAGGGTAGTTCTGAGTAGACGCCCAAGGGTTAGTGCGTTTTGGGGAAACGCCCCCCCAACCGAGATGGGGAGGATTCCTCATCTTTAGGGCCCTGGGTCGGGACCTGGAGAGAGGGTGGGCCCAGGTCCCCCTTCTGTTGCTAGGGAGCTGAGCTGGCTGTGTGTCATGCTGTAGGTAAAAGGGGGGGGGGTCCCCCAGGTTGCACCAGATGGGCTCTAATAAACTTGTAATTCCTGAAAACGGTGTGGAGGGTCAAGTGTGTTATTACGAGAATGTTTACAGTCAGTCTGTAGATACTTTATTCACACACAACTTGTTAGATTCATCAGCAGAGCTATTTGCTGTTCATTGTTTGCCCAGTTCTATGTGGATTTTCTTTTTTCTTTCTTTTTCTTTTTAAACTGTAGGGGAAGAAGTGTCATCCCAAGTAGCTTAGAAAAACAAAGTGAGTTAATATCTTTATTGAACCAAAGGTTTCAAAAACTACACAAAGCTCAGTACTGGGAAAGGTACTTAATGCATCAGATCCTCCTCCTCAGTGTGTCTTACCTAAATTCCTTTGTTCAAATCCACCTTGTTATTCCCAGGTAAAGGCCACTGAGTCAATGGCCACCCAAGCCAATTCACCCTGGATATTTACAGGGCCAGCTTTAGGTCGATTCCACCGATTCCCCCGAATCGGGCCTCACGCCTAAGAAGGCCCCGCACCCTAAAGCCATGGTCACCAACCAGTTGATCGCGATTGACCAGTCGATCATGAGGCCTCGACCAGTCGATCACAAGGCGTTCGGGGCCCCCACCAATTTTTCCTCCACCCCCGAGAAGCCCCTCTACCTACCTCTAGTGTAGTGCCGGCTTCCCGCGGGGTAGATGGAGGTCCTGCCTGCAGCTATGCGCCACTTCCAGGGGTTCCGGAAGTGCGCTGGCTGCTTCCCTCCCACAACTCTGTGGCGCGCCAGGTGTGCTGCGGGAGGGGGTGTTGGCCCTGGAGGAGGAGTGTGGCGGCTTCCCTGCATCGCAGAAGGGGTGAGTCGAAGGCAGGGGTTTCCCTGTGCTGCGGGAGTGGGGTTTGGCCCCGGGGCAGGCACACACGGGGGTTTGGCTATGTTGCGGGTGGGGGGTTTGGCCCTGGGGCAGGTGCGTGCGAGGGTTTGGCTGCCCCGCGGGAGGAGAGTTTGACGGGACATGACTCTGCCCTGTAGCTGGGAATTTAAAGGGGCTGTGACTCTTTTTTTTGTGTGCAGTATTTGTTTGTTTGTTTTGCTCAACAAAAAATCCTGGCTGCCAGGGCCCCGTCTAAACTGTTTGAATTGGGCCCCGCAATTCCTAAAGCCGGCCCTCGATATTTATATCCTTCAAATACAGTGGAACAGTTTTCTTTTAATAGTTGTCTTTTCTCCTTTGAATGAATAGGAATACAGGAATTATCAGACTGGATCAGACCCATGATCCATCTAGTCCAGTACCTCATCCCAGACAGTGGCCAGCACCAAATTCCTCTTTGATCAGCAGAGCATGCAGAAATATGATGTCACAGCAATAGATTTTGTAAAGAGCATTTACTGTTGATAGCTGGTGCAATGACCCTGATCCATTGACAAGGCCTCTTTTTCTGTCAGTCATTTATTTATCTGTCAGACCAAGGTAATAAAACATTGCTCCATGTTGTGCAGAATGCTCTGTTTAGCAGCTTGAAACACTCCCTAGTGGGCTGAGAAGCAGCGTGGTTCAGTGAATGAAAAAAGCAATGGGGTGTGACAGTCCCCCCTTTATGAAAATTGGCTTGTGAACATAGATGTGCATAATTTGGAGATGCTTTGGGCAAAATGCCTCATGTAACCTATCAATTTTAATGTTACAGCCTGCTTGATCTGTATATCCTGTTTTGGTGCATTTATCATTCTTGTATGTAAGTTAGAAATAAGAAGTGTGAAACTGTTCATAGTTTTAAATGTGGTAATGAGCTAAATGACTGGGTGATCAACTCAACAACTTGTAAACAGCCTTGTTTGTCCTGTGAGTCCAAAGGTGGTTGGACTAGAAAGATGTGACCATGCCACCTGGTACTGAAATCCATTTTGAACCTGGGGTTTTTCCATGAGAAGGGGGGGTGATGCCAAATGAAATATTTCTGTCCTGGGGAAGAGTCTTTTAAAGCAGTGGGGAGCTACCAGCCCTTTGTCTTCAGCTGGCCTGGGAAACAGCTGAGCGGGCCCTAAAAGGATACAAAGAAGACCAGTGACCCATGTCAGAGTAAAAGTAGATTATGCCTGGAATAAGAACAGTTCTTTATGGTAAGAATCTGCATGCAATAAGTTTCTTAGTGAATTAGCATTAGTTAGGCATTTTCATTTTAAATTTAGTAATTTACTTTGATCTGTCTGTTTTCACTTCCAGTCACTTAAATCCTACTGTCATGGTGTCTAACATGATAGCCATTAGCCACATGTGGCTATTTGGCAGTTGTGTGGCTAGTTGAGTGTGGCTGCTGCTTCAGAACTGGTTGAACATGGTCCTACTGTGTTTGTACTTCATAAAAATATTTGTGTTTACTATCAAGCCCAGTGTAAATAATTGGTACCTGGGGAGGGGGGCACCCACTATGCACCTCTCTCTTTCATTGATAAAAAGAGCGTACCTGATAAGTTTCTCTGTGTAAAACTTTTAACTCAGAGAAAAATTGATTTATTTGGGGGTTAGTTTCCTGTGTTCTGTGCCCTAGAACTGCATCCTCTCAGAACTGAAGTGCTTCAGTGTCTGCGTAGCTCTGCAGAGGGATAGTAACCCCTACTCTGTGCCTTGTCTGGGGGAGACCGGAGAATCTGGTCCAGCAGGACAGGAGGGGAGGGGAGCCCCAGAGAGCAAGAAGGTGGGTGTCACTGTCATGATCAGCACATTGGGGAACAATCCCAGTAACTGCACCCCATCACACTGGGAACCAGAAACCTCCTGAACTTGAGTCTGGCTGCAACACTCACTTGCTGCATGATCTTGAGCAAGTCATGTAACCCCTTTGTGGATCAATTTTATTATTATTATTATTATTATTATTATTTATTATTGGGGCAGATCCTCTAGTCCAGCAAAAATGATTATCTCCATGCAGGGATGAAGGTGGCTTCATGCCAACTCTCTGGTTTCCCAATCCAGGGGCTCCTGAAGACTGCTCTAAATTGTCCCCAGCTGCCTATGACCCTACGGGGCTTTTCTGGAAATTTCTTAGTGATAGAAAGAGCATTGGACATATTCCCTGCCTGGCTACGGCATAATTTCCCAGGTTTTCTCTTACACTGACAGACTCTTTGAGGCCAGTTTTTTGCTCAAAAGGCCACTGGGACAGAGGTTGTGGACCATTAAATGTGTGGGTAGGAAGGTGCTGAAGTGAGCCACCCATTCATAAATCAATTCCGATTCTGTAAGTTACTCTTCCATATGAATCATCCCTTCGACTTCCAAACTTGACAGGCTGATACAAGATTCTAATTTTGCACTTGTGGTGGAAATGAAGACCAGTAGGAACAGACTTATGTTGGCTCAGTAAAGTGAGAGATACAGGAGCCCTTAGCACTAGAAGAGCCTCTTGACTGTTATGCAAACAGTACAGTGTGCAAGGATAGCAAAGTGTGTGGAATTTGGTGAACTCTGTGTTAGATTTCTGTATACACGCAGAAAACCAAAATAGCTACTTTTGTTTTAGATCAAGGAAAGCAACTGGAAGGGGCATAAAGGAAGTCTCTGTGAGGGAACATTGTGTGTCTGTGAAAGCTTCAGCATGTCTAAAAACAAAATGATTGCGGTCTACACACAATGTTCTTGAAATACAAAGTTGTGTACCTAGAAAAACAAAGGCTTGGGGCTTATTTTTCCACTGCTTTTTTACCTTGTGCAATCATTTCCCTCTGTGACAAGTGAATATAAAATGCTTCTATTCAGAGTTGGCAAACTGGAGGTAAAATATAGCACATTTTTGTGACTCCACAAAGTGATGTTTCAAACTGCATGTACCAGTTTAGATAACAACTGGATTAGGAAAGAGGTTACTGTAGATTCTACCACTTACCCCTCCCTAGCCCCCCTTCCTGATGTAAAAAATAAAGGACACGTGTTCAAAAATAGAAACTCTCTTCATTTAACAAAACTGGGGGAAGGGGATTAACCTCTGGGGAGACTGGGAAAAGGAGGTGGGAGAGGTGAAGAGACGGTGGGAGAGGGGAGGGGGAAAACTGGGAGGAGGGAGCTGGAAGGGGGAAGCCAGGGGAAGAAGGAGGAGGGGAAGTATAAAACTATGGTACGCCATATCTTCAGTACTGTGTACAGATGTGGTCTCCTCACCTCAAAACAGATATTTTGGCCTTGGAAAGGGTTCAGAAAAGGGCAACTAAAATGATTAGGAACAGGTCCCATATGAAGAGAAGCTAAAGAGACTGGGACTTTTCAGCTTAGAAAAGAGGAGACTGAGGGGAGAGATGATAGAGGTCTATAAAATCATGAGTGGTGTGGAGAGGGTGAATAAAGAAAAGTTCTTCATTAGTTCTCATAATAGAAGGACTAGAGGACACCAGATGAAATGAATAGACAGCAGGTTTAAAACTAATAAGCGAAAGTTCTTCTTCACACAGCACATAGTCAACCTGTGGAACTCCTTGCCACAGGAGGCTGTGAAGGCTAGGACTATAACAGAGTTTAAAGAGAAGTTAGATAAATTCATGGAGATTGGGTCCATGGAGTGCTACTAGCCAGGGGGTAGGAATGGTGTCTCTGGCCTCTGTTTGTGGAAGGCTGGAGATGGATGGCACAAGACAAATCGCTTGGTCATTGTCTTGAGTCCATCCCCTCCAGGGTACCTGGTGCTGGCCGCTTTTGGCAGACAGGTTACTGGGCTAGATGGACCTTTGGTCTGACCCAGTATGGCCATTCTTATGTTCTTATGTTCTAAGCTCAGGGTTGGGGGTCTCACTGGACCAACTTGATTTTCATGCAAACCTGCTCCTGGGTTCGCAGGTGGCCTTTGGTGTCCAGGCTGGAAGCTATCCTGCCCTAGACGGCCACTTTCCTGTGCCTAGTGCGGAGATCGTGGACATTGGAGGCCTCCCCCCAAACCTCAATGAGGACCACGATCTCCACACTAGACCAGGTGGGCAGCCACCTCTTATGGCCCCAGGCAGGCTCCTGGGAGCTGCCAGCCTGATCCTGGGAAGAGGCGGAGGGCTGGGTGGCAGCTGGTGGCTGGCTCATGCTGTGCCAGGTGCAAGGTCTGCTGGCTGAGTGCTGGCAGGCTTGCAACTGGCACAAGCACTGTAGCCAGACCGTGCCCCTTTAAGGGCTCCAGGGCTGGGAGGGGAGCAGAAGAGCTTCCCTGGTTTGGCCCACAGTAGCCACCAGGGCACGCTGGGAAGGGCTAGCCTCCAACTAGTTCGAATTAAGTGACTACACAGCCCTCAATTCGTACTACTTAATTCGAACTAGGCATTACTCCTCATAGAATGAGGTTTACCTAGTTCGAATTAAACGCTTCACTAGTTCAATTTAAATTTGAACTAGTGGTTTGTATGTGTAGCCTCTATTAAAGTTAATTCGAACTAATGGCTGTTAGTTCGAATTAACTTTGTAGTGTAGACATACCCTCGTCTAGTTAGCAGGGCATTAGCTGGGACTTGTGAGATCCGTATTCAAAACCCTACTTCATGTGAATCAGTGATCCAGGATAAAAACCGCCAAGCTATAGAATGCACTGTGAGTGGCTGGTTGTCAATAGTCGATAATGACTGTCTCTGTATTAAAATGACCAGAGAACCCTGCACACAAAACATTTGGCAAAACATTTGGCAAATCAAAAAACTGCTTTTGATTACACAGTTTTGTTTGTGTTCCATACTGAACCAGAAGCAAATTTTAAAGGTTGCTGCAAAATGGAATAGCTTTTCTCTGGACTACTCTACTCCTAACCTCCCCATAGCTTGGGTGGCCACATGTGCTTGGTCATGCCAAGCAGCACCTGTGCTTCTCACATGCCACACGTGCAGCTCCCATGCACTGCTATGAAGAATCTGGTCTGTGGCCCTGGGACACACCAACACCTCCTATGGAGCACCCCCAAGGATGTCTCTCATATAATTCCTCCAAATCCAGTGCAAGGTGAGTCCAGACCCAGATCTGAATGTTTTGGCTCCCAGCTAACTCTAGTTATTACTAGTCATAAAACGTAGCTAGTCTTTTCAAAGCTCTGCCATCCTGGCATGCAGCAGGAAATACCTCTGGCTGAATATAGACCATGAGAAGGGAGGGATTTCTTTTCATTTGGTCTACATTTATCACTGGTTAATTGCATTGATCTATCCTATTATAAAGGAACTGTGGGATTTTTTGGAATGAAGACTTTTCTCCCCTCACTCCCCCAAATTAAAGTCCCAATCCTGCATGGTGGTGTTCACCTCTGGAAATATGAGAGCCCTGAGGAAGTTGAGGGCACTCAGCATCTCATAGACTAAGAGCATAAAAACGGCCATATTGGTTAGCACCAATAGTCCATCTATCCCAGTGTGTGGCCTTCCAGCAGTGGTCAATGCCAGGTGCTTCAGAGGCAATGAACAGAACAGGCAATCAGTGAGTAATCTGCCTCCTGTTGTCCACTCCCAGTTCTTGGCAAACAGAGGCTAGGGACACTCAGAGCATGGAGTTTCTAGCCCTACCCATCCTGGCAGGGAAATGATGGACCTATCCTGCATGTATGGGGTGGCCAGTGACCCAGTCGTTGGGGGAAGCTAGTCCCTGACCCCTCCCCTTGTGTCCTGCCCTTCCCCATTTCCCTCCCTCTCTCCCACTCCCCTCTTCCCCGTAGGAACCCAAGGCTCCACCTGAGTCCCCAACCCCAGAGCCAGGCAGCAAGGGTATGAGGCCTCACACCCTGCCCTGGTGCTCCAGGCAGTCCTGCTGTGCCAGGCCATGCAGCTGCGCTTCTGACCCTGGTGCTCCAGGTGACCAGTCTGCATAGCCAGCCTCAGAGCACCAGGCCATGAGGCAGTGCTCCTAGCTCCGGTGCTCTGGGCAGCCATGCAGCATGGACAGCCCTGGTGCTCTGGACGGCAGCCAGCCCTGGAGCGATGGATGGCAGATGGCAGTGCTCCTGGCCCTAGTTCTGACCATTTAGCTGCACTCCCAGCCTTGGTATCAGGGCAGGTTTACATCCCTGGTGGTCTGAGTGTCACGGCCCCCAGTACAAGCCACCCTTACTCTTTGCAGCAGGCAGGCCAGCCAGCTGGAGCCAGCCAAGGCGGAGTGAGAGCACAGGGAACTGCAGGGGACAGAGGAGGGCCTGGCCTGGAGGTGAAGGGTGGGAGGGCTACGCTGGGCTATTTGGGAAGGTGCAGCCTACCCTTGCCTACAATACCTGTCACTCATGCCTTCATGAACTTATCTAATTTTTTTTAAACCTGATTTAGTCTTGGCCTTCAGGACATTCCCTAGGAGAGTTCTACAGATTGACCCCGCCTTGTGTGAAGGAGTCCTGTCCTTCCTTTATTTGCTTTAAACCTGCTGCCTATTAATTTCATTTGATGACCCCTAGTTGTGTTATAAGGAGTAAATAACACTTCCTTATTCACTTTCTCCACACCAGTTGAGATTATATAGATCTCTATTGCTCCTTCCCTTAAACATCTCTTTTCCAAGCCGAACGGTCAGTCTTTTTAATCTCTCCTTATCTGAAAGTTGTTCAAACCCCTAATCATTTCTGTTGCCTGTCTCTGTACCTTTTCCAGCTCCAATATATAGAGTGACCATATATCCTTTTTAGTCAGGACAGTCTCTTTTTCAAGCCCTCTCCCAGTTGTCCGTGCGTGTGTGTGTGTGTGTGTGTGTGTGTGTGTGTGTGTGTGTGTGTGTGTGTGTGAGAGAGAGAGAGAGAAAACTGGGCATCTGTCCCATTTGACAAATGCATTGATTTTTCAAAAAAAGGGGGGGCAGGGAGCTACTAATGGTGCATGGAGAAATATGCAGGGGAAGGGAGTGGGAATAGCAATGCCAGCCCCCATGCTGCAGAGAGGGCTCAGGTCTGGCTGGCCCTATGTGCCTGCCCCCAGCCACTCATCCAATCTCAACTGCATGAGGAAAGAGAGGCCTCAGGTCAGACTTGTACAGGTAGGAGGCAGAGGATATTGGATCAGCCCCACATAGGGAAGAAGGCTTTGGCCTGACCCCTGGGGTGTAACGGTAGTTCGAATTAGAAAGCCTAATTCGAACTACCTACTCCGTGCCGTGTGTAGCCGCAGGCACGGAGTCCGCACTAACGGGGATTTAAAAATGGCGGCGTCCGGCAAGATGCAAATGAAGCCCGGGATATTTAAATCCCGGGCTTCATTTGCAACTTCGATTGCCTACATTAGCCACCCTAGTTCGAACTAGGGTGGGAGTGTAGACATACCCAGAGAGAAAGAGAAAGAGATGGGGTGATCAGATTTTCACACAGTGTTTAAGATATGGGTGAATCATAGATTTATATAGAGGTAATGATATTTTCTGTCTTATCTTCCCCTTTCCTAATGATTCCTAATATTCTGTTAGCTTTTTTGAGTGCTGCTGCAGATGGAGCAGGTGCTTTCAGAGAATTACAATCAGGCCTTGAACATTATTTTGCATGTCTGGCCATTTGGAATTTGCCCGGTATGTTTGTTGCCCTGTAACACTGGCCACTGCTGAAGCCCCTGGATCCAATTTTCCAGACTGGCTCATAATAAAAGGCTTTCAGGTGGTCATTGGAGGACTTGCTTTGTTACTGCCATGACAGGGACATCCCCAGGAGCTCCACTGCTGGCAATGTGTGGCTGCTGAGCCTTTACCATGGAGACTGTCTGTAGCCTTTCCTTCAGCATATAAATTTTGTTGTTTAAAAACATACAGACCCATGTAAAACCCAGCAGAACACAGAACTCATGATTCTTTCAAATCACTATCTCTCCTGTAAAACTCAGCCTGCGCCACAATGTTAGCACTGCCTCTGAACTAATCCTTGACTCTGCTATTGCCTTTAAACTCAATCTGTATGCACCCCATTGCAGTCCTGGCGGATCCTTACCTCGTTATATTGGTAACCACAACTCAAGTCAGGGTTCTGGGGCAAGGAGAGAAAATTGAATTTTTGAATAAAAAAAGAGGAGACCCCCCCGCTTAATCATACATAACTATTAAAGGTTGGGAAAGAGTATACAATATCTTGCATATATTTCGAACAGATTTTGCTTTTCTTTTAAAAACACATGTTTTCAGTTTGCCTTCAAAACAATAGCTTTTTCTTTTGGACAATGTATAGTGTAACTCTCTCTCATACATCCAAAATGCAGCATTGTAACTGCCTGTTTTCACTTTGAGCGTATCTTGATTTGATTTGTCATGTGCAGATTGAGCCAAGTACTTGATGGATTCAGTCTACGCTGCTATTACAATTAATAACATCCTGCATGACTGGCTTGCTGCTCTAGTTGTATAGCAAATAAGGAAATGGAGTTAGGGCCAAGTTCTGCAAGATGCAGAACACCATCAGCTGCCACTGAAATCAGTGGGAATTGTGGGTGCTCAGCACCCAGGAGTGGGCCCACAATGATTCAGAAAACTCATCATAAAAATTATTGGTGAGATCATAACACTTGGACTTCATGAGAAATTCTGGAGTCATGTAAACACATGAGACTCTCCACTTTTTCTCTTTAAAGACCAGTTTCTGCCCTTCATGGCTGCAGAGAAGTTGAAAATGTGACTCTTGAATGCAAATGAAATGAACACAAAGTGAATTATCTTTGAAAGTCTCATAATTTTCTAAGCCATCTCCTGACTTTGGAGGTCTTGAACAGATGGGTGGTACTGCGGAGATGGCAGGAATGGAAATACTCATTTGGATTCTTCACCAGTCAGGGATTGTGTCTGTCTGCATTGCACTCCTGAAGTGGATGGGAAAAATATATAGGGCAGGGGTGGCCAACCTGTGGCTCGTGAGCCACAAGAAAAAAATTGAGGCTCCTGACGGAACTGAGATGGAACCCAGAACTGCTTAGGTCAGCTGCTCTCATGGCCAGGTCGCTCTGAGCCACATGCATGCTCATTGCCCGTGCCGTTCCGCTCAGGGCCCCCAGCACATTACGTCATATCGTGCACATGCAGGCCGAGTAGCACATAGTGTCCCAGCCTGCACGTGCTAGCAGCTGGCTACTGAGCGCAGGCAGCGGCAGTGGCTCCGGGTGCAGCGGTGGTGCCAGCAGTGGCTCTGGGACCTGGGCATAAGGTTAATGGGGGAGCAGGATTGGGTTAGAGCGGGAAGGGGAGATGTCTGGCTCTGGGGAAGGGGAGGGCAGGGAGATTAAAAGGGGTGCGCACAGTGTGCTGGCCTCTCAGCGCACATGCCCCAGCGCCTGGAGGGAGATGCGAGGATGTAGTGGCGGCGGCGGCTCCGGGACCCAAGAATTAGGTTAGAGCAGGGGAGTGTGCCTGGCTGTAGTCTGGGGGAGGAGAGGAGAGGGGAAGGGACGGGAGGGAGATTGGGTTCAGGGAGGAGGGTGCATGGCGTCCCAGCCAATATGTCTCAAGGCCGGCCAGCCACTCAACACACGAGCCCCAGCGCCTGGAGGGAGACACTTGTGGCTGTAGTGGCGGCTCTGCCTCTGGGATCTGAGAATTAGGTGGGAGCGGGGGGGGAGGTGGATTGGTACAGAGGGGGCCTGTGCCTGGTTCAGGGGGGAGAGGGGATTGGGTTGGGGAGGGTGTGCCTGGCTCTGGGAAGGGGACGGGGATTGAGTTGGGGGGATGTGCCTGGCTTTGGGGAAGGGGGGTATTGGGTTAGAGTGGGGAGGGTGTGTGTCTGGCTCTGGGGAAGGGGTGGAGGGATTGGGTTAGAGCAGGGGGAGTGCCTGGGGGAGAGGAAGGGAAGAGCAGCCAGCATGCTTCCTGAGACCCAGGATCCCCAGGTACTGGCCCTAGCTGTCTCTGTCCTCTCCTCCTGGCCAGACCGCCCCCCGCCCCCTACAAATACCCTGCTCCATCCAGCACCCTGCCCCAGCACCCTGTCCCCTGCCCCCATCAGCACAGTTGGGGCCACATTAGTGAGGCTTGGGGGGTTTTGGAAGGGTTGTTTTTTTGCATCTCACTTGTGTGGCTCCGACTGACTTTTCTGTGGGTCAGTGACCCTTGACTCAAAACAGGTTCCCCGCTCCTCTCATACATAAAGACAACACTGAAACATTTTGGCTGTGTCTACATTGGCATCCCTTTCCGGAAAAGGGATGCTAATGAGACACATCGCAATTGCAAATTCCGCGGGGGATTTAAATATCCCCCGCGGCATTTGCATTTACATGGCTGCCGCTTTTTTCCGGCTTGGGGATAAGCCGGAGAAAATCGCCAGTCTAGACGTAATTCTCCGGAAAATAAGCCCTTTTCCTACTTGAAAGTAGAAATAAGAGATCCTCTGGAAAAGGGCTTATTTTCTGGAGAATCACGTCTACATTCTAGTGGTGCTTTTGTTGAGCAAAAAAAAAAAAAAACCAGACAAACTTTGCCCCAGCTCTTCAAGCTGTCTCCGCTGCTATTGTGGCTCTTCATCTGGAACATGCTGGCCACCCTGACATAGGATCACTAGGAAACATCCCCTGGGAACTGTGGTTTGTGCTTTTTGGGAATTTCTGCATGGAAATGGTCTCAGAAAAACTAGAGGGATGGTCTCTCTCTCTATATATGAACTGTAGGTGAAAAGATACACTATGAAAAAGGATATACATATTTGATATGGACAGAAGGGACCAATTGCATCACTATTAAAGCAGAATTCCCTATTGATTTCAAGGGGATTGAAATTTTGAAAGACGTACAGCTAATGAGATGATGGGTGAGGTGTAAGTTCACAGAAGGATGGACAGATATGACTCTTTGTGAGGGGAGCTCCCGTTATTCGGTCTGAATGGAACTGGAGAAAGTAGCAGTATTTTGGTCATGCGACTGGTTTACACTTGTGTTGTGTTTTTACATTCAAAGTTACCTAGGAAAAAGAAATACTGGGAGGAAAAATGCCAATGAAAGACTGATGTTCAAAACAGGCAGTAAGTAAATGCGTGTAAATATCCAAGTCTCCATGCTCGGTGTTCTGTCCCACAGGTTAAGTCATGTTTGCCTATATTGATCAGCAAATCCACATAGCTCATGGCTAATGGCCTTTAATCAGCTTGCATTACAGGCAACCTTTGGAGAGAATAAAGTTGTTCTGCATTTTCAGAGATCATGGGAGCACTGGGGTATGTTTGGTTTGCAAAGGCTATTAATGAACCATCTCGTGTCGTTCTTAACACAGATTGTGGATGTAAAGAGAATAAGACCTCCTGGGGCTTCAGGTAAGTGGTGGTGGCAGCAAAGCCATCTGGCTTATTGAGAAATCTATTTTCCCTGGATAGGAGGGCGTATTTTGTTTCTCTTCCCCACTGCTATCCACAAAGGTCCGCAGCATGCTGCCTGCCAGTGCTGCTTGGGGTTGACATTTCTGCTCAGTGGAGCAGCAAGCAAATGGTGATTAGGTTCTGCAGCAAATCTCCTGCACTAAAGGACTGATTCAACACGATGTTGCGCATCCTGTGGCCAGTGCTGAGTTCTCAGGACATTCAGCACCTCTGTCAGGGCTTAGAATTTGTGGTAACTAGCCTGGTTTACCACAGTCACCATAGTGGTCTTATACATTGATTAGCTAGCTTACTAGCTCTTCCCAATCTCCAGTAAGTAACACACCCACATAAGACATGTCTTTCAAAGTATACGTGTAATTGTTCTGAAACATGGCAGTGTCTCTCTTGAAATGCATTTGGCTGAGTGGATGATATGATGCCCTCTGGTGGCTGCTTGAAGGAGAGATTAAGGACTGAGGGTACGTCTACACTACAGCGCTAGTTCGAACTAACTTAGTTCGAATTAGTTAATTCGAACTAAGCTAGTTCGAACTAACGCGTCTAGAACTAAAAACTAGTTCGAACTAGCGTTTTGCTAGTTCGAACTAGTAAGTCCACATTGAGTGGACTCTGAACAGGGCTTAAGGATGGCCGGAAGCAGTGCCGGCAGGGCATAAAAGGAGGACTTAGAGCGTGGAGATACTGTCTCAGGCTAGCCGAGGGCTGCGCTTAAAGGGTCCCGACCCCCACCCCGGACACACAGTTCTAAGGGGTGCCCCGCTTGCAAAGAAGTTCTGGCTTGGAGTGCCCTGAGTGCCCACACTGGGCACATCACACCACTCGGCCATCAGCCCGTCTGCACTTGCCGCAGGCTGGCATCTGGGGAGAGGGGGCAATTGGGGGGCTGCAGGAGAGCTTCCACCCCCAGAAGCCCGCAGAGCCAGCCCAGTCCTCCCCATCGGGGGCTCGTGCCCCATTCCTCCCTCACCTTCTTCCACTTGCCCTTCCCTAGCCCCCCTTCTTATTGATGTACAAAATAAAGCTAATGTTTCTTCCAACATTGACTCTGTCTTTATTGAAAAAAACTGGGGGAGACTGGGAAAAGGAGGTGGGAGAGGGGAAGAGAAAGGCTGGGAGAGGGGAGGGCAACTAACATGATCAGGGGTTGGGAACAGGTCCCAGATGAAGAGAGGCTACAGAGACTGGGACTGTTCAGCTTAGAAAAGAGGAGACGGAGGGGGGACAGGATAGAGGTCTCTAAAAGCAGGGGTTGGGTGGAGAGGGTGCATTCAGAAAAGTTCTTCATGAGTTCCCATAAAGAAGGACTAGAGGACACCAAAGGAAAGGAATGGGTAGCAGGCTTCAAACTAGTAAGAGAAAGTTGTTCTTCTTCCCAAAGCAAATAGTTAACCTGTGGAACTCCTTGCTGCAGGAGGCTGTGAAGGCTAGAACTAGAACAGAGTTTAAAGGGAAGTGAGATCAAGTGATGGAGGTTGGGTCCATGGAGTCCTATTAGCCAGAGGGTAGGAGTGGTGTCCCTGCCCAAAGTTTGTGGAAGGCTGGAGAGGGATGGCACGAGACAAATGGCTTGGTCATTGTCTTCGGTCCATCCCCTCCAGGGTCCCTAGGGTTGGCCGCTGTTGGCAGAGAGGCTACTGGGCTAGATGGACCTTTGGTCTGACCCAGGACGGCCATTGTAAGCTCAGGGCTCAGGGTCGGGGGTCTCAGTGGACCCCCTTGATTTTCATGCACACCTGCTCCTGGGTGGCCAGGCTGGCAGCTCTCCTGCCCTAGACGGCCACTTTCCTGTGCCTAGTGCGGAGATCGTGGACGAGGTCCACGATGTCCGCACTAGCCCAGGAAGGTGCCCGCCTCTTGCGGTCCAGGGCAAGCTCCCGGGAGCCGCCAGCCTGGTCCCGGCAAGAGGGGGTGGGCTGGGAGGCATCGGGTGGGTGGCTCTGTGCCGTGCCAGGTGCAGGGTCTGCTAGCTGGGTGCTGGCAGGCTTGCACCTGGCACGGGCACCGTAGCCAGCCCGTGCCCCTTTAAGGGGTCCGGGGCCGGGAGGGGGGCATAGAGTTTCCCTGGTGTTGGCCAGAGTGGCCACCAGGGAAACCTGGGGAGGGCTAGCCTCCCACTAGTTCGAACTAAAGGGCTACACAGCCCTTAGTTCGAACTAGCTAGTTCGAACTAGGCGTTAGTCCTCGTAAAATGAGGTTTTCCTAGTTCGAACTAAGCGCTCCGCTAGTTCGATTCAAATTCGAACTAGCGGAGCGCTAGTGTAGCGCATAGGAAAGTTAGTTCGAACTAACGTCCGTTAGTTCGAACTAACTTTCTAGTGTAGACATACCCTGAGTTACCAGAGGTCCTCCATTCCTGTAGATTTTATGCCTCTTGCTGCTCCATGGTTAGCTATGATACTCCTCATATTAATGGTGTGCAATGTTTCCCATGTGAGCCATACAGCATGCATCTTCTCTTGTTCCCACACAGTACACCAACACATGCAGCTGTTACTTTTTAGTTTAGCTAATATAGTTGTCGAAGTTCATCTATTACAGCAGCTGATCCTTTTCTGTTTTGTTTTAACCTAAGGGAAGACTTTAAAAAAATACCCAATGCAAATCTGATAATTTTAAGAATGTCTTGTAGTCTAGTGCAATAATTTGATTCCTAATATAGGCAAAACCTCTCTCATCAAGTCCTGAAATGCAGATTGCTGTATCTTGGGGCTCATTCTGCAATATATGTACATCTGAATAGTTAATAATATAGAATAATTTATAGAATTTATAAATTATGTATATAATTTATAATATAGAATATTTATTTATAAATATTCTATATAATAATAGATTAAATTATAGGGTATCATTGTAAAGCAGAGAGGAGTTTGTCCTTTCCAATAGTAAGTTCATATTTCCTATTCTGAGAATGATTTACTGCATCATAGAACTTCCTCTTCGTTCCCCACTGTGAGCCATAGCACTGTTCAGGCATGTCTACACTAGGAAATTATTTCAAAGTAACTAAATTCAAAATAACTCCTGAAATAACTATTTTGAAATAAGCTTATTCCCAAAGAAAGCAGAAGTACGGATTTCAAAATAACCAGCCCCTTATTTTGAAATAACAGGCTTGGTAGTGTGGACACTTTCTAAATAAGAGGGATTATTCAAATTAGCTCCCTAGTGTAGCAAAGTGCTTTGTTGGAGACTCATGTGCATACCTAGATCCCCTTCCTGACACCTGTATGAGACTATATATCTGCAATAGCTTAAAGCAATGTGTTTTTGGCTGCCAGCATATTCTATCTTGTTTCTTACATGCAGCTTCCATTGCTATATGGAATATCCCACAAAGATCTAGGGGCCTTCAGCGAGAACACACCTGTACCAGCATATTACACTGTTGATCACCTTTTTAAAAACAAACTGCTCCATGAAATTACCTTGGAAGGTAAGGTGGAAACTCCCAAAGTATTTTCAGAGTTGCCTCTTACTACAAAACACATACATGCTTCTTAGATACAGCATCACAGGCCTGGAGGGGTACTGTTAATACCTTTCTAGAGTTTGTATTTTCCTGAATTATCTTAGTTGATTTCGAGATAATCTAAGGTCAAAGAGAGCATGTAGAGCAGCACAAAGCATCTCAGGTTACAGAACAGTGGGGAGAAACCCTTTGCATGTGATCACTGGTAGGCCACAGGAATTCCTGTGATTGGTGCAGAGAGCGCTGATGTGCTGTTGTGTTTGATGCTGGGGTGCTGCCATCACAGGGACTTTTCACTTTAAAACTTTTATTTTTAATTTTTTAAAGGGTCTATTAAAATAATGTTTCAAAAGTAGTAAAATTAAACATTTCAGTCAGCTACAACTTCTTTTTTTAAAATGGATGTTTTCTGTGTGTATGTTTTTGAGGTTTTTTTTTTTTTAACTTTCTGTCCTGATTCAGGATTGGAAAATCTGTCAAGCTCTCAAATTGTCGCAGGAAGGGAAAATTGTTTCCCTTTTGGCTCTAGTATGGCAGTCCAGTCTGAGTAAGCGCCAGTGCTTCATAGCTGAACCATAATGGGGCCTGAGTCTCATTCATACCAAAGTCCCTTACACACACTTAAAGGCCCCTTTATATTGCCAGAACAGTGTAAGAAGCTCTTAGCATAAGTAAGAAAAACTTGTGCAGATGATGCTTTGGCTTTCTCCTCCAGATTATACATAAGGGCATCAATGCTGGCTGTTGCTGGTGGAAAAAGAGAGATGGGGAGAGGGAAGAGTTCAGTATCATCTACCCCAAATGTTCAAAAATCATAGTTAAACTCATCAAAAATCCTGAAATTGGCTTCAAAATCATGAGATTATTAGACTTGGTGTTCTTTTTATTTGCCTTCTGCTTTTTGAGCATTTAGGGTGCATTGGGGTCACCTTTTTTAAGCTTTTTTCAAAGTCACAAGTGCTAGAAACTTATATTTTGTTTAAGAATGGAGTCTGAAACCATCACAACCACTTGTCTCCAGGAGCTGCGGTTTTCAGGAAAAAAATAATTACCCTGAGACTCATGACAAAATCATGAGAGTTGGCAACCCTTCAGAATTTGTGCTGGTATATTCAAGCCTGTTATGACATAATTTCTGTGTGCTGCCATCTAAACTACACCCCTCTGTCAGCAGAGGGATGTAAATGAAGTAGGGATTTAAATATACCGCACTTCATTTGCATAATCGCGTCATGGCGCTGTTTCGAACAACCACCATTTCAAAACTGAAACCGCAGCTTAGATGTAGTTTTTTTCGACAATGGGGCAAGGAGTACAGGGTCTTTTGAAAAGGCGCCATTAAAGCTGTTCCAGTTTGAGTAAAATGCTTAAGTCTTGGGGTTAGGGAGTTCTATTGAGTCAATAGTGGAGATCCTAAAATTCAGGGCATCTTCAAGGCAGCCGTGGATTCCAATCTGTATTTAAGTAAAAAATACAAAGTGGAACAGCTTAGATAGGAGATGCTCTCCGACCAGCATGTTCATCTGGGAGATCTGGATTCAAATCCTCGCATCACATCAGGCAGAAGGAAGATTTGAACCCTAGTTTCCTACTTTCTGTGTAAGTTGTCTAACCTCTGAGATGGTGAGTGTAAGAAATAGCAGAACTCCACTAGGTACCTCTTCAGCTTTCCTTGAGGAAAGACAGAGTTGGCTTTGGCTCTTAACTACAAGACAGGATTCACTGATGTGATTGGAAGGAGGTGCTTCCCTCCAGCCCAGTGTTAAGGATCTAATTTCCTGAGCAGATTGAGGCTCTGGTTTAGGCATTTTTTATTGGCTCACTTAAGCAGCTCCCTTCTCAGAGACCTGGCTTTTGTGCCTACCCGTCCCCATGCATTGTATAGGGAACTGGAGCACCTAATTCTGGAGCTTATGAATTGCATTAGGCAGCAGGACAGTTAAAGGTTATGCACTGCAATGTGGAGCCTAAATCATCTGGTTGAGCCCTGAGGCTACGTCTAGACTGGCCCGTAATTCCGAAAGAGGCATGCAAGGCAGGTAAGTCAGAATAGGGAAATCCGCGGGGGATTTAAATATCCCCGCGGGATTTAAATAAACATGTCCTACCTGAAAGTAGGAATAAGAGATCCTCCGGAAAAGGGCTTTATTCCGGAGGATCGCGCCAGTCTAGATGCTTTTTTCCGGCTTTTCCCCAAGCCGGAAAAAAAGCAGTGGCCATGTTTATTTAAATCCTGTGGGGGATATTTAAATCCCCCGTGGATTTCCCTATTCTGACTTACCTGCTTTGCATGCCTCTTCCGGAATTAGGGGCCAGTCTAGATGTAACCTCTATGTTTTCATGATAACATATCTTGGAATAGGTGCTTCTCTTCTTCGGGTGCAATGCAGAACTTGTGTGTACCTATGAACTTGGCTAATGCTTCAGGGCTGTGAAACAAAGAGCTAATAACTGCCTGTCTTCAAATGTATTTAAAGCAAACACTCTTCCCCCCCTACTGGCTCTGAATTGACTAATGTGAGGCTGTTTGCCTCTGAAAAACAACAATATAAGAGAGAAGTGCTGAGTCCCAGCAGGGTGGCTTTGCCAGCTGCTCCTTCTGATACACATACATCAGAATTGGTCTCTGCAAAATTTCCTGGCCCATAGGGATTACTGGCAGGAAGCAATCTGGCAGACATCATGTTTAGTGGGAACCAATGTCTTGGAGCTGCTGAACCAGTTAATTGCCAATAAGTAGAAACTACGTGTAAATAATTATGGGGACCCAAAAACTGTGCCTTTCTCTATGAAGGAAAAGAATTAGCAGGCAGGCAACTCCCTAGGGCAGGTCTATAAAGCAGGCGATCTTGTTAATACATGAAGCATGATCTTAATGTGAAATGACAATAAAAACCCTTAGAGGCGTTCTAGCCCCTAAAGGAGTTTTGCATGAGGCCCAATACTGTTCCCACTTGGAATTTTGTCGTTGGCTTTAGTGAAAAATTGGTCACATTTTATGCTGGAAATGTTCTCTATGGCCACTTACACACCATATGAGCCTAGAATTTCTTTGTGTTTAAATGGACAAGAATGTCCAGTCAAAGTTGCTTGTGGGTTGAATAACTGTGATCTTGCTAGCTCCAGTGGGCTAGTTGACTTCCTTTAGTGGTTAGCAGAGAACCTTTTGCAGCTGCCTTCCAGGAAGAATCAAGACTTTAAAAATATTTTGTTTCCTCTTCCTATTATGGTGGTGATCATTGGTTTTCAGTGTTGACATGGGATAAATCATTTTAAGGAAATGATGTTGATTTGATAGAGCTATGTGAACAGCAATTTGTGAGTGTGTGTGAGAGAGACTTTCTAGTTTCATTTTGCTGTGTCTTTGTACTCACTCATGTTCTCTGGGATTAGTAATTTGAAGTGAAAATAAATGAAGTTGCAATATTTTTGTGAGTTTTCGCAGTGGAAACTTTTTCACTTTCAAAGTAGGACTTTATTGTCACTAAGTAAACAAAGGAGCTGGGGAGCTAATGACACCACCAATATAGACCAGGAAAGACATGAGAGGTAAAATCTTGGCCTTACAGAAGTCAATGGGAATTTTGCGATGGACTTAAAGCTCCTGGATTTCACTCTAGGGCCATGTTGGCACACAAATATAACAATTAGTAAAAGTATAACTGTGTGGACACAGTTATACTGGCATAAATGTGCTTGTATAACTATGCCCATAGGGAAGGGGAAGGAGCTATGCCAGTATGGTGTTCCTTTATGCTGGTTGGTAAAACTGCATTCACACTAAGGGTTGTATTGGTATAACTATATTGGCTTAAAAATCGCACAGCTAACTGAAATAGTGGTGTTATCTGTTCAAAACCTGTGTGTGTGGTCCTGGATGTATGAGGATAAACAGATTGAGCTGGGTGAGGAGAAAGGGAAAGGATTCAAAGAAAGCATTCAAAGTCAGATGTGAGTTAGCATTGTGCAAATGAGAACATTTTCAAGGTTAACAAGTGTGGCAAATTCACATCTATTCAAAAGCATTTGGAGATGCATAAAGAGTTGCTACTGCAATATGACCCACAAAGAGACAGCATTCCTAGTGCATTAGCGTTTGTATTAATAACCTACATCACCAGGGGTACGTCTAAACTACATGCCTCTGTCAGCAGAGGCATGTGGATTTGTTTGTTCAGCAAAGGTAAATGAAGCCGCGATTTAAATGATCGTGGCTTCATTTACATTTACATGGCTGCTGCGCTGAGCCGACAAACAGCTGTTTGTCGGCTCGCCGCTAGTCTGGACGTTCCCCCTGTCGACATCAAAGCCCTTTGTCGGCAGCCCTGGTAAACCTCATTCCACGAGGAATAACGGGGCTGCCGACAAAGGGCTTTGATGTCGACAGGGGGAACGTCCAGACTAGCGGCGAGCCGACAAACAGCTGATCAGCTGTTTGTCGGCTCAGCGCGGCAGCCATGTAAATGTAAATGAAGCCACGATCATTTAAATTGCGGCTTCATTTGCCTTTGCTGATCTGTCTAATCTACATGCCTCTGCCGACAGAGGCGTGTAGTCTAGACACAGCCCAGATGTCTTTGTTTCTTTATCCTTTTAAAGGTCAAATTCAAATGCTAACAATACAAAGAGGTTTTATGGGAACCTCTACAGGATTCAGCCAAGCAGAGATACTGTTATAATTGTTAAAGTAAGTTCAGCATTGTTTTGTCAAGACTGGGGGTATGTCTACACTATGGAGTTTTGTCAAGGAAAGTAATGTTGATACTCAGAAGTCGCCCCCAAAAAAGTCATCAAAGCATATTTACACTTGATCCCTCTGTCAACAGATTGTATCTACATCTGTCAACAGGGAATCTTAGCAGGAGCAATGTACCGTAGGTATGTATCCCACCATACCTGGTAACACCACCTGTCACAAGGTGTTGTGGGACCTTGGAACAGAGCACAGGGCATCTTGGGACAGTGCAAAATGTCTTGTCCGGTACCACTTTGTTCAGGGCCTTCTGGCATCCTTTTGCACCCTTTATTTCAACTGCCATTCTCTGCTGCATCTGCAGTGAGAAAGAACGGATCATGTAGTTTTCTTCCATCTGCTCTGTTAACTGTTGTGAGGACCTTGCAGCAGAGATCATCATGAAGTTACTGACAGAGGAAGAAAACTCAGAGGAGCCTTGACAGTGTTCACAATATGGACAGTGGCAACCTGTTGTTGCATTTGGCACTCATAATGCAACTGTGTAGGGTAGAGTGGCACTTTTGAACTAAGGAAACCAGTACTGAGTGGTGGGATTGCAACATCATGCAGATGTGGGATAAAGACCAGTGGCTGCAGAACTTTAGCATGTGTAAAGTAACCTCCCTGGATCTGTGTGCTGAGCTGGACCCCAGACTGTGGCACAAGGACACAAAAATGAGAGCTATTCTCTTGGTGGAGAAGCATCTTGTGTTGCTGTTTGGAAGCTGATGACTCCCGATTGGAGTTGGAGTATTGTGTCCAGTTCTGGGCACCGCATTTCAAGAAAGATATGGAGAAATTGGAGAGGGTCCAGAGAAGAGCAACAAGAATGAGGGTATGTCTACCCTACAAAGTTAGTTCAAATTAACTTTAATAGCGTCTATACATACAAACTGCTATTTCGAATTTAATTTGAAATAGCAGAGCGTTTAATTCGAACTTGGTAAACCTCATTCTGTGAGGAATAATGCCTAATTGGAAATAGCTAATTCAAAATAAGTGCTGTGTAGACATTTATTTCAAATTAGGAGGCCTCCAGCCCTTCCCAGTTGCCCCTGGTCACCACTCTGGGCCAAATCAGGAAAACTCCTCTCCTCTCCCCCAGCCCTGGGGTCCTTAAAGGGGTAGACTCTGGCCAGATGGCACTTGCCAGAGCCAGGCCTGCCAGCAGTCTCTGCCCCTGACCCAGTGGCCCCAGGATGAGCCAGGCAGCCGGTGACAGCCAGCCGTCCACCGCCCAGTCCCCCAGCACCCAGGGGCCAGCCAGGGTGTGTAGATGGCGCGCGCTGTCCTGGACTAGTGCGGAGATCATGGACCTCATTGAGGTTTGGAGACTGGCCTCCAATATCCATGACCTCTGCACTAGGTAGAGGAACGTGGGCGTCTACGGCTGCATAGCAGCCACCATGGCCTGAAAGGGACACAGGCGCACCCAGGAGCAAGTGCGCCTGAAAGTCAAAGAGCTGCGGCAGGCGTACGCCAGGGCCACCAGGGGCAGCACCGCAGCAGGGGCTGCCACCTGCCCCTACTTCCCCGCCCTCGACCAACTCCTGGAGGGCGGAGTGGTCCACGCCAACCTGGGAGGCAGTGAGCTGGGACAGGAGGGCCCTGACCCGGGTGTACCTGAGGGGCCACCGCCAGCTGTTCTGGCACCGGAGTCGGCAGGGTCGTCCAGGGAGGCCATACCGGGTAAGTGCCAGCACTGTCCCCTGCCCAGGGGCGAGGCAGAGAGGGAGACCAGGGACCGCGCGTGTGGGCCATGCCTCCCACGGATCACAAAGCCACCTGTGCATGTGCAAGCACGTGCCATGCCACCCTTGGGCAGGTGGCTCCAGCTGTGTGACACCCAGGGGTCGTGGCCCAATAGGCACATGCGTGTGTGAAGAGACCTGACACGCTCCTGACCCCGGGGTGGGACCCAGCAGGACACTCTCCCTTCACACTCCCCCTCTACACAGAGGCAGAGGACATCTCCCCCCCGCCCCAGCCACACTATACACGGCACAGGGGCATGGGTGCGGTCTTGGGGCAGCTCCCAGTCCCAGGGACAGCCAGACATCCTGACCATGGCCTCTGTGCAAGCACAGCAGCTCTGACGGTGCAGGGCATGGTCACCCTCACGTCGCGGGGGAGGGGAGTTGGGCATCATCCCCTGTGTCCCCACGGAGAACTGACCACTTCTCTTCTTTCTCTACAGCTGCACCAGCTGCTCATGCAGGGCGCACCACCCCACCCGGGACATGCTTCCGCA
Source organism: Pelodiscus sinensis (assembly GCF_049634645.1). Lineage (NCBI taxonomy): Eukaryota > Metazoa > Chordata > Testudines > Trionychidae > Pelodiscus > Pelodiscus sinensis. The sequence continues at coordinate 63,028,564 of NC_134714.1, forward strand.
CCCGTGGCCTGCTCTGGACCACCACCATGCAGCAGGAGTACTGGGACCAGCACCTGGGGGCCCTGTGAGCCCTGCACTGCACCGTCCAGGCCTGGATGATGGAGGACCTGCAGCTCCGCTGGGAGCAGCTTGCAGAGGACCGAGCGAGGAACTGTCACTAGCAGCCCCTGCTGCAGAGCATGGTGCCCTGTGCCGGTCCTGCGCCTGCTGCCCTCCCAACTACTGTCCCTCCTCCCATTCCTGCCCCACCCACCTCTTCCTCCTCAGCCTTGACACCTTCCTCCTCAATCTCCACACACCCCACCTCAACCTCCGCACTCTCCACCCCATCCCCCCGGGGACGCCGAGACTTCCTCCCTCGCTGTGCTGGGAGGCGGTTGGCCCGGCGAGACCCCCACCCCTAATCCCTGAGCTGCCCCTCCCCTTTTTTCCCCTTGCTTTCCCCTTCCAGCTCCCTCCTCCCAGTTTTCCCCCTCCCCTCTCCCACCCTCTCTCCTGCCCTCTCCCGCCTCCTTCCCCTGTCTCCCCACAGTTTTGTTCCCCCTCTCCAGTTGTATTCAATAAAGAGAGTTGTTATTTTTGAAAATATGTGTATTTTATTTGACATCAGGAAGGGGAGGGCTAGGAAAGGGTAAGTGGAAGCACAAGAGGGAGGAATGGGGCACAAGCCCCCGGTGCGGCAGACCGGGGAGTCTGTTAGTGCTCCTCAGGGTGGAAGCTCTCCCGCAGGGCCCCCTGGATCCTGATGGCCCCTCGATGGTCCTCCCGGATGGCAGCCTGCAGACAGTGTAGCCAGGCTGCCGGCAACGTGTCCACAAGACGCAGCAGAGTCCCCGGGGGCAGGTCTGGTTCCATGTTGCAGGGTGCCGTGGTGACCCGAGTGAGGGCAAGCAGAGCACTCCGAGACACAAATGCTTTGCTGTCCCTCGGCGAGGTAGACCAGCAAGCAGAGAAACCTGAGAACTCTTGTCCGAGATGGGGGGTCGGATCCCTTTAAGCACAGATCTCGGCTAGCCTGAGGCAGCAGCCCCACACACTAAGTCTGATGCCCTGCTGGCACTGGTTCCGGCCAGCCTTTGATTCAGGATTCACTCAATGTGGACGTGCTATTTCAAATTAGAAAAACACTATTTCAAATTAGTCTTTGTGTCGACATGCGTTATTTCGAATTAGCTTAATTCAAATTAACTAATTTGAATTAAGCTAATTTGAAATAACGCTGTAGTGTACACATACCCTGATAAAGGTCTAGAGAACATGACCTATGAAGGAAGGTTGAAAGAATTGGGTGTGTTTAGTTTAGAAAAGAGAAGACTGAGGAGGGACATAATAGCAGTTTTCAGGTATCTAAAAGGGTGTCATAAGGAGGAGGAAGAAAACTTGTTCATCTTGGCCTCTGAGGATAGAACAAGAAGCAATGGGCTTAAACTGCAGCAAGGGAGGTTTAGGTTGGACATTAGGGAAAAGTTCCTAACTGTCAGGGTAGTCAAACACTGGAATAAATTGCCCAGGGAGGTTGTGGAATCTCCATCTCTGGAGATATTTAAGAGTAGGTGAGATAAATGTCTATCAGGTATGGTCTAGACAGTATTTGGTCCTGCCATGAGGGCAGGGGACTAGACTCGATGACCTCTCGAGGTCCTAGTATTCTATGATTCTATGATTGCAACCAGTCAGTTGCAAATCAGCTTAGAGTGGTAAAGTCAACCATTGGTTCTGTAGAGCTGCAAGTGTGGAATAAATCATTCTGCTAGGGAGTATGGCAACTCTGGGAAATGTGCATGACACAGTGGCTGGCTTTTCAGACATGGGATTTCCCAACTCCGGAGGGGTGGGGGAATAGATGGCACAAAGGGTATGTCTAGACTACATGCCTCTGCCGGCAGAGGCATGTATATTAGACTACCTGACATAGTCAGTGAAGTGGAGATTTAAATATCCCCGCTTCATTAAAATGAAAATGTCTGCCTCGCTGTGCCAGCTCAGCTGATCATCAGCACAGTGCGGCAGTCAAGATGCGGATCGGTCGACTAGGAAAACCTTTGTCGACCGATCCCTTATGCCTCATGAAACGAAGTTTACAGGATCGGTCAGCAAAAGCTTTCCTCGTCGACCAATCCGCGTCTTGGTTGCTGCGTTGTGCTGAGGATCAACTGAGCCAGCACAGCGCGGTGGCCATTTTTATTTTAATGAAGGGGGGGATATTTAAATCCCCCACTTCATTGACTATGTCGGGTAGTCTAATTTACATGCCTCTGCCGGTAGAGGCATGCAGTCTAGACATACCCAAATATACCAATTTTAGCGTCAGCACACCTTGCCAACGAATGTATCACAACAGGAAGTGACATTTTTCAATGATGCTGCAGATGCTTGTGGATCATAGGGGTTTAGGGTGTAGTAGGTGGTTTGGATTCTCGGAGGGAATTTGGATACAGGAGAGGGCTCAGGGCTGGGGCAGGGAGTTTGGCGTGCAGAAGGAGGTACAGGGTGCTGGCTCAGGGCTGGGGCAGGGAGTTTGGCGTGCAGAAGGAGGTACAGGATGCTGGCTCAGGGCTGGGGCAGGACGTTGGGGGGGTGGGGAGGCGGTCAAGTGGTGTTTATCTTAGATGGCTCCTAGCCAGTGGCACAGCAGGGCCAAAGCAGGCTCCCTGACTGTCCTGGCCTTAAGCGACTTGTGGAAGTGGCTAGCACAAACCTGTGGTCCTGTGGGGAGGCCCTGGGGCTCGGCCCTAGGGAGATAGAGCCAGATTCTGGGAGACTCCCAATGACACCGGAAAGGTTGGCAACCCTATTACCTGAGGTATAAAAATTAATCATTACAATTTTTCTTGGAAGCTTCTTTATGCAAGTCTTTAATTTTATGATGCTTTTGGCTTTCAGTTCTGTATTCAGGGCCTTATTGCTGACCCTTTGCACTAAAAGGCTGGAAATTTTTTCCAATAGGGCTGCGAAAGAACTGCCTGGCTACACCAGCTCTACACCACCTCTATCTGCCCTCATGCCCACCTCAGCAAACAGGGCAGGTCAGGGGAGGAAAGAAATACAGCTAGAATGCAGACTGCATAATGTGTCTCTGGCTGCTGTTTCAAGCTAGTTTAATCCGAGCAATCTTGAGGCTTCATCTGTTTAATTTAAGGTGTGATATTTTTTAAACTGATTTAGCTGAATCTAGTAAAAAGGCAGCATGGACATGTTTGTTCTGGTAAAACCAAATTTATTTCAGTTGAACAAAATTAACTTAAGCTGAACAACAAAAAAAAGCGGTTCTTAAATGAAATTACAGTGTCCACACAGTGGTTTGCATCTGTTTACAACATCTGTTTAGTTAAAGCAGTGTGACTTCTGCATGTAAAAAAGGGCAAACTGGGGGCTGGCTTGGTCCAGGCAGTTGTGTGAGTCTACAGTTGCCTGCCCTGAACAGAGCTTTGCTGCAGCTTACTCAGTTTTTGTCTTGGCTTTTTTCCATCCCCTTCTTTCAAATCTCTCTTGTCTCTTTCTGTCCTTGTCCCTGGAAGTGTACTCCACTGGCAATTCTTTCTAATGCTTGTGGAGCTGTGAAAATTACTTTTGATTCAGCAATGGGCAAAAGATAATAAGGTGCTGTGATTGAGCAGAGCTGCTGAAGTTCATTAATGTGCCTCTCGCTTGTTATCTCACTCATTTCGGCGCTTTTCTCAGAAGGCGGCTCTTATGATTGCTGTACCCTTTGCTTTCAAAGGAGCAAACAGTCAAACAGGCAGTTACTTTGACTAGCTCTCCTGCAATACCTTAAACAAGCTATATTCCTTTTGAAAGTGAACGTAATGCTTATTAAAACCTGTGATTCCTCGTGACCTCAGGGGGCATCTGGAGTGGGATGGGGGAGATGAAACTCTTTTGCAGAAAGTAATGAAAATACAACTTGCCAGAGATAAATTTGAATAGTTCAAAGAAATTAGTGAATTTCAGTTTTCAAGACCATTTGGGGCCCAAGTGGTCAGTGTGGGTGAGAAGATGAAAGATTTTGCTCTTCCTTGAGTGGATTGATGTACATTTAAAATTCATGTAATGACATTCCTATGGGTATGTCTACACTACAGAATTATTTCAAAATATCTTATTTTGAAATAATTTGAAATAAGTTATTTCAAAATAACATTTCTGCACACAAAATGCATTTCAAAATAGTGTTTTGCTATTTCGAAATAGCACGTCCACACTGAGTGGATGCTGAATCACATTTAAGGCCGGCCGGAACCAGGTCCGGCAGGGCATCAGGTCAAGAGTTACTTCGTGTGGCTGCTGCCTGAGGCTATCTGAGGCCTGTGCTTAAAGGGACCTTCCCCCCCCCCCCCCCCCCGGACAGCCGGTTCTCAGCTTTCATTGCTTGCTTGCCTACCTCGATGAGGGACAACAAAGCATTTTGTCTCTGCCTGCTCTGGTTGCCCTCACTCGGGACACCACAGCACTCTGCTACATGGAGCCAGAGCCGCCCCTGGGCACTCTGGTGCTTCTTGTGGATGTGTTGCTGCAAGCCTGGCTGCACTTTCTGCAGGCTGCCATCCAGAAGGTCCATCGGGGAGCTGTCAGTATCCAGGAGGCCCTGCAGGAGAGCCCTGCAGGAGAGCTTCCACCCTGAGGAGCACTAAGAGCCTCCCTGGTCTGCCCCACTGGGGACTTGTGCCTCATTCCTCCCTCATGTCCTTCCACTTACTCATCCCTAACCCCCTTCCTGATGTAAAATAAAATATACATTTTTTCATGAACACAAACTCTCTTTATTTAACAAAACTGGTGGGGGGGGGGGATGAAACTCTGGTGAGACTGGGGAAAGGAGGCAGGAGAGGGGAGAAGAGAGGGTGGGAGAGGGGAGGGGGAAACCTGGGAGGAGGGAGCTGGAAGGGGGAAGCAAGGGGAAAAAGGGGGAGGGGAAGCTCAGAGTTGGGGGGGTCTCTCCGGGCCAACTTGATTTTCATGCAAACCTGTTCCTACCTCTAGTGCGGAGATCATGGACATTGGGGGCATCCCCCTCAAACCTGAATAAGTTCCATGATCTCCACCCTGAACCAGGAAGGCGCCCACCTTCTCTGGGCCCTGGCAGGCTCCTGGGAGCTGGCAGACTGCTCCTGGGGAGTGGTGGAGGGCTGGCTGCCAGTGGCTTGCTGGCTCATGTTTTGGGGCCACTGGGTCAGGTGCAGTGACTGCTGGCTCTGGGCTGGCAGGCTTGGAGCTGGCACAGGCGCTGTGGCCACAGTCAACCCCTTTAAGGGCTCCAGAAAGAGGGGAGGGAGAGGAGTGTTCTTGGTTGAGGCTGGAGTGGCCACCAGGGCACCCTGGGAAACCTGGAGGCCCCCTATTTCAATATACGTGTCTACACAGCACTTATTTTGAAATAGCAATTTTGAATTTGACGTTATTCCTCGTGGAATGAGATTTACCAAATTCAAAATAAGTGCTCCGCTATTTCGAATTAATTTCAAAATAGCGGTTTGGCTTGTGTAGACTCTAGAAAAGTTATTTCGAAATAACTGCTGTCATTTCGAAATAACTTTGCTGTGTAGACATACCCTATGTACTATAGGGGTGGATGCTTTAGAGATACATTTTGTAACCGGTATTGCTGAACAAGTCTGCCTGGCGGGATTGCTCTAAGTACCTGTAACCCAAGAATCTCTTCTGGCAGAGGGCACAGGGTTTTACAGGGATCCTTGTGGGCAAGATGGAGGCTCACAGATGGAGGCGGGAGGGCAAAAGAGGCAGTTGCCTCAGGACCCACCAATTCAAAGGGGCCAGGGCTCCTAGCAGCTACCACTGCTACTGTGGTAGCAGCCTCAGCCAAAGCTCCTTTAATTGCCACCACAGAGCTACTCTGCATGCTCTCGTCAGCTCTGAAGGCTGGGAGTGGGGCAGCGCCACACTCTAGGCGGTGCTGAGAGCTGGCTGCCCCACCCCTGCCTCTTCTGCACCAGGCCATGTCCCTTCTGGAGGCACGGAGCTGCCCTCCCCCCTCCCCACAAACACACCTTGCTAGGGTCCCAACAGAAGCTGTCAGCTCCCCTGGTCAGATATGTGCATAATTGTTCACCGAAGGGAGCCATGTACAATCTTTACCAAGAGCCAGAAGCCCAGTGGTCACCATAATCCCTGCAAAATGTATAGATGGATAATATTTCCAATGATTAGTCTAGTAGCACCTTAAAAACTAACAATGTACAATACATGGTATCCTGAGCTTTCGTGGGCAAAAAGTCTATCCTGTTATCTGAGGGTATGTCTACACTACAAAGTTAATTTGAACTAACAGATGTTAGTTCAAATTAACTTTGATAGGCGCTACACATACAAACCGCTAGTTCGAACTTAATTCGAACTAGCGGTGCGCTTAATTCGAACTAGGTAAACCTCATTCCACGAGGACTAATGCCTAGTTCGAATTAAGCAGTTCGAATTAAGGGCTGTGTAGCCACTTAATTCGAACTAGTGGGAGGCTAGCCCTCCCCAGCTTTCCCTGGTGGCCACTCTGGGCACCACCAGGGAAACTCGTCTGCCCCCCTCCCGGCCCCGGAGCCCTTAAAGGGACCCGGACTGGCTACGGTGCCCGTGCCAGGTGCAAGCCTGCCAGCACCCAGCCAGCAGACCCTGCACCTGGCACGGCATGAACCAGCTACCCACTGTCACCCAGCCCTCCGCCTCTTCCCGGGACCAGGCTGGAGGCTCCCACAACGTCCGCACTAGGCACAGGAAAATGGCGGTCTAGGGCAGGATAGCTGCCAGCCTGGCCACCTGTCAGCCGACGGTCAGGGCAGTGAGTGTGTGTGAGTGTGTACTATACATCCGAGACTTCAACTGCTGAGACCGGGGTCCCTTGCAGTGGCCAACCTGGAAGAGGTTGATGGGCGCCCCAATAAGTGTACAGGAAGAGCTTATTACACTTCAGATTTCAGCTGCTAGAATTCATAATTCCTTCGCAGCGGGCAGCCTCGGGGAGGCTGAGAAGCGCCCCAACGGATTTTGCCACCTGGGTGTGACACAAATCCAAACGCCCAAGCTCTCCCTATATCTGTCCCTTTATGACCGGCTGAAGTTCTTTTAAATTGTGCTTGGTTCTATTACAGCAACTGAAGGAGTCAGGTTAAAACTTAAACAGTTACAGGTTTATTTGAGGAAGCTTATAAATCATATGGTTGCAATGGCTATTGTTCTATTTCTTAACTACTAGTAAAATATAGATCTTAAAAATGGTTACAAAGAAGATAAAGATAGAAAAATAGAAATAATGGTACCAAGTAACAGCTTACTCTTTCTATGTGTACACTTAAGACAGAGGACCACATCCAGGTACAATTTTTACCCCCTTCTGTGCCTCTCGACTCCAGCATGTTAGGCCAGGGCCGGTCCCTCAATTCCTAGGAAAGACGAAAATACGAGGTGGGCGTCCCCATAGAACCTCGGGAGGTCAAACACCTAACCCGACCAGCAGGTAGAGGGTAGAATGACACTCAAAGTGAGTGTGTGCTGGACCCATCTTTTATACTCATGGGTTCACGTATTTCTCTTTGTTATCTGTCATGCCAAATGGGGCTGGTCTGTCTTTTGTGAGACCAGTTCTTACAAGGGAGTTGTGAACTTAATTTACACTTGTAAGAGAGATAACTAAATTGGAATTACTGGGGATTCTTTTCTCAGTGGGAAATTCCTCTCCCAGAGACTGTGTTCGAATCAACATAGGTGCCAGCCAGGCACTTCTTGCAGCCTCGAGCTTAGCTTATTTCCTTAATCGTTACTCAGAGTCAGAGAAACTCGCATATCCTGGTCTCGCATCAAAGCAGATCAAAGCTTAATGGCTATGCTGATTGTTCCTTCTCTGCTCTGTATACAGACATCTCAGAGGGCAAGCAAGATTGTTTGAGATGGGGGGGCTGTCTGGCTACACCACGCAGGAGCAGGTTTGCATGAAAATCAGGGTGGTCCAGTGAGACCCCAAACCCTGAGCCCTGAGCTTAGAATGGCCATACTGGGTCAGACCAAAGGTCCATCTAGCCCAGTAGCCTGTCTGCCAACAGCGGCCAACACTAGGGACCCTGGAGGGGATGGACCGAAACAATGACCAAGCCATTTGTCTCATGCCATCCATCTCCAGCCTTCCACAAACAGAGGCCAGAGACACCATTCCTACCCCCTGGCTAGTAGCACTCCATGGACCCAATCTCCATGAATTTATCTAACTTCTCTTTAAACTCTGTTATAGTCCTAGCCTTCACAGCCTCCTGCAGCAAGGAGTTCCACAGGTTGACTATTTGCTTTGTGAAGAACAACTTTCTGTTATTAGTTTGAAGCCTGCTACCCATTCATTTCATTTGGTGTCCTCTAGTCCTTCTATTATGGGAACTAATGAAGAACTTTTCTTTATGCACCCTCTCCACACTACTCATACTTTTATAGACCTCTATCATATCCCCCCTCAGTCTCCTCTTTAATAAGCTGAGAAGTCCCAGTCTCTTTAGCTTCTCTTCATATGGGACCTGTTCCAAACCCCTGATCATTTTAGTTGCCCTCCCCTCTCCCACCCTCTCTCTTCCCCTCTCCCACCTCCTTTTCCCAGTCTCCCCGAGTTTTGTTCAATAAAGAGAGTTTCTATTTTTGAACACGTGTCCTTTATTTTGTACATCAGGAAGGGGGGCTAGCGAGGGGTAAGTGGAAGGAGGTGAGGGAGGAATGGAGTATGAGCCCCCGATGGGAAAGACGGGGGTGGCTCTGCGGGCTTCTCAGGGTGGAAGCTCTCCTGCAGCCCCCTGATTGACACCCTCCCCCCCGGATAGCAGCCTGTGGCAAGTGCAGCCGGGCTGATGGCCGAGTGCTGTGATGTGCCGAGTGTGGGCACTCAGGGCACTCCAAGCCAGGACTGCTTTGCAAGCGGGGAACCCCTGAGAACTGTCTGTCCGTGGTGGGGGTCGGGTCCCTTTAAGCACAGCCCTTGGCTAGCCTGAGACAGCAGCTCCACGCTCTAAGTCCTAACCTGATGCCCTGCTGGCACTGCTTCCGGCCATCCTTAACCTCGGTTCTGGGTCCACTCAATGTGGACATGCTAGTTCGAATTAGCAAAATGCTAATTCGAACTAGTTTTTAGGTCTAGATGCACTAATTCGAATTAGATTAGTTCGAATTAACTAATTCGAATTAAGTTAGTTCGAATTATCGCTGTAGTGTAGACTTACCTTAGAAGGAATGAACAAACACTCAAACTATCTTACCCATTACCAAGATAGCTTCCCCAATTATCACCTCTAATACTATTAGCTCACAAACATCCCACTCTCCCCACCTCTAATATCATCAATTCACAGACACTTACCTTCCTTCCTCCCCCCCCCCCCCCGGCATCTCCCTCCTGTTCTGTAATGTGATTTGTCCTTTTCATATGTGTTCATTTTTTTTAATTGTATCCTTTGGTATATATGGTTGTGACTATTTTCTTCCACTATTTGATCTGAGGAAGTGGGTCTGTCCCACGAAAGCTCATCATCTAATAAACCATCTTGTTAGTCTTTAAAGTGCTACATTGTCCTTCATTTTGCTTCAGCTACCCCAGACTAACACGGCTACATTTCTATCACTTTTCTAAAGATGATGAGACTCTAGATTCACTTGACCTCCTGTGGGAAAACTTCCATACCTTGGTGGACAATGCTTTGTCCTGGGCTTTGTGATGGGCATCATCCCAGAGCTGCACACTTTTCTTGGGGATGCACGTATCAGAATAGGGTGTTGGATCAAGACCAGGTCCATCAATTAATTGCTTTGAAAAGTAGGACCAATGGCTTCACTAACACTGGAAGCTGATTGAGTGCCAGTAAAAGGACGTCGGCACAGTCCAGAAGGTGGAGAAGGCAGGCAGCAACACTGGGCTATAGACCAAGCCCCAGATCAGTGGTGAGCAACCTGCTGTCCACAAGGGGTCTGTGTGTGGCCCACAACACATTTTGTTTACCGTTGCCCACGTGCAGGGTTGCCAGATTCCACTGGTTTCCGTCCGTGTAGGCTTTTTCTTAGCAGTAGGTATTATAAAGTGGCACATGCATAAAGCAAGAGCATATGAAGTGAGGTGTGTCCTAATTGCCCACAACATTGACTGAGAGCTGTGCGTCCCCTCTGCATCCCATCAAAGTGCTGCGACAGTTCAGTTGGCACATCCTGCAAATTCTAAGTATGCAAGTGCCGTTACTAAAACAACCCCATTCCAGGAGACCGTATTGGTTACAAGAGTCTTGCAGCCCACTGAGATAGAGGGCCGCTCATGTGGCCCACTCACTAGCCTAGGTTATCATTAAGGGAATCCTAACCAGTGCTCCTCAGCTGGACACATGGCAGCCACAATCTGGTGTTTGTTTGAATGTGTGATGGTACGATAGTGTGAATAAATGTATCCCATCTCCCTGAGACTGGACCCAGAACTACTGGGTTTTTGCATAAGAAGGCTTTTGCCCGAACGGGAGCAGCATAGTATTTCCGCAAGAACACTGACAATCTTACATGAGATCGTCAGTGTTCTTGCGGAAATTCAAGCGGCCAGTGTAGACAGCTGGCAAGTTTTTCCGCAAAAGCACTTGCTTTTGCGGAAAAACTTGCCATTCTAGACGCAGCCAAGATGTGGCTTGAATAACACAGGGAGGCTGCAGGACCAAGTTGCAAGGATGTCAGAAGAGAAATAGGAGGCTGCTCTTGTGACCAGCCCTCCTCCTTCCCTTCTCTATCAAAGGAAGAGGTGGAGGGGCAACAGGTGGGAGAAGAATGGCGGCCCAGGGGGTACCACACAGTACTGGGTTTCATGGAACCAGGGTTCTGTCCTGGCTGCTGCTGACCTGCTTGGTGGCCTGAGATAAGTGCTTTCACTTTTTATGCTTCAGTTTCCACTCTCTTGTGTCTGGCTTGTCTCCTTCAGTTGTAAGCCTGTCAGGGCAGGGACTGTGTCTTGTTATGTATACCTTTACACAGCCTGTGGCGATGAATCTCTCAGCCTGAGTCAACAGACTTGGTTTTGTGAGGCTTGCTCTAGTGCACTAAAACCATCTGTGTACACTGCACTTTTAAGTTGTGGCTTGGGCTGAGGGAAGGGGGTGAGCTTCAGATTGCTGTCTGCCCAGCTATCTTCAGAGCCCTACTGTGGGGCCTGGCAGCCTTGTGCCTATTGGCTTGGGCTGGGAGGCTTGCTGCCACATGCTGCGTTCATGTACCCGTTCGTGTTAGTATAGTGCCTACGGAGGCTTACTACAAATCTATGAGAATAGCACAGCCTGCTAGTTATCCTAGGTTCAAGGGACAGGCAAAGAGTTGGCCCGTTTCTTATTTTTGCTGAACAGATTGGTCCTTTCCCAGTGTCAGTCTGAAGGGCAGCGAAGGAAGTTCTGAGTGCTGCCCTGGCAATGACCCCTTGATTTACCTGCAAGAGCACATCAACTCCCATTAATTCCTGGGAGCACCGCTGTACAGAGGTCTTGGTTTTGTTCTGCTGCTGCTTTTGAGCTAAAGCTTTACCATTAATATTCATGCCTGAATTGGGGTTTGAAACTTCCAAACCATTGCTCTTTGTCTTTGAAGTTACTGTGGTGCTGATGCTGGTGACGATGATTGTTAACTGTAATCAGTGCACACAGATGCCACGACTCTCTGATTCCAGCTTTCAAAGACCTGTGTCAGTCCAGCTCTGTGGTTTTATCCCCCTGTTTGTTCCTATAGCAACAGAGAGTTACTGATGCCAGCTTTTACCTTTATAATAATACAGGCTATATTCATTTCATGAGATTACTGCCCATCATCCTGCATATTGTGATTCCACTTGCAATTGGCAAACATGATTATGTTACTCAGTATTCAGTAACATGGGTACAAAAAAAACAAACAAAATCACTGACTGATGGAGTTTCTAACTACCCATGTGAGTAGGCACTTCAGTTCCCAGAACATGTGGGCTAGCACCTCTATGATCAGTGTTCCCTGTAAGCCGAGCTCTTGGGGAGCCTCCCATGAGAGATTCAAATGTCACCCAGCTGATTAGCAGAGTATCCGCAACCAATGGTATGCAGTTGTGTGTGGTGCACACTTGCATATGCCTCAGTGCATATGACAATATTTATTCCACACACCAGTGGAAAAAATGAGAGGGAACATTGTCCATGACCTCTGTGCAAGTAACTCAAGGGAATGATTTCACTCCATGGTCAGACTGATCTCTGACACTCCCATGACCTCTGTGCAAGTAACTCAAGGGAATGATTTCACTCCATGGTCAGACTGATCTCTGACACTCCCATGGAAGGAGGATGCCTCCGTGTCTAGAATGAACACTGACTGGCTGCCAAGTCCACATAATGGGTTCTAAAGCCTCTGAGACCACAGGAATTGCTTATGTTCTCAAGAGGTATCTCTGTAAGCAGATTGATGTCCATAGCGATCCCTGAGTCCTCATAAATCATCACATAAATATACAGCTGTTTTAATGTATGTGTATTGCTTGTTGAGCATACTATATAACAAAAGAGATTTCCAATGGTAGATTTTTAAATGAAGTTCAATGTGATGGATTTTTTTTTTAAATTTCTGTTCTTTAAATGTGTTAGATTGCTCTGACTTCTAGAAACTGAAGCCCTATATTTACCACATGGCCCCTACAACCCAGGGAGCAGCAGTACAAGATTCCCTGTCAATGTATGTCAGCCTATATATCCCCATCAATGTGCCTGAATCTAATCTGGTGGGAGCACTTCTAGGAATGTGGGGGTACATTGGTCTTCAGGCCCATCTAGTCTTTGGCTTCTCTGCACTACTAGACAGTTCCAATTATGGTTGTGTTTTGTGAAATGTGAACACCTGCCTATTGAGAAATGGGCTGAGAAGCGCCTTGCAGGTCACAAACTAGCTCAAAAGTAAAATCCAGCTATAGTAGACTTAAGGTCACCTGTGAATGGCTTCTGTGATCTTGGAACATAACTAAAGAAGGCTGTGCTTAGAACCTGTTCAGGGGAAGTGTGAGGGGGGGGGTCTATCTACCTTTGTTCATTTGTCTCAGTAAGAAGCTGTCATTCCTAATGAGCAGCCGAAACCAAATGAGATCTTGAAATCAGCTCACAATATGCAAATGAAGATAAGTGTTATGGGCATGCTGTTGTGGTAATAGTATGAAAACTTCCCAGGATGCATTAGAATCATAGAACACTAGAACTGGAAGGGACCTCGAGAGGTCATTGAGTCCAGTCCCCTGCCCTCATGGCAGGATCCAGTACCCTAGACCATCCCTGATAGATGTCTATCTAACCTGCTCTTAAATATCTCCAGACATGGACATTCCACAACCTCCCTAGGCAACTTATTCCAGTGTTTAACCACCCTGACAGTTAGGAAGTTTTTCCTAATGCCCAACCTAAACCCCCCTTGCTGCAGTTTAAGCCCATTGCTGCTTGTCCTGTCCTCAGAGGCCAAGGAGAACAATTTTTATCCCTTCTCCTTGTGACATCCTTTTAGATACCTGAAAACTGCAATCATGTCCCCCCTCAATCTTCTCTTTTCCAAACTAAACAAACCCAATTCTTTCAGCCTTCCTTCATAGGTCATGTTCTCTAGACCTTAATCATTCTTGTTGCTCTTCTCTGCACCTTCTCCAATTTCTCCACATCTTTTTTGAAATGCGGTGCCCAGAACTGGACACAATACTCCAACTGAGGCCTAATCAGTGCAGAGCAGAAGAACGACTTCCTGCATCTTGCTCACAAGACTCCTGTTAACAGAACTGCTACAGCTTTTTCAACGTTTTATCATCATGCCAGAATAGTTTCTTTGGCACCACATAAGAGATGGAATTTGAGAGTGGAAAAATCCATGTGTGTGTGATATGGTCACCTCATTTGAACATGCACAGCATCCCAACTGAGGCCGGATCCTGCTAGGTGCTCAGTGCTTCCCCCAGGTGCAGCATGGCTCTCCAATTTCCACTGACTACCTCTAAAGTTGATAGGGCACAGCACCTTGCAGGATTAAACACTTTCTGAGCCATAGACACAACACTATTCTGGGCACTTGGCAACTACACTATCAGTTTGATAGTTAGCCTATTAAGCACCATGTGCTTGCTGAAAATTGCCACCTACTGAGTCACTGACATTGTTTTTGGTTTCAAGCCTCCAAGGGGTTGTCATCATAGACAACACTGAGTTAAACAAAATAATTGTCCTTATGAAAGCTCCTTTGAAAGTGGGCTTTTACACCCGGGGGGAGTGAAGGAACAGGGAGGAGACAGGAGAATATGTGCAGGCGCTGAAGAAAAACAGTGTTTGAAATGCAATGAGAAACCTCAATAAAAAATAAATACAAATGTGCAGCCTGAATAGCTCCACAAATCAGGCTTGTGCTAGAAAAGCAAAGCAAATATTTGAACACTGTGATGCTGAGTTAGAGATTGTTAAAAGAATATTTCTGTTTTTAATAAGAAAAACTTAAAACAACGAATAGTCTAGCAGCACCTTAAATACTAACAAAACATGTATATGGTGATATGAGCTTTTGTGGGCACAACCCACTTCTTCTGATGACTGGAGTATTGAAAAGTCCAAATCCAAGAATAAATAAGGGAAGGGAAGGGGAGGGGGAAAGAGGGAACAATTTTTTTTTTTAAATAGTGAATTAGATTGTTCAAGTTACAAGTTGATAAGAACAATTTACTCTTCTTTAAGTATCCATTGTTTGATTAGTTAATCAGTATTTCTCAAACTGTGGGTCACGACCCCCAAGGGGGTTACGAGCAACTTAGAAGGGGGTCACAGGACAGTCCACTTTTTTGGATTTTTGGGACAGTCTGGTAAAAAAATTGAGAAAATACCGGGCATGTGCACTGTCCGGTATTTTCTGGTTTTCCGGCTGGGTGCCCAATGGAAGCCTGGCGGGGGCAGGGGGAGTGGCTGGGAGGCAGAGTGTGATCAGCGCTGAGAGCCTCTGGTTGCGTGTGATGTCTTGGGGAGGAGGGGAATCCCTGTACGTGCTCCTGAGCGCTGGTCAAGCGCATGGCGGAGCCGCAGCCGAACTCACTTGCACTTCACTGGGACTGTGCGCGGGACAGGCAGCGCCCTGGGATCTGCACATGCCCGGGTCAGTCCCGCTCCCCGCCAGCTGATTCACACTCCCCCTGACCTCCTCCCGGCTGGCTGGTTCTCCCCCACTTCTCCTCACAATCTTCCCTGGCCAGCCCCGCTGCCCCTGATGACCCTCCAACTCCCCCGGCCAACCCCGCTGCCCCACCAACCCTGCTTCCGGTGGCCAGTTCTCCCCTCCTCCTTGCAATGTCCCCCGGCCAGCCCCGCTGCACCCAACCCCCGCCAGTCCTGCTTCCTGCCAGCCGGTTCCCCCGCCTGATCACCCCCGGCCAGCTCCACTGCCCCCAACTCCCCATTTACTCGTGCAGCAGTGAGGGTAGGGGGTCACACAAATTCATGTAGAATTTTAGGGGGTCACGGTATTACAAAGTTTGAGAACACCTGGATTAAGTCATTAGGATATGGAAGGTAGTGTGCTAGCCAGCCAATGTCTTTATTCATTCCTCTCTGATAGGAATCAAACTTGTAAATGAAGTTCCAACCCTTCCCTGTGTATTTGGCAATTCCACAAGCCAAATACACAGGGAAGGGTTGGAACTTAAGAATCAAACTTGTAAATTAAGTTAAGTTCCAACACTTCCCTGTGTATTTGGCTTGTGGAATTGCCAAATACACAGGGAAGGGTTGGAACTTCATTTACAGGTTTGATTCCTATCAGAGAGGAATAAATAAAGACATTGGCTGGCTAGCACACTACCTTCCACATCCTAATGACTAACCAACTTAAAACATGGGTACTTAGAGGTGTAAATTGTTCTTATCAACTTCTTGTAACTTATAGAATCCTAGGGCTGGAAGAGGACTCAGGAGGTCATCGAGTCCAGGACCCTGCCCAAAGCAGGACCAATCCCTGCTCAAACAATTTAATTCAATATTTTTTTCTCTCCGCTTCCCTTATTTATTGTTGGGTCTGAACTTTTAGTACTCTAGTTATCTGAAGAAGTGTGTTGTGCATTTGGCAGCTTGAAGTCCTGCAGGCTCTATAGAAAGACCTGTTTGGATTCCAGTGTCATCAATACTGTGTACATTGCTGTGGCTTGCTGTGCTCTTTGCAATCTTTGTGAATCCAAAGGTGAGTCATTCACCCCAAATGGGCTTATGACAGTAGTGGGTCGCTGACCTGGTACATTCAGCCAGGAGGAGCACCTATCAGAGCTGATACAGGATGGTCCTGGTCTCTTGGGTATTGTACTGGCTTGTGAACCCTGTCCAGGATTTCCAGTTCCACCATAAACTCATTACAGAAATGCTTCCTCCCTGACTGGTCTGTGACAGCTCAAAATCTCAGGCTCC
The DNA here is from genome assembly GCF_049634645.1 of Pelodiscus sinensis. NCBI lineage: Eukaryota > Metazoa > Chordata > Testudines > Trionychidae > Pelodiscus > Pelodiscus sinensis. The sequence continues at coordinate 63,044,976 of NC_134714.1, forward strand.
TGTCACAGTGTGGCTGGGCTACTGAGGGGAAAATGCCTGACAGCAGAACATTGTCAATTCAAGCTCTATCAACTTCAGTGGGAATTAGTCTAACTCATGGGGCACTGGATGCAGGTATTCCAGCCAACATCACATCAAAGGAAAAACTATCAAGAGCCAGTGAGTAGTGCTGCCAGTATTCCATATGATCTGCAAGAATTCAATTTAAGTCCAGCTGCGGATAGAATTTCAAACTGCCTGCTTCTTATTGCAACACTTTTCCTGAACACTAAACCTTTTCTTTCTTTTGAATTTTGTACCATAGAAGAGAGTTTTTGTTTTGAGTTTGTTACTAAAGTCACCCTATTTTTAGTTGCTTTGCCCTTTTCCACTTCTTGACCACAGCAGACATGGAGCGTTGTGATAATCAGGCTCAGCACTAGATCTCTCTTTCTTTCTCTAGCACCTCTTCCTGCTTTCAGAAATTTCTAGTGACTCGGTGCAAGCTCTTTCTATAAAATACTGCTCAAAATGGATGAGAGACTTAAGGTTGAGAGAACAATTAGAACTGTAATTTAGTTGCTGACGTTTTTTCTTTGATCTTGCTATTTTTCTAGAGACAGGGTTTGGTTTCATAACCCCTGGAATTGCACTGTGTGAACTGTGAACTTAGCTTTTAATGTTGCATGAACAAAAGGAGGAGACTTATAAGTTTGTCATAGATTCCAAGGTGAGAAAGGACCATTGTGATCAATCTAATCTGATCTTCTGCATAACACCGTCCACAAAACTTCCCCATAACAATTGCCTAGGGCATATCTTTTAGTAAATCATCCAAACTTGATTTAAAAATTGCCAGTGATGGAGAATAAATATATCATGACCATTGTGTGATGGAACTGGGGAGGAAGAGGGCGGCAGAGCTAGGGGTCTCCACATTCCTGTGGCGGACGCCGCATCCGGGGTGGGGGTAGGGCCGGTGTCGGGCAGCTGGAAGGTGTCCGAGGTGACGCCGGGCAGGGGAACCGCACCGCCACAATGGGGACCCCATCAGGGGGAGTCCGGGTGGTGGCGCGACAGCAGGGGATTTGCACAGGTGCTGCCAGGCAGGGTAGCCTTGGCGGGCCGGCACCTGTGTCCGGCCATGGGCGCGAGGATGTATGGCATGTTGGCGCGTGTGTCAGGCTGCCAGCATGGCGCTGCAGCGATGCCTTTTAAAAGGACTCGCCGCAGGTAAGAAGGGGAGCGGGAGGACGGAGAGGTGAGCAGGAGCGGGAAGGCTCAGAGACAACCGTAGGGAGCAGTCCGGATGTTGGGGCGCTTGGAATGTAACGGGCCGGAGCTTCAGGGTTCAGGCAGAAGGTTGTAAGTGGAGGGGGCAGGATAGGTAGGAAATGGCCATGGGCAGGGTATAAAACCCATGGGTCGACGCGTTTCGGGCGGCATCCCCGTCAACCATAAGAAGGAGAGAGCAAGTAATCTCACCTTCTTTAGGGCCCTGGGTCGGGACCCGGAGGAGTGGGCAGGCCCAGGCCCCCTACCTACCGCCCCGCCAGCTGGGCGGGACATGGTAAGTAAGGGCTACAGTGTTCGCTCACGCATGCATAACTATATTAAAAACTGTAAGTCCTCCGCAAAAGCGTGACTAGACTTAATTGTCGGAGGACACCAAACACGGGGCGGGCGTTAGGACCCAGATCGAGGTCTGTGGACAACAGACTCCGCACCCCACGGGGCTTAAACTGTTACTCCTTGGTAAATTGTCCCAGTGGTTAATTACCCTCACTGTTAAAATTACATCTTATTTTCAATCTGAATTTGTCTAATTTCAACTTCCAGCCATGTACCTTTCTCTGCTAAATGGAAGAAAATACTATTAAATATTTGTTCCCCATGTAAATTCTTAGATGGTAATCAAGTCACCTCCTAACCTTCTCTTTGATAAACTAAATGGTAAGACCCAAGAAGATCAGTCACTACAAGACATGTTTTCTAGTCCTTTCATCATGCTAATGGCTCTTCTCTGAACCCTCTCCAATCTATCATCGTCCTTCTTGAATTGTGGGCACTAGAGCTGGATGCAGTACTCCAGTCACATTCACATCAGTGCGGAAACCAACTGAAGTCCCATTGTTTGTGGAAAGATTTAGGTGGGTTTTTTTATGATTTGGTTATGCAGTTTTCAGCCAACATAGTTCCAGTTCTCTATAAGGCTGCTTGATGTAAGAATTCCCTCTGGCCACAGACAGAAAACACATGGGGCTTGATTATTCTATCTGCTGCCAAAACCACTTTGCACCAAATAGCACTGCAAACAGCCAACAGATGGGTAACTTGCTTAATGGGTTTTGACATGTAGAAAGTCCAAGATTGTAATTTCAAGATAGTGGCTGTTTAAATAATCGACGGTGCTTTGTAAGATCAGTATTCAGGTTGTGGACTGCTGTGTGATTTCATGCCTTGAATGAGATTACATTGTTGAGCAGACACTGAGGATGTGTCTACATTGCAATTAAAAACTCAGTGGCTTGCCTGTGTCATTTGACTCAGGCTCGTGAGGGCTATTTAACTGCAGTGTAGTTTTTGAGCTCAAGCTCCAGCCTGACCCTGAACATATACATTGCAATTCAACTGTTCCATGAGCCCAAGTCAGCTGAAACAGGCCAGCCATGGATTTTTAATTGCAATGTAAACATATCCTCAGCAGGATAAAGAGGGCATTACTACCAAAGAATGTCATAATGAGAGAAGGCCAATACTTGATGATTGTCTTGTACTGGGTGAGAATGTTGCCTTCCTTAGGATTTCTTTGTTTTTAAAAGCTCCCATTTAAAAAGTAACCATACTTGAGTAACCTAAATGTTAAGTTAAATGATTTTACATTGGATACTTTTGATTGCAGCAGTTCACCATTCTTGAAAGCTATTATGATTGAAATCCCCCCCCCCCCCCCCCACTTAGATACCTCAAATATAACTACAAATGCACTTTTGGACAAGTCTCTAATGTAGTTTGACTTTTCAGACACATTATTGCCAAGTGGAGAGTTCTGGGGTGATGAAATCATTGCCCTACCATTTGGTAAGATATATAAAAACTCACCTTTTCAGATATTTCTATAAAGAAGGGAGAAGCTGTTAAAAACAGCAAACTTGGACTGGCAGAAATGGCAACAAGTTTATAGGAATTAATGAGCAAATCAGGATCAGGCTTCCTTTTTTCAAGTCACTGATCAGATGTTCTGCACAAGCAGAAAGTCAACTTCCCTGATGTTGGATGGATGAAAAAGTAATGTTGCTTCTCTGACAATGGAGACCAATGGAAGAGAAACTGCAGCTTCCATGGATATTTTGTAACTGATTCCACCAACCTTATCCAGCAAATCACAAACTCACCACAGGAAGCAACCCTTAAGGTTCAAGCAGTGCTCTTATGATCCACGTCATTGAATCTATTTGCAAGTCCTGCTAGCGTGAGCTGGACAGGTCTCTAATGATGGGAGGTCTCTTTATATTTTAGTCATGTTTTGATAGGCAGGAAACACTTTCTGTATGTTTTTTGCATCATGGGGTCCTTTCAACCACTGACTTCCCGCTGCTCATCCTGTCTCATCGATGGAAGCGCTAAGTGCTCTGACAATCACAAGTCCAAATCCAGGTTATGGACTGACGCAGAGTATTCAGTAGCTTTCTGAACCCTACCGGGCAGAACAGTTGCAGAATTCAGAGTACTAGCACTCACACAAGTGTATCAAAGTCAGACCTAGCCATGTCACTGACAGACTGTGACAAGCAACCACAGGGAGACTGGACCCAGACCCTGCCAAAGAGCGTGCGGGGCTAAAAGCAGCACACTGAGCCACATGGCTCCCAGCCCAATGGGACTGGGAGCTGGGCAGCATGGGGCCCAAGGTGGATGCCTCGCTCACCTTGCCCAAAGGCCTGGCCTGACTCAACCAGCCATGTTAGCTAATAAAAAAGAGGTTAGTACAAGGAGCTTGTTTATTTAGCATCTGCAACAAAGTAAAACCCTCGTCAGTAAATGAAAATAACTGCACTTAATGAGAAGAGAATTGGGTGCTCACTTCTCATGCACTGAACAGCATGTTCATTTTCCTGCCTCTGCTTTCCGTATTGTTGCCTGATGTCTAAAATAGACTTGCCAGGAGTTTTCATTAAATCTCTAGGGCAGGAGAAAGCGGGAGATGGTGTTATTAAGATGAAAGCTTTGGCTCTCTGTAGTGCTCCATTATCTGTAGTTTCCAAATACATTGTTCCAAGAACTGAAATTTGTGTGTAAAAGATTTAAATTCCTACCTAAATGTTCCACAAATTGGAAACTGGTGAGGTTTCCAGCTCCCATCACAAGTGGGCTCCAAGCCTGAGTGGAGCCTCCTGGCACTACTGTACTACAAATAAGTGTTTAAAAAATAATTTCGCCATCAGTTTGGTTTTGCTGGAAGGGATTCCAAGTGGCTGCTGTTAATGTTTTATTAATACCACATGTATGTTCTAATGCTACTCTCATTTACACCACACTAAATCAGAGCTAGATGTACTGAAGTCAGTGAAGTTACAATAGTAAAACCAGCAGGAGAGCAGAATAAAGCCCATAGCTTTATGGAAATCTGATGACCCAGCTCATTTTTCCTCAATCTATTGTCATTGGCTTGGGGATGGTTATTTCCTGGATTTTTTTCCAACTTACATCAATCAGCCATCCCTTTCGCTCTCATACCACCATTCTGGTACAAATTGAACCTCTCAAATCTGAGACCCTCTGGTCCAGCAACATCCATGGTCTGGCAGGACCATGGATATTGCTGCATCAGGAAGCCCCAGCTGGCCAGGTTAAGAAGCATAGCCAGGCTGGGCTGGCAGTGGAAAGCACAGCCCCAGCCAGGGCTGGAGGCAGTGGGGCTGGCAGATGAGCACACAGTCCAGACCACTGCCATGGGAGGGTGCAGCCCTGGCCAGGAGTGGTGCAGTGGGGGTCACAGCCCGCCCCCTTGAGCTGGCATGGTGTGGGGGGAGGGACTGGAGGCAGCAGGGTTGATGGCAGGGAGTGCAGCCCCAGCTGAGGACAGAGCTTACAGCCAGGTGGGGAGCCTTGATCGCCTTTGTCCACTTCAAAGGTGGGGGCCCCCTATCAACTAATTGAATAGTCGATGAAAAAATGCATTGACTATTCAATTAGTCAATTACCCAATTCATAACATCCTTAGTAGGAAGTATCTACACTGAAGCACTATTTTTTTCTGGTCACCCAACTGAAAAATATTGTTGATGCCGGAAACCCAGCACAGCTGGGCATAAGGACTTTGGGGTGCAGGAGAGGGTTTAGGGCTGGGGTGCAAGGGTGAGGACTGTGGGGTGGGGTCAGTGGATTCGTGCTGTGGGGTGGGGACAGGGTCTTTGGGCTGAGGTAGGTGATTGGGGTGCAGGATGGGGTCAAGGCTGGTAATGCAGGCTATAATATGGAGCTGTGGATGAGGGATGTAAGATGCAGTAAACTCTGGTTGGGAGGGTTTTGTCAGGGGATTGTGGCATGGGCTTACCTCACATGGCTTCTCGTCAGCAGGATTTAAAGGCAGGCTTCCTGCCTATGTTGGCACTATACACCACACTGTGCCCCACAAGCAGCCAGCAACAGGTCTGGCTCCTACACTTGGCTCTCCCCTACAGGCACTGACTCTCCCCAGCTCCCATCAGCTGGTTTCTGGTCAATGGGGGAGTGGAGCTAGTGCTCAGGGTAGTAGCAGCATGGGGAGCCCCGTGGCCTTGCTGCCCAGGAGCTGGTCCTGCTTCTGGTCATTTCCAGGGCACTACATGATGTCCGAACAGGTAGGGATTGGCCAAGAGTTTTCAAAATCTGGGTTGTCACCCACCCTTAGCTGGCCTCCTGGGTCCCTAAATGCTGAGCAAGGCGACCCAGTGCCTTCTATTCTGCAAACCAGTACTGGGTCACAACCCACACGTTGAAAACCACTGCCCTATGGCATTGCTAATGCAGTGAGAAAGAGCTTCCCACCCCACTCCACTCCAGGATCAGATCTTTGTCAGAAAGGGCTTAAAATAACAAATGAAGATACTTTGTGTCATCAAGGCATTGTGCAGCCAGAATCCTTAGGGGTCTGATCCCAATGGGTCCTTTGTATAAAATAAAACAAGCCATGGCTGGCTACCTTTATACTGTGGAGCAGTGGTCCCCAACCTTTTAGGGCTGCTGGGCTGGGAGGGGTCTGCGCATGCACCGCGCGCCCAGGAGAGGGGGCCACACATGCACCACGCACCTGGGAACAGGGGCGCAAGAATGGCTTGGGCCGGCCCTGGTCACTACGTGGGCGCACATAAATGCCTGCACCACATTGGGGGACCACTGCTGTGGAGGCTGCCATTTTTTGGGGAGAACAGGGTCCGGTATAAAAAGCTCCAGTGTCAGCTGAGAGGTGGTCTCTCTTGCCTCAAGATGGAGAATTGCAGGTTGAGTTCTCCATTCCTTTGCACCACAGCAAGGTGAAGATCCAAGGCTGTTAAGTGGAAAATTCTGACCTGCAAGGGTTTTACATTCACTTCACACAGCAGTGCAGGTATAGGACAGCGGACAGTCGTGTGAATTGTATTCAGCTCACATGAGTTTAGCTAATCCCCACCTGAATGTGACCACTTTTCTTCATGGGGATGCGTGGGTCCACAGTCAGCTTTATTTTAGGCAGTCCAGTTAAAGCTCAGGTTCCTGTCTCGCTGGTGCTAGTCAAACTGTAACTAAACTCAACCTTTCTCCTAGTTGTAGACAAAGATGAGAGGGTCAGCTGGCCAGCTCTGGATTGGGGATTGCACCTGGTTTTGTGCACCACCGCATCGCCTTTGCTTCCCATATATGACTTGTGTGAAATCAGCTGTGCTGAAATGGAGCGCTAGCACAGTGGGAACTGTTATCAGATATTAACTCATCGGGCTTTAGAAACAGCACTTGGTGTCTTGTGCTTTCACACCTCACTCTGTCTGCTCAAGGTGTTGGCCTACTAACAAAAGGGCACAAAAAGATAACTTGACGGAAAAATCAATCTGAAGAGAGGGAACAAATAAGTGTTGCCTAGTTTTTCTCACTGGACTTGTCTGCAGCTTTTTCTGTTCTACAGAACACTGGAAAGAGAGGGAAACATTATGCCATTATTATGACTTTTATTACTAGGTAACATAGAGAAGTGCCTAGGAGTGATTTTGCTAGGTATTTTACACACATAAGACGGTCCTGGCCCTAAACAGCTCCCACTTGAAATAGCAGGTAGATGACAGACAAGCAGGCCAGGATATGGGCAAGGCATGGGTAAAAGCAAAGTAATGACTGCCCCTCTTAAAAAAAAAAGGTTGGTGCACAATTCTTAGCCAATCTGGAGTTGTAATCACAGCTCACCACCTTCCCAGATGTTACCAGCAGGCACTTTTCTGGAGCTATTAGGTGAGTTTTTGAGGCATGACTTGAAGGCAGAAAATGGTGGTAGTGTTATGTATTTTTGAAAGGGAGATATTCTGGTGCCCAATAGGGAGAAAACATGAAGCAGCTAGCGAGAGAAATTGAGAAATGAGTGACTTGAGGCTGGCGTCATTGGTGGAATGAAGAAGAGAGATCGCACTGTAAGCTGCAGAGTAGGGCTAACATTGGGAAGGATGTTGAAAGCAAGGGCAGGCAGACTGTTTGATGCAGTGGAAGAGGGGCATGGCAAGGTAATGCATAGTTCTGAAGAAGAGACTGTACAGGGCTGCACTGCCTGGAGGAACCTGAGGAGGCACCCAAGAACTGTCTCAAACCCCAGACTCCATGTAGAATGAGGGGGGGAATCACTGGCCAGACTGGGGAGGAGTGAATGAGTCAAAGAATCCTTTGCATCCCACCTCTTGCTCTGGAGAGGTTTCCAAGGGAAGTTGATACAGACTGAGTCCACATTATTTTTCTTATGGAGCCACCCTCATGCTGGGAAAACTCCCTCCTTTAAGAGGGACAGCATTACTAGGGGAGGCCCAGGTAATACACTGCCAGGGTGTGGAGCACTCTTCTAGGCACATGGTCCCAAAACCAGGACTGCAAATCCAGAGGGCTGCTGCACAGGTAAAATGCAGGACAATGTAGCACTTTAAAGACTAACAAGATGGTTTATTAGATGATGAGCTTTCGTGGGCCAGACCCACTTCCTCAGATCAAATAGTGGAAGAAAGTAGTCACAACCATATATACCAAAGGATACAATTAAAAAAAATGAACAAATATGAAAAGGACAAATCACATTGCAGAACAGGAGGAGGATGCGGGGGGGGGGGGGGGGGGAGGAAGGAAGGTAGGTAAGTGTCTGTGAATTGATATTAGAGGTGGGGCTGCACAGGTAGTTCTGGGCCTCCACCAGACCTGGAGATCTGTGAGGTTAAGGAGGATGCAGCGCCATTCTCCCACATAGGGTATCCTGCTCCACGCTCATAAAAATACATGAGGACGCCACAGGGGAAGTCTTGGCCTCTCTTTGAGTATTCTTACTTAGAGGTACAATCAGACCCTGAGAGATTCTATTTTGTCCCCTGTTACCTATGGGATAATTTGTTTTCTGGATCCTGCGTCCACTACTTCATAAAGTGTAAAAAGCCTGGTGAGTTATTTTAGTGCTCTGGATGGATGTTGCACTTTGTTAGTAATTTATTTCTCCCTATGCTGAAGAGAGGGTTTATCTGAAACACGACAAATGAGAAAAGCTCTGAGTTATATAATCTGTATACATTCTGATGTGGCCACGGTCTTGCACTGAAGATAACAATTCATTTCTCTCAAGGATGAATTGCTACATAGTTCTACAGAAATTTTCTGTTCTCAGTTCAGCCAAATTCCAGGTACACGAGAAACAGCTGCGTTTTGCAGGGTGGGTGAAGCTTCATCTTGGGGAGGCTAGCCTCCTGCTCTGCCTCCTTTACACAAGGCCATGGCCATGTCCCCACCCCATTCTGCCCCTTCCCTGTAGCCCTGCTTGTGTTCCATCCCCGCTCCACCTCTTCTCCCCCATGAGGCCCTGCCTTCTGCTCACTCCTTTCTGGCCTTCTCCCTGCACTCCTCCCTCCCACTAGACTAGAAAAGTTCCGGGTCCCTGCCATCCTGGGGTCACAGCAGAGGCATGAGAGCTGCTCCAACACCAGGGTTGTGGCCAGGAGAGATTTTCCACGCATCCCAAATTGGTTGGGCCGCATGGGCCCATGCAGTAATCCATCACTGCCCTCACCCCTGGTGGCCTGAGATTTGAAGAGACTAAGCCTGCCCCAGTCTCCATTATCTGCTGCCTACAGCCACAGAGCATTGGATCTATTCGCCAGCCTCACAGAGCAACAAAGTCTCTTTGCCCCTTTCTTCCTTTTTGCCCTGCATAAAGGCCAGCCACTATCCAGGCCTTAGTATGCCATTGCCTAAATAAGAATTTACCAAGACAAAAATTGTAATTGCCGTTTGAGCTTTACCAGAGAGCATGATGCTAATTAAGCCTCTGACTGGTACATTGCTGGAGGAGCTGGGCTGTTCGCTACAAATCTCCTCAAGGGGATGTGCAAGGAGAGACTCCTTGCCCCATGGCCTGTGGGGCAGCAGAGAAGGTGCTCCAACCACCGCAGATGAGTAGCTTCCATGTTATCTCCCAGGGCTAGAAGGAGTCTAGTGGTAGATCTCTTGCATTGTAAATCTGGGCTTAGACTCAGGTTTGAGTCCAACTCCCTATGGGTATGTCTACACTACCCCGCTAGTTCGAACTAGCGGGGTAATGTATGCATACCGCACTTGCTAATGAAGCCCGGGATTTGAATTTCCCGGGCTTCATTAGCATAAGCGGGGAGCCGCCATTTTTAAATCCCCGCTGCTTTGAACCCCGTGTAGCACGGCTACACGGGGCTCGAACTAGGTAGTTCAGACTAGGGTCCTATTCCGAACTACCGTTACTCCTCGTGAAACGAGGTGTACCGGTAGTTCGGAATAGGCACCCTAGTCCGAACTACCTAGTTCGAACCCCGTGTAGCCGCGCTACACGGGGTTCGAAGCAGCGGGGATTTAAAAATGGCGGCTCCCCGCTTATGCTAATGAAGCCCGGGAAATTCAAATCCCGGGCTTCATTAGCAAGTGCGGTATGCATACATTACCCTCCTAGTTCGAACTAGGAGGGTAGTGTAGACATACCCTATGACCATACACACACACACATCTGTCTGACTTTGGACTCAGAACCTAGGACCTATCTGGAGGGAAGCTGGGGGTGGCAGGGGCTGAATCATGCTGAGACTTGGACCCAAGTCCTGTCATTCTGTAATGCTGCTTGCAGTACAAGCCAAATACCCAAGTCAGTAGGGCTGCATAGTATAATACAGATGAATTAGCACCATTGTGAGACTTAGACCTAGCAGCTGGAAATGGCAACAGAAATGGGCAGTGGAACAGGGGCAGGGTCTGCGGTGGGGGATTGTTCCAAGTCCCGCACCCCCTAGGGATGACCCTGGTGGGGCAGAGGAACAGGGGGCGCTCACGGCAAGGCTTCCACCCCTTCCCCTGAATGATTGTGGGGTGGATGTAGGCACATTGCTCACCTCTTAGTCTTCTGTGAATAGGTTGGGGCTGGGTTTTCTGCTTTCTGGCAGGTTTTTTTAAACATACATCTCTCTCTTTTTTTTAAGCCATAACCTGTGTCACTTTCTGAGCCCCTTTCTCACACAGCAGAAATAACAAGTCTTGTACATCTGCTGCCGCTTGTGTCTCCCAGGCAAAGGGCAGGCCTGCTGAGGGCACGTGGGTCCTCATCACTACTTCCTCATTGTCAGGTGAATAATTGCTCTGCTATCATTGTTTGCTCATCAAGACCAAATCCACCCTTCCAAGCACTCTCCACACAAGATGAGAAAAAACATCAAATCAACTTTTTTCATCGCACTAAATCAATTCCCTGCACTCAGCAATGGTGCACCTCAGTCCCTCCTATTTTCTGCCTGTGGCACTTAATAATCTAGTCTCCTGTGGATTGCAATACTTTAATCAAACCCAGGTTATTGCTATTGCTCTACCAAATTCACAGTCATGCAAAGCATATCCCGGACCATGAAATCTGGTGTCCTCCTGTGAAATCTAGCCTTTTGTGTGCTTTTACCCTAGACTGTACCGAGTTCATGGGGGAGACCAATGTTTCTCAAACTAGGGGGTCTTGACCCATCAGGGAGTTTCAGGAGGATCAGAAGGTTATTTTAGGAGGGTCACTGTATTGCCCCCCTTACTTCTGTGCTGCCCTCAGAGCTGGGCACCTGAAGAGTGATGATTGTAATGTTGTCTGGGTGCCTAGCTCTGAAGGCAGCACCCTGCCAGCAATAGTGCAGAAATAAGGGTGACAATACTATACCCATGTCATTCTTACCTCTGAGGTGCTGCTGCTGGCAAAGGCTGTGCCTTCGGAGCTGGAGTCCCAACCAGTAACCACTGTTCTCCAGCTGCACAGTTCTGAAGGCAACGCTGTTGCCAACAGCAGTGCAGAAGTAAGGGTAGCTGTGCTGCAACTGCCCCCCCTATAACCTTGTGACCCTCACGCAACTCCTTTGTGGGTCAGAACCCCTACACTTACAGCACCATGAAATTTCAGATTTAAATAGCTGAAATCATGACATTTACTACTTCTATAATTCTACGACTGAATTTAGCCAACATGGACCATGAATTTGGTAGGGCCCTAGTTACTAGGTTCAATACAGGGATAACTGGGGTGTTGCTTAGTGGACTATGATGTGCAGGAGGTCCAGAATGACTAGACCTTGACTAGGTAGATATGTTTTTATTTTTATTCCTAATGAACCAGGAAACAATGCAAATTATTTGAAATTTCCTGAGCACTTCACATGATCCCAGTTCCGCCAGGGAATTCCTTTTACAATGTCTGTTTTGTTGATTACAAGAGGCATCATCACTGCTAACATCATGAGAGCACAAAAATAGCTAGTGGACTAAGACCAGTGGCAAATGATGAGGCTAATTTTGTTTTCATTGCCTGATTGAGAGAAAATTTCCAAGAGATGAGTCAGAATATGCAAAAATAGCAGTGAGCTTTCATGTACATTTATGACTAGATTACATCTTGTTTCATTCAGAGAGGAAGGACAGAGCAGTTTTTAATTCGCAGCTATTGGAATAATCTGAACAGTAATCAAATACTGTTAAACACCTGGCATTTATCTCACACCTTTCTGATGAAAATTTCCAAGCACTTCTCAAAGGAATGTGTTATAACAACTCTTCACCTCTTGGAGAAATTGAGGCATAACCTGAAAAACAGCCTAATGGTTTGATTTTCAGAGCTGTTGCTTTAATGAGAAGGGTGAAGATCAGACATTTTCAAAGGCCTGATTTTCAGTGCAACTCAGAATCAGAATCCACATCTCTGACTTACAAACCGCCTTTCTCTAACTAACCTTTGTGTTACAACGCCTCCCTTAGGGTAAAAGTCAGGATCACCCTGACAGTGATCATCTGCTTCCCTGTACATTGTGTAGGGCGTGCAAGTGATTATTTGCAATTAATTTTTTAAAGTGTGCAATTAATCATGATTTTTAATTGCTTGACAGCCCTACTATTTTATTGCTCCATTCCTAGAAGGAAATGGTAGATTTGTCACTAATGAAGAAAAGGCAGAAGTGTTCAATAAATATTTGAGAAATAGGCAGTTGATGTATGCATATCATAGGATGATGACTGATGAAATACTTTCCATTCCAACAGTACCTAAAGAGGAGGTGTCATGCCCCCCCTTGCTTTATGAAAATTGTATGATGAATACTCATAACTTGTAGACACTTTAGGCAAAGTGCATCATGTGACATATTATTTTTAAAGTTACAGTGTACTGAATGTTCATATTCTATTTCTGTGCATGTATCATTCTTGTATGTGAAGTTAGAAATATTAAATGTGGATCTGTTTATAATTTTAAAGGTACTAATGAAGGTCATTACTGACACTGGAAACATAATGGCCCAATGATCAAGCTGACAATTTATGAATGGTTTTGTTTTTCCTGTCAGGCTGGATTGTGGTTAGTCCTGCTGGGAAATACAGCCAGGACACCTGATGCTAGAACCCGTTTTGGATTTTTTTGGATTTTTCCACTCCAGGTGAGAAAAGTCTGAACTGAACACAAAGAATTCCCACCTTGGGCAAAAGGGATATATAAGTGGGAAACCAAATGCCAGAAGACCCCCACATACCACTCAAGATGCCTTCTGGAAATATCTAAGGGTATGTCTACACTACCCTCCTAGTTCGAACTAGGAGGGTAATGTAGGCATACCGCACTTGCAAATGAAGCCCGGGATTTGAATTTCCCGGGCTTCATTTGCATAAGCGGGGAGCCGCCATTTTTAAAACCCCGCTGGTTCGAACCCCGAGCAGCGCGGCTACACGGGGCACGAACTAGGTAGTTCGAACTAGGCTTCCTAGTTCGAACTACCGTTACTCCTCGTGAAATGAGGAGTAACGGTAGTTCGAACTAGGAAGCCTAGTTCGAACTACCTAGTTCGTGCCCCGTGTAGCCGCGCTGCACGGGGTTCGAACCAGCGGGGTTTTAAAAATGGCGGCTCCCCGCTTATGCAAATGAAGCCCGGGAAATTCAAATCCCGGGCTTCATTTGCAAGTGCGGTATGCCTACATTACCCCGCTAGTTCGAACTAGCGGGGTAGTGTAGACATACCCTAAGTGAACAAGGGGAAGGATTGAGACCAAGCTAGGAGGATGGCTAGTTTGTGAAAAAAACAACAAATGATCTGGTAGCACTTTATAGACTAACAAAGTGGTATCATGAGCTTTGGTGGGCACAGCCCACTTCTTCTGATGGCCGGAGTTATGAGTTTGGCATATGAAAACTCGAAATAAATAGGAGAGGGAAAGGGGAGGAGGGAGAGAAAGAAAAAGGAAAGGGGGTAGGAGACACAGCATAATGGAGTACAGGTAGTTCGGAATAGGAAGCCTAGTCTGAACTACCTAGTTCATGCCACGTGTAGCCGCGGGGCACGGAGTCCGGACTAGAGGACATTTAAAAATGGCGGCGCCCGGCAACATGCAAATGAAGCCCGGGAAATTCAAATCCCGGGCTTCATTTGCAACTCCGGTTGACTACATTACCACTCTAGTTCGAACTAGGGTGGTAGTGTAGACATACCCTCTGAGAGTGAGGGATCATTTTCCAAGATGGGTTGTAGATTGTGTGTAATGCATTGGAGGGGTCTGAGTTGTGGACTGTAGGGGTGTGTCTAGACTACATGGCTCCGTCGACGGAGCCATTTAGATGAATTTACTAGACATAGCAAAATGAAGCAGCGATTTAAATAATTGCTGCTTCATTTACATCAAAATGAAGGCATAAGGGATCTGATGACAAAGGGTGCTGGGGTCGGCTGATCCCCATCTAGACTACCGCGCTGTGCTGACATTCAGCTGATCGGCACAGCGCAGCAGCCATTTTGATGTAAATGAAGTGACATTATTTAAATCGCCGCTTCATTTTGCTGTGTCTAGTAAGCCCATCTACATGGCTCTGTAGTATGGAGTACAGAGCCATGTAGTCTAGACATACCCAAAGTAACAAGAGGAGTTCTGTTATTTTCTTTTTTGGGTCTGTCTTGAAGTAGTTCATGTCTGGGTATATTTTTGGCTCTGTCAATTTGTTTTTTCACTTCCCCAGGTGGGTATTTCAGTTTTAGGAATGCTCTGTAAAGATCCTGTAGGTGATTGTCTCTGTCTGTGGTGTTGGAGCAAATCTGGTTGTATCGTAGGGGTTGGCTGTATACAGTCGACTGAGAAATGTGTCTAGGATGGAAGCTGGAAGCATGAAGGTAAGTGTAGCAGTCGGTGGGTTTCCAATATAGGGTAGTGGACATTTTTCTATTATTTTATTGTACTGTAATGTCAAGAAAGTGGATTTCCCTTGTGGACTGGTCCAAGCTGAGGTTGATAGTAGGGTGGAAGTTGTTGAAATCCTTGTGGAATTCTTCAAGAGTCTCTTTTCCGTGGGTTAACAACTTCCACCCTACTTGTGAAAGAGACTGTTAGAACTACTGTTAGGGTAAGAAATTGCACGTAACAAGTTTCTTGGTGCATTAGGATTAGCTGTTGTCTTTTGTTTATTTTGGCTTAGTAATTTACTTTGATCTGTCTGTTTTCACTTGCAATTACTTAAATCCTACTTCTTATACTTAATAAACAAAGTGTTTTTATTATCAAGTTCAGTGTAAAGAATTGTTATGGGCGAGCAAGCACTGTGCATCTTTGCCTTTCGTTGATAGTGCTCCACACCCAGAAAGTGTGTGGGTTACAATTATACAGTGGGGGGATAGGAGCATATTGCATAGGCATATAGTTTCTTTCTATAAAATAAAATCTGACCAGAAGGCAGCTATTCAAACAAAAGTCATGTTTATATACTGCAAAGGGGCAAGCAGGCTTCCCCATTGAGAATGATGTTATAACTTAATTTCCCCATGAATGTCTTTCTGGTTTCATCCATAAGAGGAAGTGCTGTAATATCACAGAAGAGGATTTGCATGGGGCATTCTAGACCTGATCAGGAGCAGGCAGTATCAGAAATGTCATGGAAAAAGCTGATCTCATAAGATTTCCAGTCCAGGAGCCTAATTTCCCACTATATTACCTGATTTCCCCACTGCATGTAGCTCCAAGGATTCTGATGAAAGTACAGCAATGAAACTAGACTGGGGAATTGTGACCAAGGCTTAGAAAAGCATCTGAACTGATGGATGAATGATTAAACTATTTATTTGAACTTAAACTCTCACATTTCTGAGGGTCATTCATTGCTACTGGGGACCGCTGCTTGTGTCAAAAGGTAGAAAGGTGAATGTCAAAAGGCAGAAAGCAATCAAGTTCATTTTAGAGAATGCTAGCCTCTTCAGCTGAACAGTATGACACAGAAGAATGAGACTAGCAGGCACAGCATGGGAAAATTCATGCCTGAAACTCACGAGCTAACTTCAGAAGTGAAGTCTGAGGATGAGTCAATTACACTTCCTTCCACTCAGATTGCTTTGCCTCCAGTTATACTCTGAGATCTTTTCATACTCCCTCTGCTCTTGTGCAAGTGGGTCAAAGTT
Source organism: Pelodiscus sinensis (assembly GCF_049634645.1). Taxonomy (NCBI): domain Eukaryota; kingdom Metazoa; phylum Chordata; order Testudines; family Trionychidae; genus Pelodiscus; species Pelodiscus sinensis. The sequence continues at coordinate 63,061,106 of NC_134714.1, forward strand.
GCTCTAACATGCTGGTGAGGAGCAGATGATGTACATTAAAGTAGCTTTTTTCTATGTTGACACACTCTTTTTTTCAGGCTCCTAAATTAAACAGGTTTAAGCTACATTGACACTTGGAGCTGGGGGATGTGATTCCCAGCTGGGATAGATATACTTGTACTAGATCTCATCAAGCTAACACCCTAAACCAGTAGTATAGTTGCAGGAGTAGGAGCAGCAGGGAGTTGTGGCATGAGCAAGCTGCCCTGAATTTAAACACACCCAGACACTGTGGGTATGTATCCAGGGTGATTTGCCCCTTCTTCTGCGATGCTGACTCTGCTACTATTTTTAAGCATGCTAGCTTGACTAAAGAAAAAGTGTGTCTACAAGAGCTGGGAATTTTAACCCCTAGCTCAAAGGGTGGCTTAGGACTCCCTTGTACAGGTTAGAGTGGGTGTAAGAGGGTTTAGGCCAGTGTGAGTGAAAAGGGCATTTTCTGTTGACTTTAGTGGATTAGGCCACTAATTAGTAAAGGAAGGGTATGGAGTGTAACTTAAACCACCTCTGTATTTCTTCCTGTAGGAAACCGTAGTGGTAATAGGCTGAGTTGTCAGAGCCATGGCAGTTATGCCTATTGGTCAGAGCCATTGGTCAAAGAATCAAGGTTCCAGAGTGAAGTTGGAACAAGGCAGGAGTAAGAACAAGCCTGGAGCAGGCTAAGGTTTGTGGAGTGTGTTACCATGATCAGGGCTGGCCTATACTACTGTGGGAGATTGATCTAAGTTACCCAACTTCAGCTACATGAATAACATAGTTGAAGTTATCAGAGGGGGTAGCCGTGTTAGTCTGAATCTGCAAGAACAACAAGAAGTCCTGTGGCACCTTATAAACTACAGATTCTGGAATTTCCAGTACATGCATCTGATGAAGAGTACTGCAGTCAATGAGAGAGCAATCAGCGTCTATACTAGATGTGGTAAATCGACCCCTGCTGGATTGATCGCTGGCTCGTGGTGCCTTCCCACAGTGACAAGAGGCCCTCAGGCCAGGAAGAGTTCCTAGCTTGGAAATGAGCTCAAGCAGACTGAGCTGCTGTTCCTCTCCTGAGACTGATATACCTGCCCAAGAGTCCCCAGACCACCTCTTGTCTTGTGGATTAGCTGGAGCCTAGCACAGGAATGAATCATTCTTGAACGTGGCTTAAAGAGAATCTAGTTCAGGGTTGATTCGTCACCTTATTTGTCCTACCACACTTGATTGAGCCCTGCTACACTACTGGAGCAAGAAGGATTTTTAAGTACCCTAAGTGGAAAATGTGCTGCTAGATGGTCCATAGCATAAGCCTGAAGAGGAGGTGATGTATCGCAGGGAGAGTAATGTGGGGCCTTAGCAGAATCAAATAAATGAATACAAGACATGTTGAGAGAGGATAGCTTCTGCATCAAAGATGTGCAGCTTTAACAACTGACATTCTACTCTATGCAAACCACAATGTAATCCTTTCCTCTGAGAGAAGATTGGATAGGCCTATGTGCCACTTGCTACATTTGAAAAGAAAATTGCTGATAGGATAAAATAAAAACAGCAACAACACCACACAATACCAAATGGCTGAGTGGCACCACCACTAGGGAAGTTCCCTTGTGGTTTGTGCTTAGTTGTTGGCTGACCATCTCCTGGTGAATTTCATTTCGAGGTTCATCTAGTGCAAGAAGGGCAGAGTGGCAGAGGAACTGGCTCACAATTGAATTTTTTTAATGAAGTGGCCTGAAAATGAAAAGAACTGGTGGAGTAGCACTTGATTTCAATGGGTCTTCTGACATAAGTGCCACTCAGCAGAGTAAAGGTTTCATTCAAGTGGCTTTGTAAAAAAGCTGCAACTGTCTGTCATTGCATCTGCTCTTGCAAGCTTATTATTTCAGAAAATTGTTTGTTTATAGCTCTGCTACCTGAGAATGATACAGAAAGATTCACCCTAATGCTCACAGACCTCATAGCAATGGAGAGGAGAGGGCTGGCTGGAGGAAAATTACAATTGTAGGCAATGTGGCATTGTGTATTTTTAGGGAATTTAGGACACTCTGATGCCACTTGTGGCATCCTGGTAGATGCTCAATGTGTGTTGACCACATTTGCACTTTCTGTTTTATTAAATCGAGCAGCCACCATGGACCTTTATCAAGGAGAGAACTTCTGACACAGCTGATGATTGACCCTGTTCTAGTTTTGCCATTCCTAGGTTTGTAACTCAAATTCTCTGAGCCAGAAGTCAGAAACATTAGTTCCCTGTGATGTGAATGGTAATGACTGGACAAAAGAACATTTGGGGATTCTCATCAAAGCCCGTAGTGGTAAGTAAATTCAGCAATGCTGGCGAGATCATTGGACAGCTGATCATATTTTCACTAATAGGCACTGATCAAGCATGGTAAGCTTCTAGCCACCAGAAGGCGCACTGTTAAACAGCTTATACACCCACATTAAAGTGAGATATTAAGTAAGGAGGGGGGCCTGATTAAGCAGGTGGTGTCATCAGAACAAATAAATAAAAATGGCTCAGCAAAAAGTCCCTCTAATTGAGGATGCTGCAATAATGTTATAGCTTAAAGAGGAAAAGCAGCCACGTAAATAATTATGACGAAAAGAAAGATAGAAAACACAATGACAAGCATGACTCCCACTGACATTATTAACAGCCATAAGGAAAAGAAGCCAACCCACAGACATGATTGAGAAAGAAAAACACATTTAACTGGGAGGAGCCCACATCAGGAGAGTGTGCAAACTCAGTGACATTTCAGCATTGCAGCCTTCCTCAAAGCTAATTCTAGGTACAAAACTGTGGTACCTCAAAAGGACCATTTTGTTCAAAAGTTTAGGTTTTTGTGAAAAGACATTTTTACAAAACCTAAGACTAATAGAAATGTTTCCATGTTTTTTTTTAAATTCTCCTACAAATGAGTTCTAAACAGTCCCTGATTTTTTTTTTAAATTTCTCTCTCTCTCTCTCTCTCTATATATATATATATGGGGGGAGAGGAGGAGAGAGATCGACCAGCAGGCAGGCAAAGGATGGAGTGTTGTTGTAACTTGTTGGTCCCAGCATATTAGAGACAAGATGTGATAATGGCAGACAAAGTACTGGCTCATGCTGTGGCCCACAGGCCCTGCTGAACACCAAGATATGCAACTCCAGCTATATGAATTGTGTAGCTGAAGTCAACATACCTTGCACCAGTTTTTTGGGGTGACCCCACAGCAGGAGGTTGGTGGGAGAAATGCTCCCATCAAGTTCTTTTACTGCTCGTGAGGAATACCTATGCTGACGGGGGTGCCCTCAGCATTCAATTTAGCGAGTCTTTATCAGACCCGCTAAATCAAACTCTGGAGGATTGATCGCCAGAGTGTCACTCCTCTGTCGAGTGAAGACGTGGCCTGACAAAGGCATAGCTGGAAATTGCCTGCATTAGCATTGTTAAAATGGATGTTAAGCGGATAAACATGTGCTTAGTGTTTAGACTTGCTGAAATGATTGTAGGATTCTGCATGTATTGATATCACTTATAACATCTGTACTTCATGAAATGAAACCAAATGAGCCTTTGTGAAATATCAGTGTCCAAAGAACTTGTTAATTTTTGTCCTGTTCTCTCACACACATACTCATCCACTCCCATGAAGAGGAGACAGGCAGAACACTTGTTCCATCAGTTTGAACATTGAGGGAAGGGAATAAAAATCCCTGAACAAATGTCATTGTGTTGCTTGGAATTCAGAGAAGGCAAAATTTTTCTAATTATAAGTAAGTTAGTTGTCTTAGGTTAGCCCTAAAGCTCATATAAAGCTTTCCTGTTTTAGTAGCTACTATTACCTTTTGGAACCTAAGGTTATGTCTCATTTGTGTATAGTAACTCTCAGTTCTTTTTCTTGGTTCATAAATCTTTAGCTAGTATTATAGGATCTGCTACAAGCATTATTTTTGGCTTCCAATCTGATGCACAATTGACCTGGATTAAGTGACTGGTTCAGTATTGCTATGATCGTTGATGTAAGGGGCCATCTTTCACTAAGGCAAGAAGTTCGCCCTTGTTGGTGAAATCTGAGTATAGACCTATTGACCATATTGGGAGTTGTATCTAAACAATCTGCCCTGAAATTGGCACTCGTGGACAGCTTGACACAAGGTGGGTGAGGTCAATGTCGATAAATGCAAAATAATGCACATTAAAAAATACATCCCCTTTTTTGTTTTACTTGTGTATGTAGTACAGAGGGTAAGATTAGGGTCTTGTGTAGCATTAAACATTGTGAAATCTTTGTGTCAGCACAGCATTCTGCAACCATATGAGAGGGGGACTCAGAAGTTGCACCAAATTAACTCAGTTACTAATGATGGAAATTGGCATCTGCTTCTTCCATCCTTGCTGATGTATGAAGGGCAGGAAGAGCACAAATGCAGATTTTCACTTTATACTGATTGTTTATATGAGTACTAATAGGATCTTAGTTTTACCATAAGTTTCATAGCACGTAAGTAATTCCATTTATTTTCTAATGGTATCAATTCTCAGAGGAATAGCTATTTAGTCTATAACTTTTAAAACAACAAATAGTCCTGTGGCACCTTAGAGACTTAGATCAGTGGTCCCCAGTGTGGTGCCCGCGGGCGCCATGGCACCCGCCGGGCCATTTCTGTGCGCCTGCCGAGTGATCGGGGTCAGCCCCGCCCCTGGGCACATGGTGCATGGGCAGTGCCGGCCCCCGGGCATGCAGTACATGGGCTGTGCCGGCCTGGGCACATGGCCTATGAGCATCCCTGTCCCTGGGCCCGTGGCACAGGAGCGGTGCCAGCCCCGGGCACGCGGCGCATGGGCGCTGCTGGCTCCTGGGCGTGCGGTCCAGTTATAACTGTAAAGTTTATTGCACTTTAAAGGCTGCTGCGATGAACTTCCCCCAAGCCATTTCCTCACAGTGCTTATGTGGTGAAGTCTTCTTAATCCCCAAAGGCACATATTTGGTGTAATTAAATGCTACAGCCATACAAGCAAGTTGCAGTGATGACAGGTTAAAATGGTTGCCAGTGATTTGGACTTTCCTGGAGTTAGGGGCACCATCATCTCTGCCCAGAGGTGCTCATAGAGAGACTGAGGTAAAAACCTAGGAACTCCAGGGTTCGGTCCTCCCTGTGTGATGTGAGCCCTAGTCACACAGGGCTAGGAGGAAAAGTCAAGGTTAGGTACTAGAGTCATAGACGCGTAGAGATGTGGGGAATGCTGCAGCATCCCCAAGTTTTGCATCCGGCTTCCCCATAGTTGGGGAGGCCAGCCCTGCTGCCAGGTCCTCCAGCCCCAGGTACCTGCATCTGGGTGGCCCCCGTGGGGTCCTGCCAGCCCCTCCCCCCCCCCCCCCCCCACTTTTCCAGCCTTACACAGTCCTACTGTGTGACGGGGCGGACAGGCCCCGCACTGATGAGCAGGGGATAGCCCAGGCCCAGCTGGCAGAGAAGTCCCCGCCCCTCCGACCCTGCTGGGCATGCTCCCAACAGCGGCCGGGTATAAAGGCCGAAGGAGCCCGGCAGGCAGGGAGGCCCCTGGGTGAAGGAGGAGCCGAGGCTGGACCAGTATTCTTGCAGCCGCTGGGTCCAGAGTCGCCGGACCCTGACACGGAGGACGCAGCTGCCGACCCAGGGCGGCAGGAGCGCGCCCCCAGCCCCGACAGGTACTGCCTGAGAGGCGAAGGGGCCCGGGGGGAACCAGGGCGCGGTAGGAAGCAGCCCAGGGCAAGGGAAACAAGATTTGGCTCGGCCTGTATCGGCCGGATCCCCCGCCGAGCCGGCAGGAGCCATAGACCCTGCCTAAAGGGCCCTGGGCTGGGACCCGGTGGAGAGGGAGGGCCCGGGTCCCCCTACCACCCATTTTCCCCTTCCCTGGACAAACAAACCCCGGGCCAGGAGAGGCTTCTCGGAGCGGCTAGGCCTCTACTACCGTATTGGCCCTGATAGAAGGGCCTGGACTTTTGCATTGGGACTGTCCTGCCGTATTGGCCCTGATAGAGGGGCCTGGACTTTTGCATTTTGACTGTAGTACCGTATATGCCCTGATAGAAGGGCCGGGACTTGTGCAGTGAGACTTTAGTACCGTATATGCCCTGATAGAAGGGCCGGGACTTTAGCATTGGGACCATAGTACCGTATATGCCCTGAGAGAAGGGCCGGGACCTTGGCGTTGGGACTTTGGGGGCTGTACCGACCCGGTAGGGGGGGGCCGAGCCCCTTGACGGGGGCGTATCCCGTGACATACTGCCATGAGCTTTGCCAGCCTCCCAGGGTCCTGATGACCCTCAGGGTCCCATCACCCACTGGTCCCACCAATTCCACTGGCTCTTGAGGTCCTGCTGCCCACTGGCCTTGCCATGGGCTTCACAGCCTGCCAGTCCCATCAGACCTAGGGCCCCATCACTGGCCCAGGGTTTTGCAGATGCCCCTAGCAGTGGCCCCAGCCTGGGCAGTGAGGATTACTAATGCTCCCTATGTGGATGGACTAGATGCCATTTGTTGCAATGGAGTCCTGTCCATCCAGGCTGGGAGAGTTGGCAATCCAATTTCAATAGGTCTAAAATAGAGGAAGCAGCTGAACACTCTCACCCCAAAGATAGTTCCAGCACCACTGACCAGGGTGAAATGCATTGAGGGAGAGGGATGGCTCTGTTCAGCTCAGGTGTGCTGTGTACATCTACACAAAGAAATTACCTTACTCCAGTGGGACAAACTTCTGCTTATAAGAGGGAGGGGAAAAAATGTTGACATTCTGCAGATTTTTGGCTGGGATTTTTATTTTTCTATCTATCTTATTTGTTGTTCCCCCCTCTCTCCTGTGTTAATGTCAGTTATGAGGAGTCATTTAATGTTTACTTGCAAGCTGCATGGACACTTTTCAAAGCATCATAATAGAGGCCCAACTTAAACGTATACCCTAAATTAAAAAACATAGTAGAAGAACTAAAAAAGAGCCACCGTGGCTTAACAACCGTGTAAAAGAAGCAGTGAGAGATAAAAAGAAATCTTTTAAAAAGTGGAAGTCAAATCCTAGTGAGATAAATACAAAGGATCATAAACACTGCCAAATGAACTGTAAAAATGTAATAAGAAAAGCCAAAAAGGAGTTTGAAGAACAGCTAGCCAAAAAGGAGTTTGAAGAACAGCTAGCCAAAAACTCAAAAGGTAATAAAATGTTTTTTAAGTACATCAGAAGCAGGAAGCTTGCTAAACCACCAGTGGGGCCCATGGACGATCGAGATACAAAAGGAGCACTTAAAGACAATAAAGTCATTGCAGAAAAACTAAATGAATTATTTGCTTCAGTTTTCATGGCTGAGGATGCTAGGGAGATTCCCAAACCTGATCCGTCCTTTGTAGGTGACAAATCTGAGGACTTGTCACAGATTGAAGTGTCATTAGAGGAGGTTTTGGAATTAATTGATAAACTTAACAATAATAAGTCACTGAGACCAGATGGCATTCACCCAAGAGTTCTGTAAGAACTCAAATGTGAAATTGTGGAACTATTGACTCTGGTTTGAAATCTATCCTTTAAATCAGCTTCTGTACCCAATGACTGGAAGATTGCTAATGTAAAACCAATATTTAAAAAGGGCTCTAGAGGCGATCCCGGCAATTACAGACCACTAAGTCTAACATGAGTACTGGGCAAATTAGTTGAAACAATAGTAAAGAAGAATATAATTGTCAGACACATAGAAGAATATAATTTGTTGGGAAAAGTCAACATGGTTCCTGTAAAGAGAAATCATGTCTTATTAATCTATAAGGGTATGTCTACACTACAAAGTTAATTCGAACTAACAGCCGTTAGTTCGAATTAACTTTCATAGCGGCTACACATGCAAACCGCTAGTTCGAATTTAATTCGAACTAGCTCCGCGCTTAATTCGAACTAGGTAAACCTCATTCTACGAGGAGTAACACCTAGTTCGAATTAAGTAGTTCGAATTAAGGGCCGTGAAGCCACTTAATTCAAACTAGTTGGAGGCTAACCCTTCCCAGCTTGCCCTGGTGGCCACTCTGGGCCAAACCAGGGAAACTTTTCTGCCCCACTCCCGGCCCCGGAGCCCTTAAAGGGGCACGGTCTGGCTACAGTGCTTGTGCCAGTTGAAAGGCTGCCAGCACCCAGCGAACAGATCCTGCACCTGGCACGGCATGAGCCAGCCACCAGCTGCCACCCAGCCCTCCGCCTCTTCCCAGGACCAGGCTGGCGGCTCCCAGGAGCCTGCCCGGGGCTGCAAGAGGCGGGCGCCCGCCTGGTCTAGTGCAGAGATCATGGACCTCATCGAAGTTTGGAGGGAGGCCTCCAACGTCCACGACCTGTGCACTAGGCACAGGAATACGGCCGTCTAGGGCAGGATAGCTGCCAGCCTGGCCACCAAAGGCCACATGTGAACCCAGGAGCAGGTTTGCATGAAAATCAAGTTGGTCCAGTGAGACCCCAAACCCTGAGCCCTGAGCTTAGAACATAAGAATGGCCATACTGGGTCAGACCAAAGGTCCATCTAGCCCAGTAGCCTGTCTGCTGACAGCAGCCAACACCAGATACCCCGGAGGGGATGGACCAAAGACCAAGTGATTTGTCTCGTGCCATCCTTCTCCAGCCTTCCACAAACAGAGGCCAGGGACACTGTTCCTACCCCCTGGCTAATAGCACTCCATGGACCCAACCTCCATGAATTTATCTAACTTCTCTTTAAACTCTGTTATAGTTCTAGCCTTCACAGCCTCCTGTGGCAAGGAGTTCCACAGGTTGACTATGTGCTGTGTGAAGAAGAACTTTCGCTTATTAGTTTTAAACCTGCTGTCCATTAATTTCATTTGGTGTCCTCTAGTCCTTATATTATGGGAACTAATGAAGAACTTTTCTTTATTCACCCTCTCCACGTCACTCATGCTTTTATAGACCTCTATCATATCCCCCCTCAGTCTCCTCTTTTCTAACCTGAAAAGTCCCAGTCTCTTTAGCCTCTTCATATTGGACCTGTTCCAAACCCCTAATCATTGTAGTTTCCCTTTTCTGAACCCTTTCCAAGGCCAAAATATCTTTTTTGAGGTGAGGAGACCACATCTGTACACAGTACTGAAGATATGGCGTACCATAGTTTTATACTTCTCCTCCTCCTTCTTCCCCTGGCTTCCCCCTTCCAGCTCTCTCCTCCCAGGTTTCCCCCTCCCCTCTTCCATCCTCTCTCTTCCCTTCTCCCATCTCCTTTTCCCAGTCTCCCCAGAGGTTAATCCTTCCCTCCCCCGCTGTTTTGTTAAATGAAGAGAGTTTCTATTTTTGAACAGGGTCCACTCAATGTGGACGCACTATTTTGAATTAGCAAAACACTAATTCGAATTAGTTTTTAGGTCTAGATGCACTAATTCGAATTAGCTTAGTTCGTATTAACTAATTCGAATTAAGTTAGTTCGACTTAGTGCTGTAGTGTAGACATACCCTTAGAGTTCTTTGAAGGAGTCAACAAACGTGGACAAGGGGGATCCAGTAGATACAGTGTACTTAGATTTGCAGAAAGCCTTTGATAAGGTCCCTCACCAAAGGCTCTTATGTAAATTAAGTTGTCATAGGATAAGAGGGAAGATTATTTCATTGACTGAGAACTGGTTAAAAGACAGGAAATAAAAGGTAGGAATAAATGGTAAATTTTCAGAATGGAGAGGGGTAACTAGTGGTGTTCCCCAAGGGTCAGTCCTAGGACCAATCCTATTCAACTTATTAATAAATGATCTGGAGAAAGGGGTAAACAGTGAGGTGGCAAAGTTTGCAGATGATATTAAATTGCCTAAGGTAGTAAAGACCAAATCAGACTGGGTGGCTACGTCTAGACTGGCCCCTTCTTCGGAAGAGGCATGCTAATTTCTAACTTTGGAATAGGGAAATCCACGGGGGATTTCCTTCAGGTAGGAATAAGAGTCCCTCCGGAAAAGGGCTTTATTCCGGAGGATCGCGCCTGTCTGGACGCTCTTTTCCGGCTTTTCCCCAAGCCGGAAAAACAGCGGCGGACATGTTTATTTAAATCCCCCACGGATTTCCCTATTCCAAAGTTAGAAATTAGCAGGCCTCTTCCGAAGAAGGGGCCAGTCTAGACGTAGCCGGTATTTCTTGACTACATGCCTCTGCTGACAGAGGCATGTAAAATAGGCTACCCAACAAAGTCAATAAAGCAGGGATTTAAATATCCCCAGCTTCATTAAAATAAAAATGGCCGCCTCACTGTGCTGGCTCAGCTGATCGTCGCAACAGCATGTGAGTCAAGACGTGGATCAGTCGACAAGGGAAGCCTTTGTCGACTGTTCTCTTATGCCTCGCAAAGATGGTGCTAGAAACCCCAAAAGGGGCATGGCAGAAATGAGATCACTGTTCAGCTCCTTTCCACGTTGACCAACAGTCCTGAGTCAAGCTAGGGAAGCGTAAGTAGTGCTGTGTGTAAAGGGAAAGGCAGGGGTTGCTTCTGCAGGTATTCCTTCAGTGCTCTCAGAAACAGTGAGTCGGTCCCAAGCGCAATGGCTCCAGCAGTGCCAGTGGGACATTAATCCCTCTGCATCCTTCCTCCAAGGTGCTGAGGTTTAGAGCCATGTAGCATGGTTTCCAACCGAGTTCTAGTCACATGCTGTGGCCAGAGTGCCTGCCCCTAAACTTTAGTATCATTTCTGTCCAGCTTTGTACTATGCAGCTTGAGCCCATCTCACTTCAGAAATGCATTTGCGGACACATCTGTGAGCAAGGTAAGAAAAAAAAACCAAACCCTGAACTATTCCAGAATGATGTTTTCACAAACAGGGCTATGGTAGAAAACATTATGTGGGAACTTTCTATCTTAAAATTCAGGGTCAGATTCTCAATTAGTTTGGGAAACTATGCACAGGCAAAATGTGCATAATTTATGCATAAAGGTTTTGCAATTGCACATGCATTATTTGATAACTGTGTGCAAATCCATCAAATTAGCTAATTTTGAATAGTTGCCACAATTTACATATGTAAATTATGCATCCAGTTATGCGTACAGTTTGCACTTGGCAGTGCCAAAACTGTTTCGTTACATTATGTAACAGAAAAACTTTTAAATTGAATTGTAAAATTAAATGTAGTTTACCATTTATAAATTAACTAGCAGATGTACCCGGTATTGCTCGTGTCCTTAACTCTTTTTTGGGGTGGAGGATGCAGGAGTCATGGCAGGGAGTTGGGAGCTGTGGGGGGCTTAGGGCAGGGGACTGGGAGGTGTAGGACTCATGGCAAGGGATCCAGGGAAGGGGGTGGGAGGTTTGGGGGGGACTCAGGGTAGTGGGTGGGGGTGCAGGAGTCAGGGAAGAGGATGGGAGCTCAGGGCAGGAAGATGGGAGTTTCAGGGGCTCACTGGGGCTGCCTGTGGTATCAAGGGTGTTGCTGCTCCAGTGATGGCTCCTCCTGAGGGCCTGGAGCTATGCTGCCCTGACAGCAGTGTTCCCTGGGGAGAGGGGCCATGGTGGCAAGAGCTGTGCAGCCTGGCTTTGGCCAGCATCTGTTCCCTAGGGGTCTGTGGCAGTGGGGCTGCTCTTCAGCAGGGCTTCTCCCCGTCCCCCTGTCTGGAGCTGGAGCTGAGGGCTGGGGAAGGGGTTTGGCTGGAGACTTTGTGGCAGGGAGGCCCCAGCGGACCACTCTCCTACTGGTGCAACTGTCCCCCTGTTGTCACTCTGCAGTATAACTGTCCCCGCACTTGCTTTCCCCCCATGGTCATTGCAGAGTATAACTGTCCCTTCTATTAGACCCTTCCCTTTCCATTTTAAGGAAAACAGTCAGATTCCAAGCACATCGTATTGTTCTGATACAAACAAACTCTTGCCTTGCTTTAAGTTATGATAAGAGGAAACTGCATACCAAATTTGGTGGCAGATAGACAAGACAGACCAACAGGCCCACATTTCTGAAATAAATAGTATGGAGATAGATTTGGTTCTTTCTTTTTAGGACAAACTAAATTGAAAGAATGAGTAATTAACTGGAATAAATAGCCACTAGACTTTGATAAATACCATATTTCTGTTTGTGCTATCCGTTGTTTCATGGTGGCTGCATAATGCAACCTGAACTAGCAGTGCCTGAGTTAATCTAAGTGCTTTCTCCTACCAAAAGTGTTAATAACTTTGGACTTTAGTATGCTATTAGTTTTTGGACAAAACTCCCCAATGTAGGTTTCCACTTAAAAATTGATATTTGTGATAGCTCTTTGTATTTTTAATTAAAGTGTAAAGTCTGTAGAAAACAGTAAAATCTGCAAGAAAAACTAAATCAGCAGACACTCTGTAACCAGAAGTAGATGCTGTATTTCTTCTGACTCCCTCTTCAATCATTCAGTAGGAAATGGTTCCTGCACACCTTGAATTAGTAATGAGCCAGTAAACTGCAGTTTTATTTCCTCTGTGTTGTCTGAGCTGCTCTAAATGCATTGGGAGAAAACCCCTTAAAATACAATAAATTAAAAAATCTGTAGTAAGCATGTCTCTGATTCTCACCTGCCCCCTAGTGGTTGGAGGCTCCAAACAAGTCCTTATGCTGTAATAAAATCTAGCTCTTCTGGAAAATGTAAACACTTTATTTTCTCAAAAGGTCCTCAGCTAAAGTAGGCAATTAATTAGCTCTTCTATATTTGCATATATTTCCCAGGCTAATTAAAGGTAAAAATTACCACATCAAGGGAAAGCTGTACCATGTAGACCATTTGTAATTTGCCATTGTTTCATTTAAACATTTTAGATAGATGCCATTGGACACAACCTCATTGTGACTGTGTGTAATTAGTGCCCTTCTGCAGCATGCAGGTAGGTTGCATTTAATAAAATGTCCCAGATTAATGGATAGAGAGTAATGAGCTCTGCATTCCCATTAAGATGGCCAAGGCAAGAAACACATTTATTAGCAATAGTCACATTTCTTACACTTGAACTTTTTTATCAACATTTCAATGATAAAAAGACATCATAAAAAGTACCAAGAGAAGCTCCTATCCTACATTCCTCACACATTTTAAACTCCTACAGTCTTGGAAATAAATATTCAAAGTATTGGAGACATTCAAATTCTGTTTCTGATCCATATGGCAATTTTTGCAGAGCTCCTAATTTTAAACATTAAAAAATCCAGTTTGCCTTTGACAGAGAAAAATGTTTCTAAATCACCTCATTTTTATTGCCAGGGGCATTTATTTGTATGCCCAGAGTCAATTTGTGATGTTTTCTTTAATTCTGTGATAGAGTGGCATGTTACCAGATACCATAACCTGAGCGATGCTCTGTATGAGAACTAGGAGTTGTATCTCCTTCTCTAGTACTGAAATCTCACTGATGTTTTACATCACAGCCGTTTATTCACTTTGGAATTATTCTTACAAATGGTTAAATAACATTCAAGGTGCCATTTGAGTTTCGCCTTTTTAAGACTGCATTTGTTTAAGATAAATGTTAATATTGTTTATGACATTTTTGGTGATACTAAATAATATGGGAAGAGATGGTCTAGCCACTGAGTACTGGGCTAAAGAAGCAGGGAAAGGGGAATGCGAACCATTTCTCAGGGAGTGGGCATCACTAATCTGTCTTCATCTGGAATGCTTAGGAATACACACGGAAACCTCCAATAGGAGTAGAGGAATTATTTTACCTCTGTATTGGCACTGTTGTGTGGTTTACTGCATTCAGTTCCAGTGTTTACAATTCAAGAAGTGTGCTGATTGATTAGAGAGGATTCAGAGAAGAGCCATGAGATTGATTAGAGGATTAGAAAAAAAATCTATGGTGATGGAATCAGTCAAGACTACTTAGCTTAACAAAGAGAAGGTTGAAGAGAAACTTGATTACAGTCTGTGTTCCATGTAGGTACTTAGAGCTGATCATGGGCTCTTCACGCTAGCAGGGAAAGGTATAACATGTTCCAGCCGCAGGAAGTGGAAGTTAGACAATTTCAGACTGGAAATAAGATGTAAAATTTTATTGGTGAAGTAATTAACCCTCAGAGAAATTTGCCAGGGTCATGGTGGATTCTCTTTCACTGACCATTTTAAAATAAACATCGGATTCATTTCTAAAAGATATGCCATATTAATTATTTGGGTGGGGGGGTGGGAGAGGAATGAATAGCCTGTGTTAAACAGGAAGGCAAAGTAACTGATCACAGTGGTCCCTTCTGACTTTGGAATCTAGGAAAATGAAGACAAATGAGATAAGTTAAAACAAATCTACATTTGTTACTTTATAAAAATGTGTATTAAAGATATGTGGTTCCCATCTGCTGCAACTGTATTTTTTCTGTCTGGTGACATTTGCTTGTAGACATATCCTCCAAATATGGCAACCACACGTTAACTTACACCCCTGTGATTTCACCATTCCCCACCACAACGTCATCTCCAAGCCACAAGTAGAGGCAGCAGCAAGGATAATCTTACATAAACTCAGTATTCAGTTTTAGAATGAAAGTAAACCTCTTGGATTTTTTTCCTTCATGTGTCTATTCAAACTCCAAAAGATGCTGGGTTTTGTACATGTTTATTGAAAAGGACAAGAGGGGTTACTTATTTTTCCTGCAGGACAAGTGACCCAGTCTCTTCCACAGAGCACGATCATACATGACAGCTGTCAAAGGTAAATAGTGTTTGTTCTTTTACAGTAGAGAAGCAGATTAAGTACAAGTTGCCCACATTGCATTTAATAGGTTCCAACCTCAGCTGGTTACACTGCAAAACATAATACACCATTTAAAATAGCATCAATAGGACACACAAAAGTCTCAAAAAGAACAAAGCATGCAACAGCTCTTCCACATGTATAATGAGACCAGATTAGGGAACCCACTGGGCCTATTAAGTTCAAGCAGGCCATGTTTGCATTGAAGAATGCCAATATGCTTTTTAAAAACACAGTGACATGAATGATTTCTATAGCCACTGCACTGAGAGCTTTCACCTGGCAGTGGGAAAATGGAGTTTGCAAATCCTACCACTCTTCCTTCTTTTGAGAAGTACCAGGATAGAAACTCTCACTCATCTGAAGCTCAGTGGACAGCTACACAAAAGGCATTTCCTCGTGGGGACTGGTCACTGAAACCTGCATTGAACAGCAAAACCAGCCCTTCCCGTTGGCCTCGAAGTGAAAGTGGCCCAGAGATGCTGGCTGGACACAGATCCTTCTTTTGTCTCTCACCTGGAGTGATGAAAATAATTTTTCATTTTCAAGCTCCTTTGATGGCTAAAGAGAATGGAGCCTGAGACTGGTGAATTTGTGAAGCCATAAAGAGCACTTTCACATCTATGTGTGGGAGGAAATATTCAAGCCGCTTTAGTTAGTTTTTCACTCTGATGCTTTCTGGAAGCCTAAGCAGCTTCAGTTCATGAGTCTATGAAAGTCTTTTCCTTTCCTAAATGAGTCTTGTCTTGAATTTCTCTGGTACCATCTCCGGAGTTTGAACGTCACACATGCAAAGGAAATCACATTTTTTAATGTACACCCTTTACTAACCTATTGTGTTTGTTAAAAATTGCACATAGCGCAGTAATGTAACTATTCTCTGTGGTGCTATTTTAGCATTTTTTGTAGAAGAAAGAGAGAAATGTTATTTGTTGCTTAAAAACAATTCTGAGTCCTACAAAATGAGTTAATAAACTTTTAAGCCTGCTTAAAATACATCTAAATGTGTGTGGATTTTGTTGATCCATCCTAGTTAGAAAGATAATCAGGCATATGTTACCCCTGTGCATTGCACTGGCTGCCTACCCACTTCTGTGTGAACTTCAAGATGCCCTGGGTACAGTCTAGAAAGCCTTACTGATCTAATCCTAACTATGTGACACATTGTCAGATGCATGCAAAATACTCTGTCTTTCTAAGGTGAAGCTTGCAGGTGTCAAACAAAGCACTGTCACTGGCAGATGCTTGCCTGTGTAATTTGTTCCTACCAGAAATGCACCTGAGTCCAAACTGTTCCTTCTTCAATGCTTAACCGAACATTGGCTGTAGCAATAGTTTATCATTAGGTCTGTTCTTGTGTGGCCGGAAGGGCTTGATGGGTTGAAAGTCTGATGCTGAAACAGACTTGATGCACCCATGTAAGAGGAGGTCTGTCTCTGGGTCATTTCCACCCCATGGTTTGATGTAATTTTGTCCTGGATTTTGCAAGCTTCCCAGAGAATGGGATTTGCTGGAATATCAGCTGCAGACAATGGCCCTAATAGTCTGTAGAATGGAGTGATCATAAATGTCTGTGTTATAAATGAAGTTGTTCTATTTTATGCCCAATACGCCATTGGCATTTTGCATGGAAAGCCTCCAACTTTGCCCAGTCTGGGCAACATGGGCCCATGTTTCATAACCATACAGCATACAACTCAAATAGAACTAGATTGCAGTGCTGAGCCAATGTTGATTCTATACTCATTGTAAGTGATCCATGGCAGATGCTGCAATGTCAGTCCAGTGAAGAACCTCTATATGAGAGCTGGATGAACTCCTGAGTATAGAACCCAAATAGAAAAAACTGGAGACTTCTGGGAGAGTTTCATTATTCTGGGAGATGGGAGTAATGGGTGGGTGGACATGATCCTAGGTTTTGCACCTTTGTCTTTGACCACAAAACATGGAGACCGACATTGGCCAATTCTTCGTCCACCTGCTGGTAGGCCTATGAAAATGTTGGGGCTCTGTACTAGAAGAGCAATGTCAGCACCATAGTCAAGGTCTGAGAGTGAGAGATCCCAGATCCTAATGCCTATGCACCTGACAGAATGCTGCACTATGAAATCCATGGCCCAACAAAAGAATGCAGGGGCCAGACACAGCCCTGCCTGACACCAGATACTGATTTAAAAGGTGCCAACATCTGACTCCCAAGATGTACGCAGGCATCCAATGTTCCAATGTACATGGTTCCAATGTGCAGCTCGCTAATCAAGTCCAGCCGAGTGTTTGGGACACCTCTCCCCTTTAAATGTTTCCATAGTCTGACTTCATCAGTTGGCTCAAACACACCCTTAAGATCAACATAAGCCATGTGCAGGGGCTGCTTGAACTCATGGTGTACCTCCAGCCACAAGCAAGGGCGAAAATGGTGTCTGTGGACCTATTCCTTGTAAATCTTGACTGTTTAGAATGACACTTCTGATGTAGCAAGGGCTCCAAACACACCAGAGCATTTGCAAACACCTTCACCAGCATAGACAATAAGATGACTGGCCTGTAGCTCTTACCTTTGCTGTGCAGTCCTTTGCCTTATAAAGTGAGCTCACAATACTATCCTTCCAGGTGGTTGGCAAGGTTCCACATCAGGCGTAAGATGACTAGAAAGTATTTTGTTACAGAGTCTCAAATGTTCATTTTAGCAGCTCTGGGTGGAGGGTACCATAAGAGCAACTGTGGGTCCATTTTTGAGTTTGCAGCTGAGAATTTGTGGCTGACATTGATACAAAACATAGGCTAAACCCTGAGAGGAAGAAGTGCATTAATGTCAAACTTCATCATCATTGCAGAGGGATTACTTGCTTCTCAAAGCATCAACATCATCTGGGCAACCACTAGGAGATGATTCATGTTCATGGCACATTCTACATCATGCAATCGTTTGCAGGAGGTGAAGAGGCACCTGTCATGTATGATCATGAGGTCCAATTCCTTCTGGGTGACCCCATCATGAGGGATCCAGGACATCTAGTGTATGTGTTGTCACTTGAACCATGACTCAAGAATGGAGAGATTCTGAGAGGTGCAGCATGTGAGCAAGAGGCATATAAGGTTTTTGTCTAGACTACAGGGTTTTGTCGACAAAAGTGGACTTTTGTCAACAATACTATACCTGCGTCTACACAGCCTCTGAGTTCTGTCGACATAATGTCGACAGAACTTGGCAGTTTTGTCAATGGCTGTAAACCTCATTCTACAAGGAATAACGCCTTTTGTCGACAGAGTTCTGTCGACAGAAGGCTTTATTGCATCTACACTGTCCTTTGCGTCTATACTGTCACGTCGACAAAGTGGCTTGCTCTGTCGACAGAACTGGCTGTAGTCTAGACGCTCTTTGTTGACAGAAGCTTTGTCGACAGTATCTGTCGACAATACTTCTGTCGACAAAAGCCTGTAGTCTAGACATACCCAAGGGCTGTGTCTAGACTGGCCAGTTTTTCCGGAAAATCAGCCACTTTTCCGGAAAAACTTGCCAGCTGTCTACACTGGCCACTTGAATTTCCACAAAAGCACTGACGATGTCATGTAAGATTGTCAGTGTTCTTGCGGAAATACTATGCTTCTCCTGTTCGGGCAAAAGTCCTTTTGTGCAAAACTTTTGCGCAAAAGGGCCAGTACAGACAGCCCTGATTTGTTTTCTGCAAAAAAGCCCCGATCGCGAAAATGGCGATTGGGGCTTTTTTGCGGAAAAGTGCTTCTAGATTGGCACAGATGCTTTTCCGCAAAAAGTGCTTTTGCGGAAAAGTGTCCATGCCAATCTAGA
The DNA here is from genome assembly GCF_049634645.1 of Pelodiscus sinensis. Taxonomy (NCBI): domain Eukaryota; kingdom Metazoa; phylum Chordata; order Testudines; family Trionychidae; genus Pelodiscus; species Pelodiscus sinensis. Next base: position 63,079,624 of record NC_134714.1, read on the forward strand.
TGCTCTGTTCCGAAAATGCTTTTAACGGAAAACTCTTCCGTTAAAAGCATTTCCGGAAAATCATGCCAGTCTAGACGTAGCCTAAGTGTTTGGGACTGCTACAATACAGAAGAAATGAATGTGGTCTATCAGCCTTGCTTCTGATAGGCTAGTGATTGATATACCAAGACAATCTATTTCACATGATAGCAACCTGATGACCACACCTGTAAAGAGTTGTAATATTCTAGGTTGCAATTTTGATGGCTTGATGGAGATTCTAGCCACAATTGAATACAGTCGGTATACTGCAGGTGCACCTGCTGACACCAGGGGATGCACGGTCCTTGGGGAGATTTGCACTGGGGAAGATGTCATCAGCAGAGAATATGCAGCTGAGAATAAAGCAGGGACTTGCATGTTGGTGCTGTGCATTACGTTACTCATGCTGATCCAAAGCAGGAATGAATGATTGTCTCAGAGAATACATTGTCCCTCTGGGATGAGACTGAGGTGCAGTAATGCAGACCTTTCCTAGTCTCCCAGTACTGGCTTCCCATGTGCCATACAAGACGTTGTAAATTTCTCTGAGATTTCCTTTACCTCAAGTAGTGAGGCACAGCTGATGCCCAGTGTCTTTGCTGCCTGTGGACCTGTTCACCTCACATAATGCCCCAGGAGATATTTTGGACCAGTCTTCATCGCTGATGACAAAACTCCATGAGCAATCCCCTATTTCAGATATTATACCCCTGCATCATATTGAGGTACTGTTCGAACTCTAAGTAGTAAAACTTGGCTACTTTTTACAGAGCCCTTTATGTCCAGTCTTTCCATTATATGTACTTCTGGTGGTCCTTGGCTTTCACCTTCCTGCTGGGTTTTCTCCATCTTGGGATCTGTTGAGCCTGGGCCTAGCTGTCACCATGGATATGCTGACACCTATTTTGAGGGAAATGCTTGTTTTAGACTTGATCTAATCTCTGTATATGGCACACAGATACTATGCTGATAGATGCCATAGAAATCTGGTTAATCATCATAAGCAATGTGCCATTTGACAAAAACTGTCTTACGGTCCACACACTGACCTTGGAATCTGTGTGAAACTGAACTCCAAAATGTGTGTGGAAGCTAACATTTTGTCACAACTTTTAATGTTACTTTGGTTGCCAACATGTTTGAATGTGCCAAAATTCTCCTGTAGGCTTGCAAACTGATCTGTGCAAACAAATATCGCTCTTGGGTGTCTAGTTCCCTTTTTGCATAAAAATTTACTGATCCACACTTGACTTTTTGTGCCCTTTTAGGCACCAGAAAACAAGTACAACATTAAGCATATATATTTTCATCCCATTTCTGAAAATCATTATATTTATAATAAAATAGCTAAACATGTGTTCTTTAATTTTGAGGGTATGTTTACTGGTCTGTTGCAACAGAGCAAATGGCTGTTGTTTCATATGTAAAGACTTTTAACCTTTGAACTGAATTCAGTCAAGAGGAAATGCCTGCTTCTCCCATAACATCAACCTATACAAAAAGAGGACAATGTTAATGAGTAAAAGCTGTATAGAATTAACTTAAACTTAGAAGATTGCCAATTTGGTTGTTGAATTTGCTCATTTAGACAAAGAGCAAAATGCACTTCAGTTGCTCAGATGAGCTATTTCTATCTCTTCAGACACAAAATCCATCTGTCTATTTTCTTTGTTCTTCTTTCAGGTTCTTAGACAACTATTGTTTCTTGAAATGACCAAATATCAGTATCACATAACTTGCACAATAAGTATCCATGTCCAATATAGCAAGCCCAAAATTATGGTGCATACCACCTTTGCTGATTTGATCTCCTACAATATTTTAGTTAAAAGAGAACCTGCCTTGCAGGGTTAACTTATCGGTGATGCCCATGGGAATATCTGCCAAGGTTGAGCACGTATTGAATCGCGAGGCCTTGCGGGACAATGTGCTGGACGTCTTCTTGTGACGGCCAAAATAGTTATTAACATGGAATCGGAATTTGTCATGAAGGGAGGCATAGATGAAAGGGTTATAACAGGCAGAGCTCATAGCAATCAAGTGACATGACACCTGAATGACATTCACGTACTTCTTGTCCAAGATGGTAAACTCCTCATCTACATCTCTGATGAGGTTCACTACCTGCAGAGGTAGCCAGCAGACAGCAAAGCACATGACTGAAATAATGAGAACACGGAAGGTCTTTTTCTTTTTATTGGTCCATTTGTCTTGATTGTGGTAGGCAGCCCCTGGGACATTCCTCTTCCTGAGGCGATAAGAAATGGCACAGTAGGAGATAGACACTGCAGAAAGTGGGAGCATGTAGGACAAAAGGAGCATTGAACATGAGTACAGCAGCCTCTCTTTCTCTTGGTGCTTCCAGAATTCTTCACAGATGAACATGTTATGGCCAATCTTATTGAGATCCAGATAATGGGTGTGCAGAGAAGTAGGCATAGAAACCACAATGGAGAGTAACCAAATGAAGGCCACTATGTAGATACAGGACTTGTGGCTTAGCCTTTTGCGAATGGGGTAAGCAACAACAATATATCGGTCCACTGCAATAGCTGTGAGGGACAGTACAGCCACAAATACAGTAGCAGTTTGCATCAAGGTGACAAAGTAACACATGAACACCCCAAAAAGCCAGCCCCGGATCTCAAAGGCATAGGATGCAGTCAGTGGGACGCAGAAAATGCACATGATCAGGTCAGCTGCAGCTAGATTTCCAATAAGGAAGTTAGTGGTGCTGTGCAGTTTTTTGGTGATGATGATAAGGAGAATGAGGAGTAAATTGCCTGTGCAAGCCACTGCAACCAGAGTGGCGTAGAGGGGAATGAAGAGGGGCTTCAGGTCAAAGAGGAGGTCAAGGCCAGTGAACACAGGGACCGAAGTGTTCTTCAAAGTGTTGTTTGGTAGCTGATCATGTGCCATGTTGAGTTTCACGTCTGATGACTGTTACTTATCCTTGCCTTAAACAAATTCAAACAGGGAAAGCTTGTTAGTACAAAAGAAAAATGGGTTCATGTGCTTCTTTATCAGTTTCTGTCACAGGCAATCCCCTGATTTCAAGGCCTGAAAGCTAAGATGTAGCCCAGGAGCCTATAGGCTGACCTAGAAAGAGGGGTCCAAAGGAGGCTTGCCTTTGTTTCCCCCTGACTCTGAGCTAGCTGCATGCCTGTAAGGTTTCTTGGATTCTGTTAGAATAGCCTGAGTTCAGCTCTGAATTACTTTGGCTGCCTAAGGGACTGCTATGGCACCAACAATTCACCAGAGTGCAGGGAAACCCCAGCCACACACCTTTCTCCCTGGCGTTAGGGGACTGAGTGGCATGGGAGTCACCACAGTGCATGAGGACTCCTGCACACTGAGATGATCCTTCTATAGCAGGCTACATCATCATCATTTTTTGTTATGCTGGTGGTGCAGTGCAAAGCAGCCTGAACCTGGAGAAAGTGTCAGGTTCCAACCTTGTATCTTACCTGGTCCATTAGCTCAATCCCAACTAATGCCTAAGAGGCTCTTTCCACCTCTGGCAAGTGAGCCAGTCAGAGCTACTGGTCATAAGATTTCCATCTCTCAATGTACTTGGGTAGTCCCTGTGATCTGTAGGTCCATCCTACTTATTATTTTTTGCTGCATTGCCATGGCACTGGGAGGCTCACAGTGCATAGCACAAGGCACTGTACAAACATGTAACAAACAGAATGGTCTTTGTCCCAAAGAGCTACAGCCCAAGAACCTGACTCTCTCATAGCCCTCATACCAAACAGAAATGGCTCAGTCCTTCTTATCTCTAATGTATTTATCTTCACAAAACCTTTGTGAGGTACAGAGTTGCTATTATTGTCTCCATTGTACAGTGGGGGAATTGAAGCACAGAGAGGCTAAGGGACTTGCCAAATATCATGCAGGAAGTCTGGAAAAGCAGAGAACTGACCCAGGTCTACCAAGTTCTTGATTAGTGTTCTAACCATACAACCATCCTTCCTCTCTAGAGTTTAGGTGCTGCAAAGGAACCTTACATTAGGTGTTGCACTGCCACAGGGGTGTCAATGAAACGCAGGCCTTAAATATTTCAAATGTTAACTTATCTTCCAGGCAGCGGCACCTAGGAAAGTGACTGAGACAATGAACATATCTCCTTCACAGTCTGCTAAAGCGTGAGAAAGAGCAGTCTAATATATTACTCGTGTCTCGCTCTTCTCTCAAGCCCATGTTTTCCGTGAGGCATGGCAATGTACGCTAAGCTTTGAGATGGGCTGGCTTTAATGATGGTATCTGCCATTTTAAAATTGTTCAAAGAGGAAGACACAAAGGACAGAGTTGAAAGAATTGTCAGAGCAGATAAATCTGACAGTTCAGCTCATGCTCAATCTCACAACATGCTCCAGTTTGTCACTACTATTTCACACAGAGCAGCTCATTATCCTTTTGTCACTCAGACAGTCGTTCAGAGTCAGACCTCAAGAGCAGTGGTTCTCAACCAGGCGTACATCAGCTAATCATTTTTAACAGGCTACGTGAAAAGCACTGGCAAAGGTAGTACAGACTAAAATTGCATACAATGGCTTGTTTATACTGTTCCCTATAGTATACTATATGGCTACGTCTAGACTGGCATGATTTTCTGCAAATGCTTTTAACGGAAAACTTTTCCGTTAAAAGCATTTGCGGAAAAGAGCATCTAGATTGGCACGGATGCTTTTCCGCATTAGCACTTTTCGCAGAAAAGCGTCTGTGCCAATCTAGACGTGCTTTTGAGCAAAAAAGCCCCGATCGCCATTTTCACGATTGGGGCTTTTTTGCGCAAAACAAATCTGAGCTGTCTACACTGGCCCTTTTGCGCAAAAGCTTTTGCACAAAAGGACTTTTGCCCGAACGGGAGCAGCATAGTATTTCCGCAAGAAGCACTGATTTCTTACATGAGATCGTCAGTGTTCTTGCGGAAATTCAAGCAGCCAGTGTAGACAGCTGGCAAGTTTTTCCGCAAAAGCAACTGCCTATCAGTGTTTCTCAGCCAGGGCAGGGTTAACAAGTTACTTTATACTTATAAAAGGTAAAAATGAGAAAGTGAGCCTTTTCTCAGTGATAGCCTGCTGGGGTACTTTTGTATTTTTATATCTGATAAAAATAGATTTTAAGAGAAGTAAAACTTGAGGTATGCAAGACCAACCAGCTTCCTGAAAGGAGAACAGTAGTCTAGAAAGGTGGAGAAACACTGCTACAAAGTTGCATTTTATTGTCCCCTCTCCCAATTCTATTTCTCTATACCTAACATATCTCTCTAGTCCGGCCTGTCTCCCTCTGTTCTGTCTCTTCATTCCTGTTGGCTCTGACATTCTCTAAATGATCTACCACCATTTCCACAATAGAGGAAAACAGAACTTCTCATCCTTCTTCCCAATCCCATTTCACTGTCCTCTTTGTCTTGCAGGCATGAAGCTTGTCATCAATTCCTTCTCTCTTCTTCTCAACCCAGAGCCAGATTCTTCTTACATTGGGCTGCTTCTTACTTGCTAATATCTCTAGGATGTATCCTTTCCTCTCCATCCCACTCAACAAACACCTTGTCTAAGCCTTGGAAGTCTTACCCTCTGACTACAGCAACCCCCTTCTTTATGGCCCCTTTGCTTTTCATCTCTTCCCATCCCCTCAAGTCTGCTCAGTTTGTGTCTGTTAAAATCATCTTCCTTTCTCACCACTTAGACCGTAGGGTCTGATTTGTCTTTGCCCTGAACAGTGATCTACACCAGTGCAAAGTGCCCCTGAAATGTTAAACTCTGCTTTAGTGATGTTTTGTACTCACTGTACACTAACATGAACTCTTGTAGAAGGTGAAAGGCAATGGAGTACCAGACTACAGTCACTCCCCTCTGGGAATCTCTACATTGACTTCCTGTTGGCTTCCTTGTTGTGAAATTTAAATTTTTCACTCTCCCTTTCCAGCCTTTGAATAACTCTGTCCCCTTGTCCCATGTATCAGTTATACCATATTGATTAAATACCCTTTTATTTTACAATTTACATATACTTTTTGTTTTGATGATATATACCTATTTTCTCTTTTGAGTAATCTTCAAAGATAGGAATAACACTAGCCTAACCAGCTAATTCTGATCTCTCACTGGAGTTAATCAGGAGTAATTCCAGTGAAGCGGGTAGAGATACATCAGTGTTTAAACTAGTGTGAACACAAAATCAAATCCTGAGACTTTTAGTGTAGGAGACGAAAATTACTATAGAACGGTGAAGGGTATATTATACACTGAGACTTATACACAGAGCTTTCTGTGCATTAAGATGAAAATATACCCTATTCCTCCAATGAAAATACAGTGAATATTGCTCTGGAATGACTGGGGTATGGATAAGCAAGTATTAGTGACTTTCTGCACAGTCCTTCCAGTGTTCAAAAACACTTTGTCTAGATTAGGGCTACTCAACTATGGAAGCCCTGGGGGCCACAATGATACTGACAGCACATGCCGAGGGCCACAACTTTAGTGTGGTTGCATGTACATGCAAATATATATGCAAATAGCTTCTTTTATATTGACGGGCATGAATACAAAGATTAAGAAAAGACTACACAACATGCGGGCACCATTTAAGTCAGTTCTGCAGATATTAATAAAATGCAATATTTACCGATTTCAACCCTTGTGACAGCACTTTTAATAAACAATGACAGTTCAGGAATTTAACTACTAAAATACATATCAATAGAAGACCATTATATTGACTTGCTGTTATGGAACGTGTTCCCAGTGGAGGCCATGTTCAAAGGATCCCACCCACAGACCACATGCTAAGCCCCGTGTAAACCCAAACTGCACCATGGGTCACAAACAAATGGGTTGTGGGCTGCATGCGGCCCACAGGCCGCATGTTGAGTAGCCCTGGTGTCGAAATACATCTAAGTCAATACTAGTCCAAGAGAAGGAGGCTCCAATGTCACACTCTTAAGAGGTTTTTTGTCATGAGAGGAGCATTGGCATCAATTCAGCACTGGCTCAGAAAATGATCTGTGGTCAGTTTATTACTTACTAAAGGGAGGAAAGGTATTTTCTTTCATTTACTTACATTTTGAACATATCATGCTAAAACTAGAAATTCTATTAGGCTATGTCTACATTGCAGCCTATTTCGGAATAGGCTGCAAATGTAGGCATTCGGAATTGTAAATCAAGCCCAGGATTTAAATATCCCGCGCTTGATTTGCATCTTCCCAGCCGGGCGCCATTTATTTATTTATTAAATTTACAAGCCCGGAATAACTGCCCGCATCTACACATAGCAGTGAAATGGGCGTTCGAAATAAAGCCCTATTTCGAACTACCTGTTAAACCTCATTGCAGGAGGAATAACAGGTAGTTCAAAATAGGGCTTTCTTTCAAACGCCCGTTTCACTGCTGCGTGTAGATGTGGGCAGTTATTCCGGGCTTGTAAATTTCAAAAAATGGTGCCCGGACGGGAAGATGCAAGTCAAGCGAGGGATATTTAAATCCCGGGCTTGATTTGCAATTCCGAATGCCTACATTTGCAGCCCTATTCCGAAATAGGTTGCAAGTGTAGACATACCCTTAGTCTTTTGTCACAAATCAAAGTTGCTATATAGTTCAGGGTTACAAACTGTTTTGACTTGAATGCAACTAATATGTTGTTTAATTCACAGAGAGTTTTCTTCACCAAAAACGATCCCTTCTGGTTGCAGTTAGTGGCATGGATATTTTAGTAACTATTTTGTACTGATACTCTATAAAATAAAATCAGTAGAAGTAGAGGACTGGGTACATTCATATATGTGTCCATCCCACTTACAGCTCAGTCATCCATTTATTGCTCATTTTATTACGTGTTGCCATGGATATCTCATTTAGGGCTTATCTTCACTTACCCTGATGTTGATGCTTCAGAGATCAATCTCCCAGGGTTCAATTTAATGGGTCTAGTAAAGACCCACTAAATTGACTGCTGATGATCCCCCCGCACCCCTATTCTCTCTCACACACACACGCTTTCCCCCATAGACCCTAGTACTACATTGGGTCACGAGGACTAAGGGAAATTGACAGAAGAATTACTCCCATCCTCTCGCAATGGGGATGCCACAGAAATTCAACTTAAGATACATCGACTCCAGCTACACTATTTTCATAGCTGGAATTGCATTTCTTAGGCCGACTTTCTCTGGTAATGTAGACCTGGCCTTAGTCACATACATCTTACACAGAATATAAGCTTGTGCTCCTGTATAGCTTATCCAGTCATGTATTCTCCCATGGAAAATTCTCATAGAATGTGATGGGGATAAAACCAATAAGGTTTGGTAGAAATGTGATAGGATTATACAAACATTTCTCCAAAAAGTAATAGAAAAATGTATCCGCTGGTTTGTTTTTAATCATCCCACAAAATTCTATAACAAGGATATTCTTCTACAGTCAAGTCCACAAAAGGCTCCCAAAAAAGTATTATATTATTAAATAGGAATGTTCCATAACAATGTCTTCCCTATACATATGTATTTATCACCATATAATTATCCATGGTAGAATATCTTCTCTCCGGTTTCTTTTCATGGACTACTGGTTCCCCAGTGCATTTATCCCTAGTGATTCATACTGCTGTGAAATCAGGCCTTTTAGCAAGCAGCTCTCACCTTTGACAATTATGTTTGCCTTTTATCCTCTCTATGTTCTATGGAGTTGGCACCTGAGAGCCATCAATTTTATAACGCTTCAGGGACAACAAATTGAAGGAATTGTGAAAGTAGAACCTATGAAGAAAAAGATGTGTGAATAAGTCTCTCTCAACATGGCATGTATCTCAGTAAAGAAAAGAGGCGCTCAGCAACGGCTAGCAGACAACTCAGGTTTTAATTTCAGCAGGACCTCCCCATTCCATAAATAAAATCAAGAGGGGAAAGATTTAGTAAATTTGTGGAAATAAACGACACCAATATAGATACCATTATACCCAGTGATTGCAATAGCTTCACTAGATCTGTGTGTACTCTCAGGAATAGCATTGATTTATCAATGAGTAGCCAGTGTAGCTGCACTGAATCTGACCCCTACTTGTTGATAAAGGCAAACTGAGAATTGGATCAGCTGAGATAATTTAGGTTTATTCCTGCTCCAGGCATGTCCTTGACTATGCTTTGGGGTTGGGATCAGTGCAACTACACTGCAGTACAGACAAGACCTAGGCTGGAGATTTTATATTTTGAATGTCTGTGCTAGCATCCATTTGTCATGCAATATGTTATTCTGTTATTTCTATCATGTACTGAGTGAGTCTTTCTGTGTGATATTTAAATGTTCAGGTTGGATGGATTTAATGTTGTTTGTTTTTCTTTTCCGAAGTAAAACCAATTATTCCTCCCCAAGAAATGTTTAACATTTCTCACAGGACTAACATTGTTGCATCTTTCCGGATATTAGATGGCAATAAATATTTTATTGCCGTCTTAATGATACAGTTGAAGGCCCAGATTTTTAAAGGTATTTAGGCATTGCTCCATTTAGTATTACAAGGTCTAACTGACGTAGGACCCTAAAGCTCATTTTCAAAAGGAACATGGGCATTATGGCTAGATCTAGGTGTATAAGTGCCACTTTAGATGCCAGAGGCTAAAATTTAGATTATCTAAACCCCCACTCAGTTGCCACCAAGGCCTAATGGGGGCTAACGTCCATAAGCGTCCAAGGTTTGCCACTGAGTATGCACACAGCTAGTGGCACCCCAGTCACATGTATGTTGCACACAGTGTGTATCATTCCTGACTACTAGTGGCTCCTTGAGGTTGCATTGACAAGATCCCTGTGCAGAAGGAGGCTACCCCAAAATCTACCCAGGTTTGTCCCCTTCCTCATAATGGGGAGATGGCATGATCAAAACTAAGTAAGTGTCATTGTGAACTGGTCACAAAGTGGGTGCGGGAATTTATAGCTGTTGTGTTGGCACATGGGGAGGAGGGTGTTATAATCACACATGACAGTCACTCCTCTCAGATTTGGTCCTGCAGCCTCTTCATCATGATGCGGGTGTGTCAAAATTGAGAAAGTGATGTTGCACTTTGGCACATGGAACAGGAGGCAAGTCATAGCACTACTTAGTTTTGGTCCTGTCACATGCTATCATTTAGCAACTCAACTCCCCATTGCACTAGATCACAATGCCACTCAATTGTGGATCCATAGCCTCTCTATCGTGATGGAGGGCAGAAGAGCTAAAACTGAGCAGTGCTACAACGCACAAACCCTTGTGCACCTGATTATAAAGCCACTCATTCATGGTGCGTGTACACAGTAGCGTTATTCTGAAATAACAATGGGAGCATCTACACAGCAATTCCATTATTTTGAAATAAATTTGAAATAACGGATGGCTTATTCCAACTTCTGTAAAACATTCCACAAGGAATAATGCCTATTCCAAAATAGCTATTTGAGAATAGCAGTAGTATGGATGCTCCACTGCTGCTATTTCGAAATAGCTCCTCCCCAGGGCCATTCAAAGTAATTACTCCCCAGTGCCTCCTAGGATTCTAAATCAAGGTAGCACATCCATTTTAGAGAAGCCTGCCTCGGACTAATTTTGAGGCTTCCCTGTAGGCTAGACACGCTATTTCAAAATGAGAGATTTAGGGGTATTTCTTCCAGAATAACTTATTTCGAAATAAGCATGCAGTGTAGACATACCCTCAATGATGGCTCCTCCACCCTTCTGTCAGTGCTGCAACCCTCACATGCTACTATAGTACCTAGTGCTCCTGCTCTTCTCAGCACTGGAAAGCAGGATGGACCTGTGTTTGCAAGCAGGGAGAGGTAAGGAGTCAAGACCAGGGCGGGGGGAACCTGTGTTGAGGCTTCTGGGAAGGGGTGGGTATAGGGTCTTATGGGTTGGGGGGGTCATGCTAGTGAATGGTATGTTCACCCTTCCATGCAGCTGCATAAGTTCTAATGCCCAGGTGCTGAGCTTATGCCTAAGTCCCAGTGGGATCCTCAAACTAGGCTCTCCACTTACCTTTCCTCAAAGCTCCGATCGGGTAAACACGTTCACAACACACTCACCAGATTGGGCCTCACACAAAACACAAATGGAGGAAGAGGTGGTTCTGCCCTCCAATAACATGAATTCAGAACTTAGAAGCCTCACAAAATCCCTAGTGCCTAATTGCTTGTTCTTAAGTTCCATGATCTGAGGTACAGTCTAGGAGGTTTGTCTGTAATCATGGGAGGATAAAGGGAAAATAGTGAAAGAGAAAATGTATGTATGGAAATGTATACAAAGAACGTAGGTCATGCTTGCAGGATAGGAGAGTCATCTGAGGAAGTAATGACGCTGAAAAAATTTGTCCCCAAATTATGGCTTGTGGGTCAAGCCCACTGGGCCCTTCTGTCTGGCCCCCGAGCTCTCATCTTGGGAAGCTAGCCCCCAGTCCATCTCCTTCTGTCTCCCTTCCCCCATAGCCTCAGCTTGTCAGGCCACTAGCCCTGATGTTCTGGGTAGCACAGCTGTAGTTCCAGCCAGGTGGTACATCTGCAGCACCACAACCCCTGATGTTCTGCATGGTGCAGCTTCATCTCTGGCCAGATAGTGTGGCTGTATCACTACTACCAGTGCCAGTGCTCCAGGCAGGGAACGGGGGGTTGGATTGAGGCAGTGGGCCCCAGGAATGGTCAGGGGGTGGGGTGTATGGGGATTGAATCGGGAGTGGTGGGTCCCAGAGAGCAGTCAAATGCTGGGGAGCAGGATTGGATGGGGGACAGGTCCCTATCCAGCCTTCCATACAATTTTTGAACCCTGATGTGACTCTCAGATCAAAAAGTTTGGCCACCTTTGCCTTATAATGATAGACTCAAAGAGCTCAATCTATTTAGCTTCACAAAGAAATGGTTAAAGGGTGATTTGATTACAGTGAAAGAGATTTTTGTTTTTTAATTTAGGGCATATCTAGGAAATTATTTTAAAATAACTTTTTCCAAAATAATAACTCCCAAAATAACTATTTCAAAATAGTATGTCCATACTACAGGAAAGTCTCAAAATTAGTCCAAGGCAAGCTCCCTTAATGTGGATGCACTACCTCAATATAGAGCCCCAGAAAGCTGCCTAAACCAGGAATGACTCTGGGGAGTAGTTATTTTGAAATAGCAGCTGTGGAGTGTCCACCCTACTGCTATTTCAAAATAACTGTTTTGAAATAAGTGTTATTCCTCATGGAAAGCAGGAGTTGTTGTTATGAAATAACCAGCCCCTTATTTCAAAGTAATGGGCTTGGTAGTGTGGATGTTCCACTTGTTATTTTGAAATAACTCCCTAGGGTAGACCAGGACTTAGAGAAAATATTCATCCTTTGAGCTTCCTGCCTGAAGACGTGCATCTTTGCTTGCATGTTTTCCACCTCTTTGACTGGCCCTAAGCGTCCAGTCAATAACTCATAGAGAAAGTTTCATATTGGGTGAAAATATAAATATTAGAGATTTGTGCATCTGTCTATCTGTTTGTGAGTCTGCTTGTTCAAGAACTCCTCCTAAATATTAAGAGCTAGGGCCACCAAATTTGATATGCAACTTCCTCTTCTCCTAACTTAAGTTAGATCAGGGTTTGGTTGTGCCAGGACAACGGGAAGCACTGAGAAAGGGACTGTTTTCCATAACATGGAAAAAGAGGGGCTGTTTGGAGGAATGCAATACTGAAAGTGGCCACTAGGGGCAGTGAGCACACAAGGGAGAGCTATCCTGCAGAGTGTCCACTGGGGGCAGCCATACCACCAAAGGAGTGGCCAATCTTTTGCCTGCCACTAGACTAGGTAAGTCAGTATTTCTCACCCAGTGGTATGAATACCCTTTGGGGTACTCGAGAAAAGTCCCGCGGTGGAGGAGTATGTCAACACAACTGAAACTTGGAGAAAACTGAATTTTTGTTTTAAGTTTTACAGTGCTTTGTTATTTTTCTACTTTTTACATCCAAAATTTTCATCACCTGCCCAGCTACGATTAAGTTGTTTAAAGAAATGTGTTGCCATGGTAGAAAAAAAAATTGTGTGTCTGAAAACTGTAGGTACTGGGGGTATATATATATTTTTTAAAGTGGTACTTTATTTTAAAAAGGTTGAGAAATGCTGGGGTAAGTAGCCCTCCCTACTCCAAACTCTTCCTCCCTCTCCAGCCCGTGGCTGCAGCACTTCAGGAAAGGAGAAAAAAGGCCCCTGATATCAACCCTTTCTGAAACTAATCACCTGTGTGATAAGCAGATTGCAATGGATCCCCTACTTTGGTAATAGTTGGATGGTAGATTATTTGCTTTCCATGGTGATTTGCTTTCCTGTTTTGTGTCTCCCGTGGTTATCTTAGGGGTCGGAATAAGAATAAGGTGGGAGCATGATGTTAAGGCAATTCTCTGAGGCAGATAGTATCTATCTGTCTTTCCTATGGCACCAAGTCTCCATACAGCCATGTTGGTGTGTTTCTTTTTCAGTCAGGTTTTCTCTCTCGGGGTATATCTAAACTGCAAGCTTCTTTCAAAAGAAGCTTTTTCAGAAGAGACCACCGTGGACCAGGAGCATTTGGTGTCCCAGGGTGGGTCCTTGGAGCCCTGTTGCTGCTCCCTGTGTGGGCCAGGAGAGTCTCGGGAGGCTTGTGGCTGTGTCATGGGTCAGCAGGCCTTTAGAAATCAGAGCCACGTGGTCAAGATGCTGCTACAAGGCCAGCTTCCTACCACAAAGGCTACTTCAGGGTACCTGCAGCTTTAAGAGCTGGCAGGAGACAGGAACTATAGAGTCCTGATTAGCATGGACAGAATGTCCACCAGGGTACCTGTGCTTTTTCCTGGAGGCCTCTTCTTTTGAAAAAACTTCCTCTTTCATGTCCCCACACATCTTTTTCTGAAAGAGCTCTTTCAGAAAAGATGTTCTTCCTCATAAAATGAGGTTTACCAATGTCAAAAAAACCTCCTGTGTTCTTTTGATTTTCTTTCAAAAGAATGCAATAGCAGTGTGGACGTAAATGAAGTTTTTTCAGAAAAACTGCCATTTTTTCAAAAAAAACCTCTGCAGTGTAGACACACCCTCAGTTGGAGGACAGGGCTCCCAACATGCCCAGTGTGGCTAAAGCTAACTAGATAGTAAGCCAGGCAAGAGTTTTGTACCAAAGTGTGGGAAAGGAGAATGGCCATGCTGGGTATAGTTAGTACATTTAATGCCTTTCTATCATACAACTGCAACCTTATGAGGCCAGAAGGGGTCTAGAGCTTTTGAACTTCAGTGGAATAAGTATGCTTCATAAATGTTTTTCTTACCACCAGAGCTTTCCTCCAAACTATCTCACTTCACATAGAAGAAGTGTAGAAGAGTTAATGCAATGAAAAGAAGTGATATTGTATGATAAACTTGCCTCCAATAATTATCCTGATCATAAAAATCCTTTATTACAAGACATAGAAAGTGCCACCCAAACATCAAGACAAGAATGAGAGGGCTGTCTTCCTTAGAACTAAAAAGAGATTTTTTGTAAGCATTATAAAAATAACTGGAAAATGCATTTGAGACATTTATTAAGTATTCATTTTTCACCGCTGTATACTTGAGAGAAATGCTAACGACAGTTTGCTTGAGAAGTGTTAAATGTACAGTTTGATTTGGCAAGCAGAGTTATTGAATGAGTGCTCATTACACTCTTTGGCTGTGTCCAGACTAGTTTAAAAAGTGTTTCATTATAAGCAGCTAACATGTCTGTAAAGATTCTAAACCTTGCCTACAGTAGCTGCTAAGTACTAATCTGATTCTTTTAAAGTGTTAGCTAATATGTAAAAAATAAAAAAAAAGACTTTAAGCCTCATCTAGGCAGGACTTGTCTATGGTTGGTCCACAATTTGATAGTAAAGCGGGGATTTTTTTCTGCAAGAGTGAATGAAGCTGAATATGGTGTCCCTCCGCCCCCTATATCCCAGTATTACACAGATGTTGCTCTAGCATGACGTGTCTCCAAATCATCACATTTTCCCCTCAATTATTTTCCCCTTAGAACAATCAAGTGCTTTGTCTCTTTGAATACCTCAGCCTGTCTCTTTGCCGTGCATTGCTCAGTTTCCTCGCTGCAGGGCTGAAAGACTTTTTGTTTTTCATTTTAGAGAAACGTATTTAGCCGTTGGGCTTCCCAGCCACATCCTGCTGGTAAGAGTTCATCTTTGCTTACATGCATTTCCACCTCTTTGACCAGCCCTAGGAGGCCACCCAGTGGCTCACAGACCCAACAGTGCATGGGGAGGAGGAGCTGTCAGGTTGGCTCCTGCCTGTCAGTATTTATCTGCAGCAGAATTTTCCTGTTGCCTAAGAACAAAGGGTTTGCTCTGACTGAATGCTTGGTAAGCCAAGAGAGGCCACATCCAGCCCATTTCATTAGACTCTGGCATCTAATGTTGCTTTTGCCTTTAGTCCTCTCCTGGCTTCCTTATTAGAAGGGTTTTGTAAATGGATCTAGTGCCTCCAGGAAGGTGGTGTAATGAAATAACTTCATTCAAAGAAGTGGAGGCAGGTGGTTGCCTCTGGTTTAATGCAACACCCAGTGTGTGCCTGGATGGGTCATTTCACTGTGGTTAGATGATTCGCTTGGTACCGCACTGTGCTTTAGTGGCTAAGGGAGGGGGGCCAGTATGGAAGTGCTATAATCCCAAACTGGAGACTCACCTTATTGATTGGGCTCCTACCATGGCCATTAATATTATTGGTTATTTATATTCCAAATGCAGCTAGGAGCTCTAGTAATGGAGCAGCATCCACTGTGCTAGGTGCCTTATGAACAGAACAAAAAGATGGGTCCCTGCCCTCAAATCATTTGCAGCCATAAGCAGCAAGTTATATGAACCTGTGGTGCCCTGGCACTAGGAATGTTCCCAGCCCAGGACCGGCCTCAACCAAAACTCATTGCCTGCTTTCCCCTGTCACCCCATGAGCTTTCCTGTGAATTCCCTGGCTTTAAATTTCCTGGGCAACTGAAAATGCCCCAGGTGACCCTGCTGCTACCACTGGCAGCACAGCCAGGCTACAGCAGCCTCCTGCTACTTGTTCTCCCTGGCTGCCAGCACATGCATCCCTGTGGCCCAGGTGAAGAGGGACACTGTCTCCATAACCTGTGCTGCTCCGCTGCTGGGAGCAATGCACTGAGATACACATACCCCCAGCCACAAGGACACATATGTTGGCAGCTTCAGGGAACTAGCAGCAGGAAGCTGCTTTAGCTCCACTGTGCTGCCAGTGGTGGAGGTGGAACCCTGGGGCATTTTAAGTCACCTGGGGGTGGCAATTGGGGCTGGGGACTCCCAGGGGAGCACATGGGGCAGCAGGCAGACAGCAATGCCTGGAGATCTGTGGCCCCCTAGGAGCCACTGACCGAGGGGGGTGCCCCAGGTAAGCACAGTACCCCCATTGTCTCCCCCACACTTCCTTATGCATCCCACTCCTTCCAGAGCCTGCACCCTCTTTCCCCTGCCAACCCCCAAACTCTCTCTCACAGCTTGCATCCAGGACCCGCATCCTTACCCAGCCCATTCCAGAGCCTGCGCCCATCACTCCCTTCTTACCCAAATTCCCTCCCAGAGCCCACACCCCTCCCTAACCCAAACCTTCTCTCAGAGCCTTAGGCAAGGGGGGAGGGTTGTGGGCTCTGAGTATTTTGGGCATCACCAAAAATTTCTGCAAACCTGCCACTCTTGTTTGCAGCCTAACTAGAAAATTGGAAGAAGTGAATTGTGCCTAGGAATGCTCGTGATACCATCTACATGTGGTGTTAGGCTCTAAGGTGCTGCTAAACTATTTGTTGGTTTTTAGTTTTTCCAGTTACAGACTAACTTGGCTACCCCGCTGAAGCTTTAGACTGTAAATGTCATTCAGGGCAAACCCTTTACTCCAGGATGGAGATCAGGTTGGTGCAGCCAAGGGAGGAGTCTGGATTTCTCAGGGTCCAGCTGGGAACCTTGGGCATTTCCTGGGGTCAAATAACTCATTTATGTCCACTCCCACCATACTGCAGCTCTCTGCCATAATCCCACGTACCCGGCAGACTGGAATTCAATAGCCAGTCACCCATGTGCGGGGGTAAGAGAACGGCCGGGGCTACGAACTGCAATTTCCCCTTCCACTAGTGTCCTTTGCCCTGCCTAAACAGCTGCTTTGCAGACTCTCTGGTGGTAGAGACCAAAACCCAGGCCTGGAGACAGGGGATCCGTGAAAAAGAGGACCCAGGAGCGGATCTCTCCCACACCAGCCTAAGCTGTTCTGGGGTAGTAGGCACAAAGTGTAGTAGGGAACCTGAATTAAGTTAAAACCTTGTTCGTGAATTAGCGCTGACATAGCAGACTCTCCCGCATTAAAGACCTCGTAAACAGGACGGGGAGTTCACAGGATGGGGATTTTGGAACGTCACTCGCTCCCCTAAAAATTGCTTAGAACAATTTTTCAGGGAATTGGGAATCTCTGTGTTGGTGCTGCAGAATTACAGAGCAGAGGGGGGGAGAGCTGGTGGACAGGACAGGCAAGCCTGAAGCCTAGTGGGATCTACTTTTTTAAGAAGAAATGTCTTGGTGGAAGAGCCTACCCTCCTGCTAGCAATGTGGGGAAGGGGAGTCCTCGCCTTCAAACCAGCTTTGGTTATTTCAAAGCTCTCCTAGAAAGTACCGTACGCCTCACTCATCGCCTGCCATCTCAGCTGTGGACACCCACCGTATTGGCTGCTTAAGGGCCGGGGCACATGCAGCGCCCTCCTGCCTTTGCCTTTGTCTCTCCAAGGCTGTGTCCAGACTCAGGGGTTTTTTCGAAAAAACTTCACCTGTGTCTAGACTGCAGCCGCGTTCTTTCGAAATTAAATCGAAAAGAATGTGGCTTTTCTTTCGACGGCGGTAAACCTAATTCCACGAGGAAGAACGCCTTCTTTCGAAAGAAGGCGTTCTTGAAAGCAAACAGGCTTTTTGGAAAGAGAGCATCCGGACTCACTGGGTGCTTTCTTTTGAAAAAGCGGCTTGCTTTTTCAAAAGTTCCGCGTGCAGTCTAGACGCGCTCTTTCGAAAGAGGCTTGCAGTCTAGACATAGCCCAAGAGAAATAGAGGCGGCACGGGTTTGCATTCCAGACATGCATTGCATCGGCCGCTCTGCAACAGGGGTCCCCGCGACTGGCGGAAAGCGAGAGCTCGCTGCGTTTGGAGTCAGGCTCGAGCGGCTCTGGAAGACAACACGAAGCTGCAGCCGGAGAGCCGCGGGCCCGCCTGACGGGGGGAAGCCCTTGAATTAAGGAGCTGGAGGAAAAGTCAACGGTAGTTCCGCGGGCGGGGCGGGGGACTTGGCCAGCCGGAGCAAGGGAGAGCGCGCTATACCCCGTAACAGTCAAGCCACTCGGACACTTACTGAGTCAAGCCGCTGGCTGGTCCGAGATCCTCCCGCAGCGTCGGTGTGGAGGGTGCCCCGCAGCCCTTTGCTGGAGGAGCTGTGTCGCGGGGCTGTGTGTCAGGGCGCCGGCGGGGCTGTATCTCGGCGCTGTATGTCGGGCCGCTGGCCGGCAGCGCGCCGGGGTAGCCAGTCAGACAGCGCTGACAACTCGCGCCGTCTCCCGCGCGCGGACAAACTTCGCCCTGGGAGGCGCGTCTTGCAGACAGACACGGGCTAGGTGACGAATCGTGGCTGAAAAGCGTTTCCATTCAAAGGGGGCTGGGTACCCACGGGGGGGCTGCAATGTGCTTGCTGATGCGAGGAAAGCTGCCAACTACAGTCCTCCCCCCTTCCCCCGCTAGGAGGGTGGGAGGGCGGGCGGCGGAGGCTGTGTGGAAACGCTGCCAGTGTCACTGGGATTGCTATAGCAGTGGGGCGGCTGCCCAGCCTCAGGCAGGTGGGCGAGGGGCTGGTCCCCAGCTTGCCCCTAGGAGTTGTCCTTTCCCCGCGGTGCTGGAGCAGAGGGCTCGGCTCGCTACCTGCTCTCTAGCCCAGGGAGCAGTCGCCGCCGCCCTTTCGCACACTGAATCTGAGGCCCTTGCCTCTCCGCCCAGACACGATTTCCTCCCCCTGGGTGCTGAAGGAGGAAGTTGGCGATGGCCAGAGGGAGACTCCTCTGGGCGCCCAAAGCAGCCCACCTACTGTCGGGGTCCCCGGACACCCAGCTCCCAGGTAGAGCCAACCAGCCGGCCATCTTGGATGTGTTCTCGGAGCGGGGGCTTCTCCCGCTGCTTTCAGTGAAGTCCCCCAGAGCCACGTCTGCAGGAGTCAGGGGAATGAGGGGGACCCAGCCGCCCATTAGCCCTTCTTGCAGGAGAAACTTCAGTACTAGGGCTTGCCCACAGCTGAGGCGACGGTGTGTCTTCTGGAAACCCCACATGTTTTACTGGGAGTAGGAGGCTGAGAGAAGCTGCCCCAGAGCAGGTCTCTGGTGGAGCCTGATGCTCTGGTCTGGAAGGCGGGCTTGTATGGCATTAGCTAGCCAGAAGCTACCCCTGGAAAAAGCAGCTCTTCCCTTCGGGGCTTTGGCACCCTTCTCCCTGATGAGACACGGAGCTTGGGACCAGTCTGCCATCACAGGGGCATTTCTCAGAACTGTGAGGGACAGAATCGCTTTGTGGATCCAACCCACAGCTCAGCCGATGGGCACTGAAGACCAGACATTATTCCAAGGAGTGGGTGACCTGAGCGACTCCAATCCAAGTACATGTCTGCTTGGGCCCTATGGAACCATAGCAGACCAGAGTTGGAAGAGACCTCAAGAGATCAAGCAGTCCAACCCTATAGCAGCACAGCTAAGTAGAAACAGATGTGGTGCTGCATGCCCTACAGAACTCCCATAACGTTGACAGTTCCAAATTATGACATAAAGGAACTGTGGGGGAGGGGGAGAGAACCTTAGCTGCAGCAGAGTTCCACTTTGCCAGCTGGTGTGGGGGGAAGGTAGGTCTGGTTCAGGACCCCAACACAACTTAAGAACTTCTTTAGCTAGGACTGACTGGCAACAGCTTCCCAGAGTCACTCCACTTGATGGCACCAGAAAAGAGCAGCACTTTAGTCGGTGCCTCTGATATGCCTCTACACTGGACCCAGTTCCCAGAGATGGTTTTGATTTTGCTGGCACTGTGCTGCCAAGGAATTCCTCTGCACTAGTGAAACCTCCAGTCACATAGTAGAGCTGAATCCCACCCTACTGCTTCCCATTGACAGGGCAAAGCTGCTGTGGGGGGAGGGGGGTGTTCAGGATCTGGCCTGTTGTATTTCATCAAAACTTAGCCTCTCTACCTTTTGGTTTTATTGGAAACTCTGCTCAACAATAAAACAAAATTAGGCCTAAGTTTTCTTTCCAAGGTTGGCTGTTCATAGACTTTTCATGTAACAACTTTATCATGCACCCCAATTTCTTCTACCCACAGACCAATTTGCACCTCAATTTATATCCATGGTGGATTTAACAAGCCAGATGTGCCACAGTGAGTCAACAAGAATCAGTCGCCATCTCTCCCTACAGGGTTCCACCATCTGCTAATAGTTAAATACCTTCCCAGCCGGCTGCAAAATCAAGCACATGCACAGCAGATGGTTCCAGGCTGGATTCTGGTTCCATTTGCACAGGTTTACAGTGCTATAACTCTACTGATTTCAGCGGAATTACTCTTGGTTTATACCAGCCTAAATGGGACCTGAATCAAGCCCTGCATTTCACTGGAGAGGTATCTCCTGCCATCAAAATTTTCTCTGACATCTGGATCCTAATTCTTTTCTTCATAGATGCCTCCAAGCAGTTCTAATCTCAGAATGAATTAACCAAAGAACTGAAATATCTCAGAAGTGGTTTCATGTAGAAACGCAGCAGAAAATTATATAAGAAATTCTTACCATTTGTGATTCTCCTGATGAATAAATCTTCCGTCTTTCAAATTCAGTACAGATTTCTATTACTTCTTTAATAGGATTCAACTTTAAATAAATGAAGAGAAAAACTTTACTAGTGGGTTCTTATTTTACATGGATGCTTGCTGTACACCAGCTGCTTTTCCAATACAAAAATGTATTTAGGACCAGGGTTTCCTGTAAGTT
Organism: Pelodiscus sinensis; assembly: GCF_049634645.1. Classification (NCBI taxonomy): domain Eukaryota; kingdom Metazoa; phylum Chordata; order Testudines; family Trionychidae; genus Pelodiscus; species Pelodiscus sinensis. Next base: position 63,100,697 of record NC_134714.1, read on the forward strand.
GACCACTTGGGTGGCTACCCAGATGATTAGAAGAGCACCCATAGCTGTCAGTATGTATTTCTACTGGTCATAGACGTCAGCACATGCCTTGGTGTGTAGAGACTGTGTGTGGTACAAGAAAGGTTAAGCACTACTGTTAGGCTGTGTATACATTGGCAAGATTTAGCGCAAAAGCAGCTGCTTTTGCGCAAAATCTTGGTGCCTGTCTACACTGGCCGTGAGTATTTGCGCAAGAACACTGATGTTCTACTGTATGAAATCAGTGCTTCTTGCGCAAATACTCTGACACTCCCACTCAGGGATAAGTCCTCTTGTGCAAGTGTTCTTGCGCAAGAGGCCAGTGTAAACAGGTAACATCAATTTCTTGCGCAAGAAAGCCCGATGGCTAAAATGAGTGTCTACACTGGCATGGATGCTCTTGCGCAAAAGCAAATCTGTTGCGCAAAGACACATGCCAGTATAGACACTCTCTTACTCAAATACTCTAATGCAAAAACTCTTGCGTTTAGAGTATTTGTGCTAAATCTTGCCAGTCTAGATGTAGCCTTAGTGTATAACATCTGGAAACAAACGTCTGTTCCCTGTGCCATCATTTCTCAAGAGACTCTGCACAGGAATATGGACAGAGGAGGGTTGCATCTGAGAAGGTGTGGTCTTAAGTGGATCCTCAGCATGAAATCACTCCCTGCTTTGGCTATTCTCCTACTACTAAGCATGAGGATCCTGCTGGCTGACACAGCATTCCTCTTAGGGCAGGATCAAGTTTCCCTGCACTATCAATTCTGATCATCATCTATTTTTTTTAATCTTGCACTTGCAGCACACTTGTGCTGTCCAGCATGTAGCAGACATTCAGAGCAGGTAAATTAACAGATACTGCACATGCTGTAAATATTGCCACGGGGGAACTAGCTACATTCACCATTCCTCACATCTACTGTGGGGAAGCTGAAGACTGTATGTGACATCACCTATAATGGAAGGCTAAATTGACCCTGCCTTTGGGAGGGTCTATACTGAGTCACTTCAGGAAATAAAAATGGTAATAGAATGGTGTGTTTTGCTCTTTCCTTCACAAATCATACATTGTATTGAATTTCAACCAATCCAGATAAACACATTTCCATTTATAAAGCTGTAGGGAAGGAGTTTAGATCATATAAGAGGAAACATGTTTCAGAAAATGTTTAAATGTTGCAAATCATGAAGAAAGCTGCCAACAACTGAAATATGTCCAGAGTCTAGTGGTTAATACCCAGTGACAATCCTAAAAACTTAGGAGCCAAACTTTGCTACAGCTTGCCTATTCTTTTATGGTGAGAGGCATGTGTACTCATTGATCCAGCTTCATTTTCTTATTTATCTTCCTCTCTCCCCTTTTCAGTCCTCTCTCATTTGGTCCAATCTTAGCTCCTCTATGACAGATGAGAAATAAACAGCTTTGTTATCCTGTGAACCAGCTTTTATTCTTTTCTAACATTTTGAAGGAAGAAGAGAGAATCTGTGGTGGCTGTACAATTTGCTGATGTGTGGCTAAAGATTTTTAGAAATGTGTGGGTTTAGACGGAATTAACTCAGATTATCCCTAATGAGTATTAAAGCAATTTAGTTATTCAGTATGATTAAAAGGAGGAACTGAATTGTTCTTTCACATCAATTTCAGTTATTTGCAAAAGTAAATCTAAACTTAGACCTTGATGAGGCATTCAGTGTTCGCTGGACATTAACGCTACTGACTGTAGTAGTCTCATTCATTAAATTACACAGTGTTAACACAAATTAAACCATGACATAACTGGCCTCTTGACTGAAAGGATGGACTTGTGCTAAGGTACTGCAGAGTGTGCAGTTCTGTGCTGATTGTGGTTGATCCAAGGCCAGATTCTTTGTGTATTTGTTTGGGATTGGTGTGGTATTCAAGAATGGCTAATGTTTCTGAATAGCTGCTAAGTAGCCATGGCCAGATCACTGGTTACAGCAAAGAGCTCACATTTGTGTTCTCCCAACTCTGGGCCAGAAGTGCAGATGGAAACTAGTCAGGAACCCTCCCTTCCAACCCCCCTCCCTCCACACATAGCCCCTGGATAATGCTGTGGCAGATATTTTCTGCCCTGGAAAGAATTAACCCAACACAGACACTTCATAGGACTATTATAGCCTGCTCTCCAGAGGCTTCTTTCCCATGCAGGATGAATGTCAGGTGCAGGAAGAGGAGAGACAGTAGAATAAAGTGATATAGAGATGGAGCGCCTCTGAGTTGTAGAGTTTCCTATAGGCATCTTATATAGGATTGGTGTAATGTAAGAAACAGCATGATTTAGGCAATCCAGGGAGCTGCTCTAACAGTCCTGAATCCAAAGTGCCCTTTCTTCTCTTGGCCTGTTCCTGTGTGCGCTGGATTTCTTGGAAACCCAAGAACAATCCTGACCCTAATTTTTAAAATTATAATAGAAAGACCCATGAACTGTAAATTGCATGGGATTCAGTTTATCTACTGAAGATGAATGATGGAATGAGTTAATTAGTGGAATTTAAAATTGTGGTTCCAGGAACTCTATTGATGAAATCCTGGTCCCACTGAAGTATATGAGAGTTTTGGTATCAAGATTTCACCCCTAGAATCCCAAGAACCACAATTTTAAAGTACATCTAGATGTACCACATCATCTTAAATTACATAGGTTACAGCATAAGATTTAGAAAAAGTTATCAGCAATATTACCAGGTCCCTTTCTCTGACTTAACTCATCTATAATTCCAACTTAATACTCTACCTCCTCCAGAGGCAAAGCATTTAATTCCATGCTGATGGTTCAAGAAACAATGTAAATACAGTATTGTGTAAGTTGGCTAAACTGGCCTCCAAAAGTTATACAAAATGTTCTGCTGTGACCACTCTGGAGATCACTATAACTCTGCCCCTGAGCAGCCAGGCACATGGGAAACAGGCCTATCCCTTTTAAAGCCACCTGGAACTTTTGAATTCTCGTTTCCTGTTTGTTCAGTATGCAGAGCTCACCAGCCCAGCTGATCATGATGACTAGATATCCCAAACTAACCTGGAGTATCTAAAGGGTGGTGAACCTTATTGGTGCAAGGGGAGAAGAGTGTGTTCAGGCACAGCTCTGATCCAGCAGAAGAAATGCAGATATTTATGAAAAGATCACACAGGTTATGGGGGAGAAGGGGAACACCAGGGACACAGCAAAGCCATGTGAAAATCAGAACTTTGGTAGGTGTACCAGCACGCAAAGGAAAACCCTTGTTCTGGTTGTGCACCACAGACATGCCACTTCTACAATGAGCTGCATGCAATTCTCAGGTGATAGTGAGTCCACCACTATCCCCAAATGCAGTGGGAACACCTCCCAGGAGACTGACTCCCAGGCCACCTCTGACAACAAGAGAAGGACATTCTGGACAAGAAAGAGGAGGAGGAGGGGAAGAGACAGGCAACTGGGGATCCATTCTACTGAAGAGCCAGGAGCTGTTTTTAACTCTGGAGCCCAGCTGGTCACAGAACAGCATGGTGGCTGAGCAGGATAACTAGGAAATCACCTCTGGTGAGTATGCAATTGCAATCAAACTGTAAGGTATCTGCTTCCCAGTGGCCACTTTAGCTATGCAGAGGATGTCTCCTGGAAAAGACTGCTTATATGCACATAGATGGCCTGGGTTTATTCCTTGGAGATGTCTACAAAACTTTCATGGAGGTACTCTGTAATCCTTTGCAGAAGGCTTTAGGGGAAGGGGAAGGCTCCCTTGTTTCTTCCACCATGGTAGAACACTTTCCCATGCCACTCCAGTATTAACTCTGTTGGCATCATTGCAGTACACAGCATAGCATCATAAGAACCAGATCTATACTGAGATGCTTGCAGCATCAATTCTCTTACCACCTTTGTTATCCTCAGAAGACTGGTATCATATAGGAGAAAGGGGAGAAGTTTTCATTACAAGTGTTCATACCACAAACAATAGAGCATATGATCCATCACCCCGGTAACTTCTGAGTACCTCAACCACACTTTCCCCAACATGTCAGTGGTTTGGTTGGCAGGGACTGGCATTGACCTCAGATTTTGCAAGTCTAGGGCAGCTACCACCAGCAATATTAAGGAAAGGGCATGAGTGAGCTTCCTGTGTTCTCTGGTGCCCACAACCTTGCTGCCTCAGCCTGGAGCCTCCTGGAAAAAGACAGCAATTTGGGGGTCTTAACACTTGTTCCTGGTCTCTAAGCAACATACATTTGCTAGGGGAGGAGGCATTGTTTACAATTTCCCATGGGAGGGCCATATTTACCGTAGCTGGAACAGCGAACCAGTTCATTGAATAGCTTGGGATACTGATTCTGTTCTAGTTTGAACATGTGCGTATAATAAGGGGAGTGTTTCTTTTTCTTAACTAGCAAACTTGTCCTTGACCAGGCTATGTGCTGGCAATAGTTGCCTTCTGCTTTGCATGCCTTACTGTGGAAAACGTGTTCTTCAGTGGACCCTCCACTCCAGCCTAAAGGGTTTTGCAAATTAGAAGTTGGGAAAAGAAGATGCTTGTTGATGTATTCAGAGAGATAATGAGCACCTCCTGGCCAGCTGAGATGGAGCTAAAACCCTGGAGGATTTCATTGTCTGAAAAGTTGGACATGGAGAGCATTTGAGAAGCATGAGACGCTTGTAGCTTGTGAAGGACAAATCAGACATGTTGAGGCCTGTATGAGCTTCAAGAAAAGCAGATTGATATTAGATTCCGTCTGCATCCCCTGCAGGATTGCCTGCAAGCATCATCCTTTTCCAAAGATCCTTCCTCCAAATATTCCAGAAGGCATGGAAGAAGTTCAGCACCTGTTGCACTGAACACAAGGGGAGAGAACTAAGAAGGATGGTGATCATTCAGAGATTTTAATGGGCAAACTTACTGTGCTTTCACAGGCAAGCTGACTTGCTTTCTTCCCGCCCCAATCTGATCACCCCATTTGCCCAAAGTTAAATTTATTTTACATGTTCTTTAAGTTTCTCTGTGCATACAATAAAAGTAAATGTTCTGAGAACAAAATGCTCTTTATTTAAACCAATTGCAGATTTGGCCAGGGAGTCAAAGAAACTGATGCAATTGAAGGGATGGTATGGGAAGGCAGTGCGTAAATAAGCAGTACATGTAACTGGCTTGTTACTAAAACAGGTTTTCAGAGCCTCCTGGATAAATAGACAGAGCTTCTCACTGGGCTCTTATTGCCTTGGTATCTGCTGTCAAAATTAGTGGCCACCTTTATCTGCCTCCACGCTTCACCTCAGCAGAAACTTCTACCGCTTTGCCTCATCAGTACTATAGAGATGGGAGTGATATCAATGGGGTTATTGCTTTTGCTGAGGTCTAATCTAGTGAGCAAACTGCACCAGTGACTCTTTCAATGTCCAAAGGCACATGCCAAGATCATTCTGCACTTGCTTAGCTTATAGTTGAACTGTTCCTTACTGCTGCCCAGGTGGCTGTCATATGGGTTCATGAGCCCTGGGAGCAAAGAGTAGGCTGGGTCTTCAGGATTGCGATTGGCATTTTGACATCATCAGTGGTTATTTTGAGGTATGGAAGGAGAGACTCCAATAGCAGCTTTCTGAACAGACTTATGCACCTAAAGATGTGCATGTCATGCATCTTCCCTGACTATCCCATGTTGATGTCAATGAAATGCTCCCTGTGATCCAGCAGCATTTACAACACCATTATAGTTTATGTTCTCTTTGGCAAGGCAGCCCAGGGCCAAGATAGGGATATGCGGAGGGGTGATACATGGCTTGCAATCAGTGCATGGTTTTGCTATAATGAGGTTCCCTATGTCCTGTACATTGTCCAGAGTTACTATACTTCTTAGCAAAAGTCAGTTTAATGGAACTGTGCACTTGGATCACAGCAGCTCCCATGGTAGATTCACCAGTTCCAAATTGATTTCCCATTGACCTGTAGCCATCTGGCACTGCCAGCTTCTAGAGAGCAATCACCACTTGCTTCTCCGCTGTCACTATGGCTCTTGTTTTTAGTGTTGCTGCACTTCAGGGCTGGAAAAGCACTGCACCCAGTTCCTGGAAAGTGGCCTTCCACATTCAGAGTTCTGCAACCCACTGCTCATCATTTCATAGCTGCATAACAATGCAATTCCACCAGTCAGTGCTTGGTTCCCAGTACTGGCAATGTCATTCCACTGTGTTCAGCTGCTGCACAACTGCCATCAATAACCAAGAACTGTTTTGTTTGTTAGCAGGGTCTGAATCAATGCTTCCATTACAGCCAGCTGGAATGGGAAAGGAATCCTAGGTGTGATTATGTAAATACAGTTCACTCAGTTTGCTTAGGCCTGCTAGATATTCAATTGTTAGAATGGTGTTTTGCTCATTGTAACCATTTTAAAATTTTATTCCAGTGGGATGCTGGAATCTTTGGTCTGGGCAGTGCTTTGAGCTAAGAGCTGTAATCACTGAGAAGTTGAAAGCACTAGGTTTGTCCCAGAGCCAAATCCGTCACAAGGCCAGCAGAGTGGCTGGTGGGAGTAGTGGCAGGCAGCCAGTGGGAGCAGTGGCAGGCGGCTGGCGGGAGCAGCGGCAGGCAGCTAGAGGGAGCAACAGCAAGCAATCTGTGGGAAAAGTGGCAGGAGGCCAGAGGAGTAGCCAGTGGGATGGCTGATGGGAGCAGTGGCAGGCGGCCGGCAGGAGCGGACAGTGGGAACATCTGGCAGGAGCAGCAAGTAGGTGGCATTGCCACATGCTTAATGAGGGGAGACATCATGATGATATAACTATGAACTCTGGGTCTTCACTGACAGGACAGAGCCGTGACTGAGGTGTTTGATGTGGGGGGAAGGCACACTTTATGACTTGGGGGTTGGACTAATGATCTTTAAGAAAAAGATTCTGTTCTGCGGGCTCCAGGGATGATATCTTGCTTACAGGTTTTCTTTGTTTGTGTGTTTCCATAGACTGTTTCTATCTCCAACTCAGTGCTTATGAGAGGGGAAGACGTGCCTCTGAAAGCACCCAGCAGATAGTTTGGAATTTTCCCAGTTTACTGGGTAGGGGCTCAAGCCAATTTGGTTACATTGTTGAAAGAACTGCCCCCCCTATATATTGAACCTGGCCCCTCTGGCTGCTGACTGCTACCGGCAGATGGGTTACATGTTCTATGTCTTGCAGCAGGGCTGCTTGCATGACATTCCAATGTTCTGCATGGCAGCAAGTGGCTTGACTCTGGCAATGCTGCAGGATAAGGTGTGAAGTGTTTGTAATGATCACAACAAGGGAGTACAGCTGAGCAGGGTCCATGCTTCTTGGATAATATGGCCTTCGGGCAGGTAAGTCAGGGTTTTGAAGAAAGGTGTGAGAAAGTATGGGTTGTTGGCCGTTGACATCAGGGGAGGGAGGAAGAGAGAAGATGCATTATGGGAGGCTGAAGACATGTTTCCATCTAGTCCCACTCCTCATGACAGTATTTTTGGCCTCATGAGGCAGCATAAGCCCTTCCCAAACTCCTCAGTGGATAGTTGCACTGTGGGATAGCTTCCCATGGTGCACTGCTCTGTGTATTGATACAAGCACTATTAGTGAGGATGCACTCCACCAACATAATCATGTGGACACACAACTGGCTTTAATTACTGCAGTGGTGGGATGTCAATTTACATTAAATTAACTCAGTAGTGTAGACATGCCTTTAATTTGCACTTCTATTCTTATGATTCAATCTGAATTAACTAACTACTCCGATTACTTTTGTATTCAATTTCTTAAAGTTAAAGATATTTTTCTGATTGCATGTAATAACTGTTTTCTTTGTTTAATTTAACTATTTATATGTTCTAATTTACCAATGCCAATGAATAACTCTGTTAAATTAATATTCTATTTACTATGGTTCAGAATCCCAAATACTCTGAATTCTACCAACTAGATTTAGTGCTAAACATATTTCTAAACATAAAACAAAATACCTTGTTCCTTAACTTCTGCAAATGTTATGCTTTCTAAATTATCTTTAACTTTGACCAGTAACCACAAATACCCAGAAGAGAAATTGTTGTCACTATAAGATTATAAATTATTATGTATTTGTTCCGTTAATACAGGTTTTACTTTTAGACATTTTATAATTTCTTCTGAAATTATATTAGCTTGTGCCACTATCGATTACATAGCCTACCCACTAATAGAAAATGTATTTTGTAACTGACCAAGTCTCCTTGTAATTCAGTGTGACTTTTTCAAAATTCCCAGAAATGTTTTCTTTATCTGTAATGTTAGTTCTAGATTTTTTTCTACAGTATCTTTCTGAGACTTTTGAACTAAATGTAAACATATATGTTTTTCCAGACTTCCCTGTATACAAACATTTGTGAAATGATTCTGTTTCTTGCAGATATGACATGTTTGACCATTTCCTGCATTTTGTTTAAGTTGGTGCCTCCTTGCACTTCTAGAACATTCTTTCATATGATCACATGTTCTAACTTTAACAGTTTCATTCTGTTTTTCTCTGTGTACTTGTTTTTATTTTTTTCTTATTAAGTCTATAATCACATCAGTTTGTTTTCTTTCTAAAACATGCAATCATTATACAGGCAAATATAACTTAGATAGGGCCACGATAAGGTGGGTGCATAATTGGCTGGACAACCGTAGTCAGAGAGTTGTTGTTAACGGTGCTAAATCCTGCTGGAAAGGGATAACAAGTGGAGTTCCGCAAGGGTCTGTTTTGAGACCCGTACTGTTCAATATCTTCATCAATGATGTAGATATTGGGATAGAGAGTACGCTTATTAAGTTTGCAGATGATACCAAACTGGGTGGGGTTGCAACTTCTTTGGAGGATAGGGACATAATTCAAAATGACCTTGGCAAGTTAGAGAAATGGTCAGAGGTAAACAGGATGAGGTTTAATAAAGAGAAATGCAAAGTGCTCCACTTAGGAAGGAACAATCAGTTCCATACATACAAGATGGGAAGCGACTGTCTAGGAAGGAGCATGGCGGAAAGGGATCTAGGGGTCATAGTGGACCACAAGTTGAATATGAGTCAACAGTGTGATGCTGTTGCAAAAAAAGCAAATATGATTCTAGGTTGTATCAATAGGTGTGTTGTAAGCAAAACTCGTGAAGTCATTCTGCCGCTCTACTCTGCGCTAGTTAGGCCTCAGCTGGAGTACTGTGTCCAGTTCTGGGCGCCACATTTCAAGAAAGATGTGGAGAAATTGGAAAGGGTACAGAGAAGAGCTACAAGAATGATTAAAGGTCTAGAGAACATGACCTATGAAGCCAGGCTTCATGAACTGGGCTTGTTTAGTTTGGAAAAAAGAAGATTAAGGGGGGACATGATAGCAGTTTTCAAATATCTTAAAGGGTGTCACAAGGAGGAAGGAGAAAATTTGTTCCTCTTGGTTTCTGAGGACAGGACAAGGAGTAATGGGCTTAAAGTGCAGCAAGGGAGTTTTAGATTGGACATTAGGAAAAAATTCCTAACTGTCAGGGTGGTCAAATATTGGAATAAATTGCCAAGGGAGGTGGTGGAATCTCCCTCTCTGGAGATATTTAAGAACAGGTTAGATAGACATCTGTCAGGGATGGTGTAGACGGAGCTTGGTCCTGCCTTGAGGGTGGGGGGCTGGACTCGATGACCTCTCGAGGTCCCTTCCAGTCCTATGATTCTATGATTCTATGATTGTTAAGATCAACAGTGTGATAAATTCTCACTGCTTTTTGCAAGTTTAGATCTGACTTTTCAGTCTTTGTCTTACCTAGATACCTTTTTATATATCCATCACAATTTGATCACTTATCATTGACTCAAACTGCAAATTATATATGACTTCTTATTTTTAGCTCTTAAATTATTCAAAAGTCTTTCTCCATTTGATTTCTTAAATGAAAATAAAATCTTTCAAATGTTTCTTTGCTTTGGGTAAATAGTATTCCTCTTTTTTTAAAGAAAGATTCATAGTCTGCTCATTCTCTAAAATTTAAGCACCAATGAATAAAATTGTTTCATTACTTGCAGCATTCAAAAACACAATCTTTTATTCCTCTTGCTTATGAGTAGAGTATGCCTTCAGAAATAAATCAAATCTTGTTTAAGCCTTTTCCAATTTTCTGCAGCATTTCTCAATATTTTTAGAAATATAGGAACTCTTAATTGATCCATCTTATTTCATTCAAGCTTGTTTTTAACTTCAGAGTAACTTGTACCTCGAGTCTTCTTATGAGATTTTGTTTTGTTCTGGGTTTCTTTTTTTTTTTTAACTTTTTCCAGTTCTTTTACATCTGTTATCTATCACTCGTTGTTTAATATTCAAGTGTAAGCCGGGGCTGAATTACTGCTTGCTGTCAGCCAGCTAAAAGGAGAGAACTGCCCTGGGGGTGAGTGTGCTCACTCCAATTGTTTAGCTCTGCAAGATAAGTAACTGTTAACTGTTGATATGTAAATACAGCTCATGCCAGAAGGAGGAAGGAATCCGAGGTTTGGCTATGTAAATCCAGTTCAACCGGGGCTGATGGAGGATCAGTTTTGGAATGGAATGTGGTGTATTGTAACTAATTTGGGGCTGTTGTGGGGGTCACAAATCATGCTAGCCCTAAATTTAAAATATGACACCAGTGCTTGCAGGAGAGACACCATCATTGTAAGAGGTTTCAGAGGAACAAGCCTCTCCCCTGCCAGAGTTGAGTGAACTGAGTTGGGGGGGATGCCACTGGGATGAACATGCCGATAGCCACAGGGAGTGAGCAGCCGGAAGCTGCACTAACACAGTGCACAGCCAGTGATGGCAGTACCCTGCCCAGGGCATTTTAAATCACTCAAGAGAGGCAGACAGGGCCAAGGGATGTGTGGCGGGGAGTGCACAGGGCGGCAGGAGGGCTGGGGAAGTGCACAAAGTACTCGGGAGGCAGCAACACCCAGAGGTCCCTGCATTGCCAGAGCAGAGTGCCCCCAGATAAGTGTGGCACCCCCAACCTCTTCTTTTACAGCCCCTCATGCACCCCATTTCCTCCAGAGCGTGCACCCTTCCCCTTTTGTCCCTTCCATCATCCAAAGTCCTTCCTCCCCCCAACCGCTAAATTCCCACTTAGACCCTGTACTCAGGACCCCCACTATGTGCCCCATCCCAAAGCCCACACATTTGACTCCCACCTGCACCCAAGCCCCCTCAGAGCTTCACCCCTCACCCTTCCTGCCATAACTCCCTCCCAGAGCCTGCCCCTCTCTCCCACCCAATCCCCTGCTCCAGCACAGAGACAGCATCCTCCCCCTTTCAGAGCCTTAGGCAGGTGGGGGGCAGGGAATAGTTGAGTGGGAGAAAGGTACCGGCTCAGGACATTCTGGGCACCACCAACATATCTAGAAACCTGCTGCCCCTGCAGCATACCTAGTAAAGTGCAGGATATGAATCAGCAGCATGGAACCATTGGAGATGGCCAGGCCAAGATGGAAACTTCTAGCACCTCCATTCTTTCTCTCCAGCCTGCACCCGCTGTCAATAGCATGTCAGTGGTCATAACACCATATTTCTACTGAATAAGAGAAATTATAGCTTGGGGCTGAGAGAAGCAAAGCTGGAAAAGCTGGTAAGTACAGAAGGAATGTATTTCAGGCAAGAAAGTGCAGCTGGATTTCCAGTAGCCTTTTCAGGGCTTTTATCATGTATTTGAAATCAGTAGATCATTAATAGTATGCACATCCCTATGGAACCATTTAAAATTTTCACCGTCCAAACTGACATCTTGGTGGTAGCCTTCCAAGTCCGTGAGGGTATGTCTACATAGCCATTATTTCGAATTAACTTTACTTGTGTCTACACAGACAAACTGCTATTTTGAAATAAATTCAAAATACTGGAGCACTTATTTTGAATTTGGTAAACCCTCATTCTATGAGGAATAATGCCAAATTTGAAATTAGTGCTGTGTAGACACTTATTTCAAAATAGGGGCCCTCTAACCTTGCCAGGATACCCTGGTGGCCACTCTAGCCTCAAACAAGAACTCTCCTCTCTCTCCCCTCCCTCCCCAGAGCCCTTAAAGGGTTTGACTGTGGCCACAGTGCCTGTGCCAGCTCCAAGCCTGCCGGTCCAGAGCCCCCAGTCACTGCCCCTGTCCCAGTGGCCCCAAAACATGAGCCAGCAAGCCACTGGCAGCCAGCCCTCCACTGCTCCCCAGGAGCAGTCTTCCAGCTCCCAGGAGCCTCCCAGGGCCCAGAGAAAGTGGGCGCCTTCCTGGTTCAGGGTGGAGATCATGGACCTTATTCAGGTTTGGGGGGGATGCCCCCAATGTCCAGGATCTCCGCACTAGATGTAGGAACGTGGCTGTCTATACCTGGCCACCAAAGGCCACATGTGAACCCAGGAGCAGGTTTGCATGAAAATCAAGTTGATCCGGCGAGACCCCCCAACTCTGAGCCCTGAGCTTCTCCTCCCCCTTCTTCCCCTTGCTTCCTCCTTCCAGCTCCCTCCTCCCAAGTTTCCCCCTCCCCTGTCCCACCCTGTCTTCTCCCCTCTCCTGCCTCCTTTCCCCAGTCTCACCAGAGTTTCATCCTTCCCCTGCCCTCCAGTTTTGTTAAATAAAGAGAGTTTGTGTTCATGAAAATACGTGTATTTTATTTGACATCAGGAAGGGTGGTTAGGGAGGGGTAAGTGGAAGGACATGAGGGAGGAATGAGGCACAAGCCCACAGTGGGGCAGACCAGGGAGGCTCTTAGTGCTCCTCAGGGTGGAAGCTCTCCCGCAGGGCCTCCTGGATACTCACAGCCCCCCGATGAACCTCCCAGATGGCAGCCTGCAGAAAGTGCATCCAGGCTCGCAGCAACGCATCCACAAGAAGCACGAGAGTGCCTAGGGGCAGCTCTGGCTCCATGTTGCAGAGTGCTGTGGTGTCCTGAGTGAGGGCAACCAGAGCAGACAGAGACAAAATGCTTTGCTGTCCCTCATCGAGGTAGGCAAGCAAGCAGGGAAAGCTGAGAACTGGCTGCCCGGGGTAGGGGTCCCTTTAAGCACAAGCCTCAGATAGCCTCAGGCAGCAGTCACACAAATAAACTCCTGACCTGATGCCCTGCTGGACCTGGTTCCAGCTGGCCTTCAATGCAATCCAGTGTCCACTCAGTGTGGATGCACTATTTTGAAATAACAAAACACTATTTCAAAATGCATTTTGTGTGTAGATGTGTTATTTCTAAATAAGATATTTTGAATTAACTATTTCAAAATAAGATATTTTGAAATAACACTGTAGGTGTAGACATACCCTGAGTGAGAGAGAGGGCAAATCCAGGTGAGAAGGAGAAAATGCCATCTCTGATTAGTTCCCAAGAATACTAAATTGAGATGGTACTCCAGGAATTCTCAAATCAACAGGAATCCCTTGTCCTGTTTTTTAAAACTAAATGCAGAGTACCACTTGCTAGAACCACCAATTCCTGAAAATCTGTTGTCGATTTGCGTCTCATCTTCTGTTGTTTGTATGCTTCAGAAATAATCCAAACAAACAACCAAAACACACATCTCCATTAAATCAGTACACTGTGTAACCTTTGCTATTAACAGTCACCATGGCAATCAATACATTTTAAAAGCTCTCAGCCTTTCTATGATATGTCATCAGACAGAAATGTCAACTTATTGCAATGGACTTGTTTTTCCCCATGAAATGCAAGAGTTTATAATTTTGAGTTTTCTTTGCAGAAAAAACCTAATCCTTGTTTCTATTTGGGATTCACTTTGAAACAAGCTATATTAACTACTGTACACATCACTAGCTGATATTTAACTGGATCTGTACTGAGTTGTCTTCTGTGATGTGGGTTTCTTGACCTTGATATTATTGTCCATCAGCAGACTTGCGATGACATTTGACTCAAGATACATCATTCTCTCCAACCAAAACCATCCAAAACCTACATCAAGCTGAAACTAAAAGACATAGCCAAAGCACTGCCAACAATGGACAGCAGTTTTGCGATTCATATTGAATTGGTGAGTTGACAATAAACAATGGCTGTGTCTAGACTAAACCCCTTTTGCGGAAAAGGGATGCAGATTAGACACAGCGCAATTGCAAATGAAGCGGGGATTTAAATCTTCCCCGCTTCATTTGCATGAACATGGCTGCCGCTTTTTTCCAGCTCGGGGCTTTGCCGGCAAAAAGCGCCAGTCTAGATGGGGATCTTTCGGAAAATAAAGCCTTTTCCGAAAGATCCCTTATTCCTCTTAAAATCAGGAATAAGGGATCTTTCGGAAAAGGCTTTATTTTCCTAAAGATCCCCGTCTACACTGGCGCTTTTTGCCGGCAAAGTCCCGAGCTGGAAAAAAGTGGCAGCCATGTTTATGCAAATGAAGCGGGGAACATTTAAATCCCCGCTTCATTTGCAATTGCGCTGTGTCCAATTTTCTTCCCTTTTACGGAAAAGGGGTGCAATCTAGACACAGCCAATGTGTATAAGCTGCCCAACTGGCACAGCCCCTTACCAGCACTATCAAAATCACAACAACCAGCTATGTATATTGATTTTAATAGCCACCATAAAGTATGGATTACAGCTATACTAGTGGGGCCGTCCTTATGATTTAGTGGGCTCTGCATAACTGAGGCTACCCTCTGCCCCATTTGACTCCTGCTGGGGGGGTACCTCTGCCCTTCCTCCCCCATGCAGCTTATGCTGGAATCGGGGTCTTCCCTGGGGTCAGTGGAGCCACAGAGGCTGAGGGCTCCTCTCTACCCCCCATCTGGCAAGAAAGCATGCTCAGTTATGACTGACTGCTGACTGAGAGGAGCTTGTGGGGGGAAGGAAAACAAGAAGATCTGCTGTCCAAGGAGAGAGCAGCTGGGAAGAGGAAGAAATCAGACAATGGAGTTGTCAGGGCTGTCCTTAGGCATGCAAGTACACAAGGCTGTGTAGGGGCATCTGAAAATGTGGTGCCCCAAATTTTCATGTGCCTCATACGGCTGCATATTTTGCACATGGCTAGGAATGATCTTGTGTACCGGTGTTCCCTGGAAGGTACATGCTTGTGTGGCCACTAAGGAGAGATTCAAATGCCAGCCAGCTGATTAGCAGAGCTCCCACAGATCGGTTTTGTGTTTCTACTGGGGGTGCACATTTGCACATGCCACAGTGCACATAAAATATTTATGCCACACATGATGGAAAAGATTAGTGGGAACATCAGAGCGATAAATACCAGGAACGGAGAGATTTATTTAAGTTAAGCACCAGTGAGGACCACAGAACAAATAGACATGGGCACTGACTTCCCTTCTAGATGGGGGTGCTCACTCCACCTCCCACCACCACCACCACCATCACACTTGGCCCTGGCCCTGGCCCTGGCCCCACTCCAGGGGCAATTGCTGAGGAGGTAAAAGGTGGAAGGGGATACTAGTCACCTGACTGCTCCCCTTCCGTGTGGCTCCTCCCCATGTCACCCCTAGTCTAGGGAAGGACCAGGACAGACCCCCTCTATCCTGGACACCACTCCTGCCTTACCTCTTCCCACCCCTGCTCCACCTCCACCCCACTCCTATTTTATCCCTTTCCCAAACCTCTGCCCCATCTCTTCTGTAGCTCCTCCCTCGAATGTGCCATATTCCCACTCTTCCCTCTCCCTCTTAGAATGTCCCAAAAACTGAGGAACAGCTGTTTTGTGGCAAGCAGAATGCATTGAGGTTTGGGGGGGAATGGAGACATTCTTGGCTCATCATTCACAAATAGTTTTTCAGTTTGTGCGGGCAACTAAATTATCACTCAGCAGTGCAGGCTGCAGTTGGAAATGTGTAGAATAATTTCAAGAGAACTGTAACTGCTGGCAAAACATCACTCAAACCTTCATTTTGTTTTAGAAATTGCTTCACTTCACTCACCAAACTAAACTGGCATTTTCTCTAGCTGCAAATCTCTCTCAGGCTATGTCTACACTGCTCCCATTTTGTGCAAAAAGTGCAAATGCAGCGAAACGTGGAATATTGCTGTGCCTCGCTTGCATAATTAATGAGGCTCCGTTTTTGCGCAAGAGACTTTTGCGCAAAAAGGAGCCATCTACACGTAAAAATGGAGCCTCATTAATTATGCAAATGAGGTGCAGCAATATTCCACGCATTGCCTCATTTGCATATTTTTTGTGCAAAACGGGAGCAGTGTAGACGTAGCCACCATGAAAAGCTTCACTTATTGGGACAATGTCCAATTTTGAGCCATTTGCTGCATCAATTCTATGCTTCTCCAAATGTACTGTGAATGTAAAGCTTTCTTTGAAAAGCTCTGTTCAGTGACAACTTTGCAAGCATCAATGGTCCCAACATATATTAAATTAAAATAAGCTTTGGGGGTCACTAAAGATGTGAGGAAGGCTTTCATGGCCACGCAGTCTCACTGGCTTGTATTTTCTCAGGAGCGTATGATCATCTAAACAAAGTTTTCTTGCCTTCTCTGATGTTGTTTCCCAGAAGTGATTGTATGACGATTCAGTACACATCCCTCTCAACACCTCTTACAACAGGCCATTTTCTTCAATCAGGGATGAAAGTAATTTAAATTTCTTACACGTACTGTCCTATCACAACACATCCCTTTGGGGGAAGACTCAGGGCAGGGGTCGTGGGGTTGCAATATGACAGTACACCTGTAAGAAATGTAAGTGTGGGGTGGAGTGCAGGGGGCTCAGGGCACAGGGTTGGGTTGTGAGGTGGTGCAGGAGTCAGGGCAGAGGGCTGGAGATGTGTGGGGTGCAGGAGTCAGGACTGGGGTGTATAAGGAACTCAGGTCAGAGAATTGGGAGATAGGAAATGCAGGAGTCAGGGTAGGGGGCTGTGCATGTGTATAGGATGGAGTGCGGGATGGGATTTATCTATTTGTTTATTTAAGAAAAAGTGAATAGTCACTAGAAACCTGTAGTATTCAAAGAGCATGCACATGCCATGCTAATAGCACAGTTCATTTATCAGCAGGGATCCTATATTTCCCTGATTAAAAAAAAAACTCATAAAAACAAACATCTGAGTTTTTCCATTATTAAAATTAAACAATGAACTTTATTTTCCTCAGTGTGTGTGTTTATGTATATATCAGTTGAATACAAATTATTGATATACAGTAGAACCCTGTTTATCTGAGCTGCCTTTATCCAACCCTCTATTACCCTAGGCACCAGTTTCATGGGAATGACTGCGGCGGGGGCTAAGGGAGAGTGCCCCAGGTGGCAGGATCTTGACAGGTTGTCTCAGGCAGCAGGGACTCAGGAAGGCCACAACAGCCATGCCACTATCAAATCTCGGATGCTGGTGGTTCAGTTAATACAGAGCGTTGGATAATGGAAGCTTGGGTTCTACTGGATACGTCTTTATTTTTTCACAAAATGTAAAAACTAAAGCTTCTCTGTAAAATTGCAAATTCCAGATTTTTCGCTACAAACAGATGTTAGTACATGTGTACCCAATTTTGTTGTGTGCAACTCCACTCCTAGAGCTATCCCCTTCCCCTACCTAGATCCCAATTAGCTTTTATATAGAAGTCGGAGATTGAAGCTGGTTTGTGCTAATTTGTGTTTACTCAAATACTGCTTTGCTTCCTACTTATGTTTAAAAAATTCTCATCAAATACAGCAAATTAATTCAGAAAGGATTGTTGAATAACTAATCACATTAGTTTTGTAAATATGAGCACCTCTGCCATGAGGCCATTAATTTGTCTTTAAGCATGATATATTGTTGTATAAGCTTCTCAGTATTCATGGCCTTTGCCAACAGCCTAGTGCATTTCCTGTTTACCAGAACATATATTTTGCTCAACTATTGCTGTGCTCTCCATTATTATTACAGTTCTGTGGATGTTTGAGAATGTGAGAAGGCTAATAAGCAAGCTACATATTCATTGGCAATGCATCTTTTTGGCAATTCACCAGGACTAGGCTTGAGAAGTCATTCTTCTGCTCTACTCTGCGCTGGTTAAGCCTCAATTGGAGCATTGTGTCCAGTTCTGGGCACCGCATTTCAAGAAAGATGTGGAAAAATTTGAGAGGGTCCAGAGAAGAGCAACAAGAATGATTAAAGGTCTAGAGAACATGACCTGTGACAGAAGGCTGAAAGAATTGGGTTTGTTTAGTTTAGAAAAGAGAAGATTGAGAGGGGACATGATAGCCGTTTTCAGGTATCTAAAAGGGTGTCATAAGGAGGAGGGAGAAAACTTGTTCATCTTGGCCTCTGAGGATAGAACAAGAAGCAATGGGCTTAAACTGCAGCAAGGGAGGTTTAGGTTGGACATTAGGAAAAAATTCTTAACTGTCAGGGTGGTCAAACACTGGAATAAATTGCCAGGGAGGTTGTAGAATCTCCATCTCTGGAGATATTTAAGAGTAGGTTAGATAAATGTCTATCAGGAATGGTCTAGACAGTATTTGGTCCTGACATGAGGACAGGGGACTAGACTCGATGACCTCTCAAGGTCCCTTCCAGTCCTAGTAGTCTATGATTCTATGAAAGGCAAGAATAAGCACACAGAGGGTTTTGTCCCTGGACAGAACACCACTGCTCTGTACAGAATGATCTCTGCCAGCTCCATTCCCCATGCAAAGACCCCTGGTGTAGGGTGCAAGAGCGGTGTCAGAGACAGATCAGGGTTGGCTGGAAGAGGTGAGAAGAGGCATGGCTGTGCCAGTTTTATACCCTGGTGATTCCATGAGGAGGGAGTGTTTACAAACTAAAGCACCCCTGAAGGCTGCTCTAGCCTGCCCCAAAAGCTGAACCGATCAGCAACCCCTGAAAAAAGGAGGAGCAAATCACCTCCCCTCAGTTGGTGTGTCAGCCTCTAGAGGAATCTGGACTGGTAGATGAAGAAGGTTATGTCTTCCAAGGTGGGCTCCCCAAAAAAGTTTGGATGTTAATGAGCAGCCAAAAATGATGTTCCTACAGAACCTTCCAGATGATTCAAAGGACTGAGGTCAGGGATGCCTTGCCTTCCTTTCTGCAGGCCAGAGTGGACTTATGGTACAACAATCAAGGAAATGAATGAAATGTGGCTTTGTTAGGCACTGATATTATGAGGTGTAATGGGGCACATGTATCCTACACCAACCTAAAACAGTTAGGGTACGTCTACACTACAGAGTTAGTTCGAACTAACTTAGTTCGAATTAGTTAATTCGAACTAAGCTAATTCGAACTAACGCGTCTAGAACTAAAAACTAATTCGAATTAGTGTTTTGCTAATTCGAACTAGCATGTCCACATTGAGTGGACCCTGAACAGGGCTTAAGGATGGCCGGAAGCAGTGCCGGCAGGGCATCAGAGGAGGACTTAGAGCGTGGAGATGCTGTCTCAGGCTAGCTGAGGGCTGCGCTTAAAGGGACTCGACCCCCACCCAGGACAGACAGTTCTCAGGGGTGCCCCGCTTGAAAACCAGTCCTGGCTTGGATTGCCCGGAGTGCCCACACTGGGTACATCACAGCACTTGGCCATCAGACCGGCTGCACTTGCCGCAGGCTGCCATCTGGGGAGAGGGGACAATTGGGGGGCTGCAGGAGAGCTTCCACCCCCAGAAGCCCGCAGAGCCAGCCCAGTCCTCCCCATCGGGGGCTCGTACCCCATTCCTCCCTCACCTCCTTCCACTTACCCTTCCCTAGCCCCTCTTCCTGATGTACAAAATAAAGATAACGTTTCTTCCAACATTGACTCTGTCTTTATTGAACAAAACTGGGGGAGACTGGGAAAAGGAGGTGGGAGAGGGGAAGAGAAAGGCTGGGAGAGGGGAGGGCAACTAACATGATCAGGGGTTGGGAACAGGTCCCAGATGAAGAGAGGCTACAGAGACTGGGACTGTTCAGCTTAGAAAAGAGGAGACAGAGGGGGGACAGGATAGAGGTCTCTAAAAGCAGGGGTTGGGTGGAGAGGGTGCATTCAGAAAAGTTCTTCCTGAGTTCCCATAAAGAAGGACTAGAGGACACCAAAGGAAAGGAATGGGTAGCAGGCTTCAAACTAGTAAGAGAAAGTTGTTGTTCTTGACAAAGCAAATAGTTAACCTGTGGAACTCCTTGCTGCAGGAGGCTGTGAAGGCTACAACTAGAACAGAGTTGAAAGGGAAGTGAGATCAAGTCATGGAGGTTGGGTCCATGGAGTAGTCTTAGCCAGGGGGTAGGAGTAGTGTCCCTGCCCAAAGTTTGTGGAAGGCTGGAGAGGGATGGCACGAGACAAATGGCTTGGTCACTGTCTTCGGTCCATCCCCTCCAGGGTCTCTAGGGTTGGCCTCTGTCGGCAGACAGGCTACTGAGCTAGATGGACCTTTGGTCTGACCCAGTACGGCCATTGTAAGCTCAGGGCTCAGGGTCGGGGGTCTCAGTGGACCCCCTTGATTTTCATGCCAACCTGCTCCTGGGTGGCCAGGCTGGCAGCTCTCCTGCCCTAGATGGCCACTTTCCTGTGCCTAGTACGGAGATCGTGGACGAGGTCCACGATGTCTGCACTAGCCCAGGAAGGTGCCCGCCTCTTGCGGTCCCAGGCACGCTCCCGGGAGCCGCCAGCCTGGTCCCGGGAAGAGGGGGTGGGCTGGGGAACATCGGGTGGGTGGCTCTGTGCTGTGCCAGGTGCAGGGTCTGCTGGCTGGGTGCTGGCAGGCTTGCACCTGGCACGGGCACCGTAGCCAGCCCGTGCCCCTTTAAGGGGTCCGGGGCCAGGAGGGGGGCAATAGAGTTTCCCTGGTGTTGGCCAGAGTGGCCACCAGGGAAAGCTGGGGAGGGCTAGCCTCCCACTAGTTCGAACTAGGCTTAATCCTCGTAAAATGAGGTTTTCCTAGTTCGAACTAAGCGCTCCGCTAGTTCGATTTAAATTCGAACTAGCGGAGCGCTAGTGTAGCGCCTATGAATGTTAGTTCGAACTAACAGCTGTTAGTTCGAACTAACATTGTAGTGTAGACATACCCTTAGCTCTGCTCTGCAAGCTGAGGAAGCCCCTCCCCTCTGAGCCTGCTGGGCATGCTCAGTCTGGGGGCAGTCTATAAAAGGTAGCAGCCCAGCTCAGGCAGTCAATGGAGAAGGACATAGACAGCAGGGTTGCTTGCTGCAGGGAGCTGGTATAGGCCCCAACTACAGAGCAACAATACACAGAGTTCCAGGTGGACTCCAGGCTATCTGGCAAGTCTGGAGAAGGGATTGAGCCAGGTAAAGCTAGGCCAGTTGAGGACCCCAGAGACATGGGGAACTTTGCTGAGGGAGAAAGTGGGGGAAGCAGACCAGGTGACTTTGACTTGTCTCCAGTGAGTGAGTGGGGGAGCCAGTCTGTGTGTTTTGGAAGGATCCCCACTGACTTGGTGGTGATCACCAATGTTCCCTCTAATCTTGTCCATTTATGTGTGGAATATTTTTTCATGTGCACCAAGGCATGTGTGAATGTGCACCACCACTAGAAACAAAAAAATCACCTACAGGTGTTCTGCTAATCAGGTGGGCAGCATTTGCAACTCTCCTGAGTGGTTGTACAAGCATGCATCTTGCAGGGAACACTGGTGAGTATCCTTACCACCACAAGGGCCCTGGTCTGGAAGTGGGAGGAACAGGGAGGGCCTAAGTTCCCCTTCCCTGGGAGCCACATCCCCTTAAGGCCACATTATCGCATAGAGGTGGACTGCTTACTGACTCTAGCCCAGGGTTTCCTAACCTATGGGTCAGGACTCAAATATGGGTTGCCAATACATTTCAAAAGGGTCACCAGGTGTCTCCCCAGGCTGCTCTTAAGGAGCCATTCACACATTTTTTGAATTGCCTTGGGTCACCGAGTCTTCCTGAATTGTCAAAATGGGTCCCCATCTGGAAAAGGTTGGGAACCACTGCTCTAGCCATTAGACCATGTTGCCCTGAGTGAATGGGCTACTTATTGACTCCACCTGCTAGGCCATGTTTGGTCTTAAAAATGGCTATACAGCTTTCTTTCTTTCTTTTTCTTTCTTTCTTTCTTCCTTCCCATGTGTGACCCAGTCCCTGTGATGAGGAGTATCCACCCCGTGACAGAGGGGAAACATACTTTTAAAATCAGGGCATAATGGTGCCATCTAACCAAAGTAAGACATGAAATGTACCAATGAAATAATTTTATGAGGAACTGATGTGATTGAGGGGAGCTGTTCCTCAGTGGCCATTTTTGCATAATAAAGGCTTTGTGGATTCAATGTAACAATGCAAATTTCAAACTAGTGGAGCTATGGCAGAACTAGGGATGTTAAATTTAGATTAATTGGCTAATCAAACAGTTGTTGCAATTGCAGTCAATGCAATAGTCGCTTAGTCGATAAGGGCGCCTCTGCCTTTGAAGTGTAGCACCAGCCCCAAGGCTGTTGCTATCCTTCAAAGGTGAGAGCCCTGAAGGGAGCATGGGGCTAACAGGGGACTCAAGCAGTCCTCCACTGGTCCTGTGCTCCCTGTGGCATTTCAAAGCGGCAGCGCCACACAGAGCCTGAGGTTAGCTGGGGAGTCCCCGGCTGATCTTGGGCTCCATGCAGTGCTGCTGCTTTAAAACACTGCATGCAGCCTGGGGTCTCCCTAGCTGGCCCCGGACTGTTCAAGGTGTTTCAAAGTGGCAGTGCTGCATGGAGCCCAGGGTCTGGCTCCAGGCTCCATGCAGTGCTGCTGCTTTAAAGCACCCCTTCTCCTCTCACACCCCCCCCCCCCCACCTTGCTAATTCTTTCTGATAGAGGCAGCAAGGGGGGGAGTGACTAGTCATTCACATCCCTAGGCAGAACAAGCCTAATGTGGTGAATGCACATTTGTGCAGATAGGGTGACAAAAATGAGTGGGTGGGGGAGCAAAACTGTTCTCCTTGTTCTGGGGAGAGGTGGAGTGGAATGTTGTGGAAGGGCTTGTATCTGAGGGGAGTATAAGGAAGCTCCAAGTATTCCACAGGTGCATGCCAGAGTTATTGGGTACTGGGCATGAACACCAGTGTCACAGTGTTCTCCCTCTGCTCAACAGCTTCCCTGACTGCTGACGTGCACTCACAAGGTCAGCAAACATCTTTTCCCTGCCCTATTTTGCTTCCTTCAGCATTATATCAGATGTACATCACCTTAATGTGCAGTCCCAAGAAAGGATCCTATGCAATGTGTGCCAAAACAGAGCGCTGTCTTTGCTTTACTTTTTTTTTTAACTCCTGCAGATCAGCACAAAGAGAGATACAAAATGAATGGACTTTTCCAATAATTATTTTTGTACCCAAAGAGTAAACAAGCCTGAAAGAGGCTGATTAAAAATAGCCATGAATGCCTGATAATGTCTATGCATTTTGAAATGTGACTGTAGCCTTGGCAATTGTTGGCAATTTACCTATAAAATGTAAAAGTAGCTAGAACCTCAGGACATTAGTTAAACTGCGAGCTAAAGTAACGTTTCAATTGCTTTTTCTGTTCAGCTCTTAGGATAAACATGCTTGCTGTGAAATGTGTTTGATTTTTAACACCCTGTGCTACCATCTTGAAAGGAGCATCAGAGGAACACAGACAAGCAGGAGGGGGAGGGAGACTCATGTTGCTTAGGAGGGTGGCACATGCAGTCTGTGGTTGTATGATTTGATACATCAAGGAGAGAGGTCCATAGAGCTTAAAGACTCTGGTGTGGACTTCTGAGCAAGCCAAGTGCAGGGGAAAAGGTGGGCAGATCCCATTGTTCACACTGCCCAATGTGGCAGTGTGCAGCCAGTACCCAGGAGAAAGTGGTTTAAGTCTCCCTATATAGTTGTTGTATTGTAATACAGCACATAATACATGCTAGTAGAGCTCCTCCCCACCACAGTTTCATCTGGCTCTCCACCAGGGTTTCCTAGGGTATCTCTAGTGCCTAGGTTTCTGGTTCAAGGCAGGGTATACCAAAGAGGTTTTGGTTGTCTGGGGTTACCTTGTCTGGGTACCTTATGTGCTCAACTCCAAACTACTCAATACCCCATGTTAGGTTTTGGTGATGACCTTCCTTGCAAAAATCTAGTCCAGCTTGTCGTAGTATGGGCAGGTTATGGGAGCATTAATGGGAGTCCTGTTCTTGTCCCTCGGGGTATGTCTACACTACCCCGCTAGTTTGAACTAGCGGGGTAATGTAGGCATACCGCACTTGCAAATGAAGCCCGGGATTTGAATTTCCCGGGCTTCATTTGCATAAGCGGGGAGCCGCCATTTTTAAATCCCTGCTGCTTCGAACCCCGTGTAGCACAGCTACACGGGGCTCGAACTAGGTAGTTCGGACTAGGATTCCTATTCTGAACTACCGGTACACCTCCTTTCATACAGCAACTACAAAGGCAAGAACCCCATAGATTTCTGGGGCACTTCCCTGTACATGAACAGAAGGGAAGGTAACTTGCCCCAGTCCTGCAGATGCTAGTCCATGACAGTCTTCAGCCTCATCCTCAGGTGCTCACTAAATCTCTCCATCAGCCCATTGGACTGAAGGGGATACACCAAGGGCCACATATGCCAGACCTCACACTTCTCCCACAAGCACTGGAGCAGGGCTGATATGCCATTGGAGCCTTGGTCTGTGAGACCCTCTCAGGGGAACACCCCTCTGCTGAAGATGATCAGCAGCACATCTGCCTCAGTAGAAGACAGGGCCATTGCCTCTGAGTAAGGGGTATCAAAATCTGCCCTCCACCAGGATGTATTTCTCTCCTGCCAAAGGGCCCTACTATGTCCATGACTCCATGGCCCCCTTCTGAAAAGGTTTCTCTGTGACAGGCAGAGCTCTGAAGGCTGCTTTCAGAGCCATCCTTTCCATAGGATGAAGTGGGGCAGCCACCCTGGGTGCCCTGTGCATTAAGGGCATGCAGGGGATAGACAGGGACTAGTGCTGGCCGTAGGGGGTTATTCCCCCCTCCCCCCGTATTTATTTATTTTTGTTTTTCCCCACAGCCCCCCAGGCTTGAGCTGCTCAGTTGGCTATTCCCTGTTCTCCTCCTCCCCCCCACACACCCACCCACCCTGCTGGAATTGCCTGCTGCTTCCTGCAGGGTCCTAGTTTTTCACCACACTAGTGCCTGCCCCTGCCCTTCCAGGCTTCTACCTTGGAGGGAGGGACCCTTCCCTTTTCCAGCAGTGGGACCCTCCACCAGTACAGGGGGCCCCTTCTATCACAGGTAAGTGCCAGCAGCCACCTTCATTCTCCATCAGAGCCCCTCACTGATAGCCCCAAACTGGTGTCCCACAGTGCCCCTCCCTTCTCCCAGACCCAGGACGGGACTCTAGACCTTAACACGCCACTGTCCCAGGTCCTTCTTGTCTTTCTTCAGTTTTCCAGCAGCCGGCTCCAGCCTTGAGGTTCCCCTTCCCACAGTACCAGGACCTAGGGACCCCCAACTCCTCCACCACCACCCACCAAGGCTGGCCAATTACAGAAAAACAGCAGAGGGTTTCCAATAACTCCCCCAATTTAAGAGCTTTAAAACTCAACCTTTCTTAAGTGCTCTAGAATCTGAATGGTTCCTCTGATTGTCTGGAAATTTGTCTCCTGGGGATGCAGAGTAGCTCTAGTGAACTAAATTTGGGGTCATTTAACAGGCTGCCTCCCCCAGCCTGTTTCCTTCTGTTCTGTTAAACAGAGAGCAATTTGTGAGTCATGAGTGGTGGCAATTTGATTTTGATGAGAATGTAATCTGCCTGGCACGTGGGGGGGGGGGGAGGGGGGAGGTGCGGTAGGAGAAATGAGATTAGGCTTGTGAATGTTTCCTGGGCAGGGACCAGTACTAGGAGTCAAAGGCATGGATAAATAGAGGGAGAGTGGTGTGGGGTGAGGGGATTGTGGGGAAGGAGATAAGTGGAGATGGGTGGTCGGGGAGGGGTGAAATCTTGATGGGTCAGGTGAGAAAAGCATAGAACTATCCAGCTCTTTTAGTGTACCTCCAGCTCCCTGCACACCTCGTGCCTGCACTCTGCTGCTCCTCCAGGGCCAATGCACCCCAGCTCTGCACTCTAGCACATCTACACCCCCAGCTAGCATACAATGGCTAGCTCAGGCAAGCAGAGAGAGCTTCAGGTGCTACAAGAATTCAACCCCGAGGGAAAAAGTACTGCACTACAATTTCTTAAATCACTTGACAGTGCAGTCCCAAACACATCATTAGCAGACAGGATTTTGCTGCCAATCCCAGTCATAGGCGCTTCGGGAGAGTGAAGTTTTTTTCAAATTAAAAATTAAGGACTACCTGAGGACAATTATGTCTCGAGAGGCTGGGTGGACTTGTTATTCTGTCCATTGAGAAGGAAGTAGCATCAAACTTGGATTGCCATGATCTGATAGCATCCCCATCCACACCGTGCTTTCCTAACATCAAGTCTTACCAGGCAGGGTTCCTGGGAGAGCCAGAAGATCCTGCACCCCCAACTCAGCAGTGAGTAGTAACTCTCAGCCAGCATGTAAAATGAATAATAGAATCATAGACTACTAGGACTGGAAGGGACCTTGAGAGGTCATCGAGTCCAGTCCCCTGCCCTCATGGCAGGACCCAATACTGTCTAGACCATCCCTGATAGGTTAGATAAATATCTATCTTGAATATCTCCAGAGACGGAGATTCCACAACCTCCTTAGGTAATTTATTCCAGTGTTTAACCACCCTGACAGTTAGGAACTTTTTCCTAATGTCCAACCTAAACTTCCCTTGCTGCAGTTTAAGCCCATTGCTTCTTGTTCTATCCTCAGAGGCCAGGAAGAACAAGTTTTCTCCCTCCTCCTTGTGACACCCTTTTAGATACCTGAAAACCGCTATCATGTCCTCTCTCAATTGTCTCTTTTCTAAACTAAACAAGCCCAATTCTTTCAGTCTTCCTTCATAGGTTATGTTCTCTAGACCTTTAATCATTCTTGTTGTTCTTCTCTGGACCTTTTCCAATTTCTCCACATCGTTCTTGAAATGAGGTGCCCAGAACTGGACGCAATACTCCAACTGAGGCCTAATCAGCGCAGAGTAGAACGGAAGAATGCCTTCTCATGTCTTGCTCACAACACACTTGTTAATGCATCCTAGAATCATGTTTTTAGACTGGGACATGGCTTAGAACAGAGGTTGTTAGCATAGAAAACAGGAGAATTCAGTCAAGTCCATCTTGAGAGAAGGAGAGCCCAGAGCTATGGTTCTTGCCCAACCCTGTGCATCCAGCTAGACAAGACTGATCCACTTCCAGCTGCTTGGCCCCAGACATGTCTCTTGTCTTCCTTCAGCCTTTGTGTCTCTTCCTGGGCCAAGAACCACCTGGTCACATCCACCTCCTGGGGTTCAGGTTGCAAAGGGGCTGGCCATAGCTTATGTGCAGGCAGCTGGAGCAACCTCCACAAAAATTCCACACCCTTACCCCCACAACCTCCTAGACATTGGTGCAATACACAGGGAAACTGAGGCACACACAGTGTTCATGCAAACAGTAACACTCCTGTTAAAAATTAAGAAGGGAAACTCCCCTACTTTATTACACCTAGGTCAGTCTAATTTTTAAGTGCAGACCAGGCCTAATGACCATGATCCTTTACCACAGGGCTACTCAACACACGGCCTGCATGCAGCCCGTTTGTTTGTGGCCCATGGTGCGATTTGGGTTTACGAGGTGGTTTAGGTTGATACGTGGTTTAGTAGTTAAATCCCTGAACTGTTGTGAAGCCAAAACAAAAAAATAGTCAATATAACAGTCTTCTGTTGATATGTGTTTTAGTAGTTAAATCCTTGGACTGTCATTGCTCATTAAAAGTGCTGTCATATGGGTGGAAATAGGTAAATATTGCACTTTATTAATATCAGCAGAACTGACTTAAATGGGGCCTGCGTGTTGTGTAGTCTTGCCTTAATCTTTGAATTCATGCCTGTCAGTGTGAAAGAAGCTATTTGCATATATTAGCCTATATATTTCCATGTATATGCAACCAGACTTAAATCTCAGCCTTTGGCATGTGCTTTGAGTATTATTGTTGCCTTCAGGGCTTCCAAAGTTGAGTAACCCTGCTTTACCATATCAATTGTCCTGATCGGAGGAGTCAACCTGAAACGAATTTTCCTTAAAAAACCAGAATTCCTATTTTATTACAGAACCTTTTTAACTTTATTCTCCTCTACATTAAATATGAACTATTGTCAGAGTACTGCTGAGCTGTGACAGATATCAGAATTAGCTACACTTCTGACAAATTTAAGAAAAAAGTCATTTCATACTGAGATTAAAGAAAAATACCAATAGAGAAGGATAGAAAGCTAAGGAGAGTTAAAAGCTATATAAGGAGTGGGGGATAGGGATGTTAAGGGGTAACCAGTTAACGGGTGGCCTGGTAGAGCTGGAGCAGCGAGCAGAGTGGCTGCTCCAGCCCGGCGCGGCACACCCACATCATGTCATACTGGGGGCTGTTCCAGTGGTGCTGCAAGTGTGTTGGAACAACTCCCTGCCTGTGGTGTAGCATGGTGGGCCCAGCCTGTGCAGCTCCTGCCCACATTGCAGCAGGCTCAGCCAGGCCTGCCCAGAGCAACCCATGGAACAAGGGCCCAGCTGGGCTGGAGAAGCAGCTCAGGCAAGCCCATCACACCACAGGTGGGGGATTGCTCCGGCCAAGCCTGCTGCATCATACCGCAAGCAGGGGAGGGGCTGCTTGTTCCATGGTTAACCAGTTAAACATATTATTGGCTCTAGCCCCAGCCACCATCTGCATGGCTCCAGCCACCAGAACTGCTGTCAAGACAATCATGAAAGCTATGGGGGCATAGTCTGGTAGTGTTGCAGACTTGTAGTTGGGAACCACTGTCCTAGTGCACATAAGGATACTATCTTTTTATTTCCTAATGTGGAAGCCAGTGGTAAAACACGTAACATCTTCTTGTTATTTTATTGGCTTGTTCAGTGTTTAGAAGCATTTTAGAGTCAAACTTACTTCTTATGCAGCTTGTTTATTTCCACTTTCCCACAGATGCATTGGAGTGTAATTCAGGTAGGTTTATGAAGCGTTATTTTCTCCTGTTTGGATTTGCTTTTGTTTCTTTTCCTGAAAGGACTTGTTCTGGACATTTTTGTAGGTTGCTTATGGTACGCTATAGATTTCATTTCTTGGAAGTTGTGCTTTCCTGCTGTCTGGAGGAAAATCAGCTTTTATCTTGCTATATATTTTAGAAATGTGCATCTGTCTGTCTGTCCATCTGTGAGTCCATTTGTTCAAGAACTCCTCCCAAACAGTAAGAGCTAGGACT
Organism: Pelodiscus sinensis; assembly: GCF_049634645.1. NCBI lineage: Eukaryota > Metazoa > Chordata > Testudines > Trionychidae > Pelodiscus > Pelodiscus sinensis. Next base: position 63,129,895 of record NC_134714.1, read on the forward strand.
ACCAAATTTGGTATGCAGCTTCCTCTGATAATTTAAAGAAGGTCAGGGTTTGGTTGTGCCAGAACAATGGGATGTGCATGTAATGTGCTTGTTTTGCATCAAACAGAAAGGGAGAAGTGTGATAGCAGGGATAGTTACACTCATGAATTATCACAAGAGAACAGCAAACATGCGGGATAGTTATACTCCTGACTGACCACAGGGGAGTTACAAGTGCCTCATCTCCAGTGAGCAGCTGCCACATGGCCCCTGCCACCCACGCTCGCTCCCAGAGAGTAGCAGTGAGCCATACCACGCAGCCCCTGCAACCGCAAGCCGGTCCCAGGGCAAAGCTGCCAGGCAGCTTGTGAGGCCTCTGCTGCCTCAGGGAGAGGCCAATGGGTGGCCTGCGCAGCCCCCCACCACACCGGGCCATGCAGGCCACCCATCCATAAGTCAGGATGTAATCTACTGTACTTTACTTTTAAGAGACTTTGGGTCATAAGGTTTCAAGGCACCCAACACCCTTCCCAGGGGGACATTTGACTATCCAAGTGCTTGAGAAGAAAAAAAAAGTCTTCATCTAGGACTGGTAGCTATACCTGCTTTATTTACCAATCAGGATAATGGGTAGGGCCAACATAGTTACTAAAGGTTTATGCTTAGGGAATTAAGGCTTATTGGAAAGAAGTACTGTAAAACCGTTTTGCTGCTAAACTGTGATTCTTTCAAATAAATAGCTTTGTATTGAAGAAAACACTTAGACTGGGTTTTCAGTGGCATTAATATTTCAAATTCTGCCCAGCTGTGGGTCAACAGAAGATCAGCTCTCTATATGATGCATTTTCACAGATCCATATTTGCTACCTAACATCTGTAGCTATGTAAGATACTTGAATTAATTGCTCCCTTTTTAAGATCTGTCTCCAACAGAAGATATAAACCATTGCTCTCTTTGATAGCAGATAAGAAACTGCAGCTATCCAATAATTAGAAGGATCAGTCTCATACAAAGGTCAGGATTACAGACTCTCCGAGTTATGATGGCAGACTACTTGGTATAGATAAAATATATATAGCAAAAGGCTTACTGCCAGACTCACAAGGAACTATTTAACATGAAAATAATGCATTAATCATTTGTCTCATCTACTTATTTAGATTTAGAATCTAACCCTACCCTCTCCAGGGGTGGTCGAGGGACAACAAATCAAACAGAGGAAAAAAAGTAAGAAAAACCTCTTTTCATACAAGAATAACTGAAGGTCCATTAAGTGGTTATGTCTAGACTACTACAGAGTTTCTCCAGGATACCTCCAGTATCACAGAAAAACTCCGCCGCGTCCACGGAACGCGTCTGCTCTTTCGACATTTTTTGCAGAAGATGCGCTCTTTTGGAAGCCCTGCATTCCTCATTTCATGAGGAAGAAGGGTTCTTCCAAAAGAGGAGGTTTTTCTGAAATTTGGCCCAGTGTAGACAGGCCAAATTTCGAAAAAGCCTCTTCCAAAAAAACCAATTGGAAAAAGGTGTGCAAATTGCAAAGTACAATTTGCGTATCTTTTTCCGACAAAAAGCAGCAGTGTAGCATATCCAGTATGATATTCCAGGATAGTACATTATAAAGAGAAAAATGTTAAACAGGTTTTGATAATCATCATTGGAAAGTAGGATCGCCTTCAGTTTGCACCAAATCCAAACAAGGCAAATGTTTCTCATCAATCCAGGATATAGTTTAGGGCCAACTCAAGCACAAATTATGGAGACTTGCAGTAAACTTTACAGTGGAATTATTATAACAGATCAACAAATAAAGTCCATGAAGCTAATAATAGGAAAGATGTAACCACAAAGAGAGGGTACAAGACAGGAAGAAATGACTCAGTCTTTTCTGGTCTGCTCTACTCTAGGACATCACCTTTTTTGACCAGCTTCTTTATGTTCAGTTATCTCAGTAAATTACAAATAACTTTCTTAAAAACTGGAATGACAGGTTTGTTACAAGATGAGAAATTAAGTAGATAAAAGCAAGATAAGCCCAGCATGCACTGAGTTACAAGACGCATCACTCCTTCCGATAACAAATTAAATGTTATCCTCTGTATGTCCATAGCTCTTCCCCTTACTGAACAAATATTGGCAATTTCCTTGCCCTCCCCTTTTATTACTGCCATTAAATGCAGCTCCGTAAGTCCTTGCACATCTGCTTCACATGGTTGGAGTGCATTTCATTGTTCTGCTGCTGGAGACTCTTCAGTTTCTTGCTTCTCTACATGGGATTCTGGGGGAATCAGGTATTGTACCTCTTCAGTACTGATTGCCACTTTATCAGGCTGCAGCCACCGTTTTAAAAGTTCCAGTGTGCTGAGGGGAAGCAGAAGGGAGAAGTTAAATATAAAGCAGCAGTAAAAGCCAGTATTTAATTATAAAATGAGTTTAGTGTTAACCCTCCACAGGCCTTTCTTCCATTTTATATGCTCTCCTATAGGGAAGGATAGGTACTAAGCTGTGCACTAAGGAAGAAACAGGAATCTGCTGTGCCCAAGAAGATCCCCATATGAGCTTTTAATGGCATCTGTAAAGGTGACGAGTCAGGACACCTTCTCTAATGGACTACAGTTTAAAGTATAGGAAACAGCCTCTTTCATGAGATGGAATTGGAACAGTTGTGCTGTGGAATTCTATTTCCTTTACTAACATATCCAATGAGGATGCTAAAACTTAGCACTTATATAAGTTTCTTCAGAGGAAGAGGGAGCCCACAAGACCACTACAAGGCTGAGCATAGAAACAGAAGCCAGGAACTCAATCGTTCTAATCTGAGCTCTGATACCAATTCCTGCCCTGGAACTGATCTTGCAACAAGTTCCCTGCAGGTATATCCATTGCTGGAGTGGGGCTCTACACAGATGCAGGAGCTAGCCTGCATGAAGCTTTTCACTGTAGGTTAAGGTCTAAATTTTCAGACATCTCCCAACTGAGACACACACTGACATATTTTCAGCAGGCCTGACCACACACCACTTTAAAGAAAGAGATAGAAACCATAGCATCTATGAAAAGCAGGCCCAACATGTCTCAAGCTGGACATCCCAAAATTGAGGCACACGCTATTAGTGAACTTTTGAAAATTCAGGTCTTACTTTCTTTGCCACGCTTATCCTCTGTATAAACTGGAGTTAATGACTACTTTCCTGTCTCATTGAAATGCTGTGATAACATCAGTCAAAAGCTTGGAAAATGCAAAGCGATAAGTATCAATATTACTGTATTGCTGTAATTCCCACACACACACTTCACTAGAAGTCTCCAACAATTTTATTTTAGTCTTTTAAAAGAAAGTTCTGCTCTATTTACTAATGGTAGTCCCTGAAATTTCATCATGCTTGTTACCTCTCTTCAGATTCATGTCCCTCCACATAACATTCAGACTCAAACTTCTCCTGCAGGAACCTATCCCAGCATTCCTTCTTAGCTTGGGCCAGAGTGTGTAGCATATCCTTGGAAGTCACTTCCTGAGACAAACCTTTAACTCTCATCAGTCTTCTCTCTGAGGCAAAGAAAAAATGCGTTATTGAATTGAAATAAAAACAGGCAATTATGACAAGAGTTTAAATCCAAAGGGTTAGATTAACTCCACCTGATTAAATATTTAAAAGTTAACCATTTTACTACTACTTGAAATCTGGATGAGTGCATAATGCTTAAAACAATGTTTTGTTTTAAAAAATCATAGTGGATTTCTTCTTTATTTGGCTTATATATTAACTACCACTCACTGTAGTTTTGACCGAGAACAGTGTCATAGAAAGGAGTCAAATTTGGCTAGCTTTTTGTGGTGCCATAGCAGGCCAGTATTTCTTTTTGGAGGCTGTCATATTGTGCTCCAGACTCTAATGTCATTTGAAAAGAAAATAAGTCTCTAGCCCTTTTGGTTGCAAAGATTTTTAAACTTTGAGGTATCTGCCCAACTCCACTCACAGGATGAAACAATATGTGCAAAACACATTTGTTGCAACAAGATACAGACTCTGAAGCTTATTCATAAGACTGTAAGTGTCAACATTAACTATTTAACAACTAATGCACAAAAAAAGAACTGATGTCAGAATGTGCCCAGTGTGCAAGAAAGAAGGATAGTCAAATTATAAAGAATTGAACAATTACTGCGAGTGTCTCTTTTTTTTTAGTCTCTTTAGTGAAAGAGCAAGAAAGTATCACTGCTACTGATTTTGAGTCCCCATGCCCCCACCTGGATGATGACCACAGATCAACAGTAAACTACACTTCTTTCTCTAAGTACATAACATATTTGATAGAATGATTAGATACTGGTAATGCAGGCACTGGAGTCATCATGAGTTCAAAACATAGTTAAATGTAGTGGAAGCTATTTTCTTCAGAGGGGGAACTGTGGTTACTTTTGAAAGAAGGTGTGGGATCTTTAATTCACTCACAGAAATACCCAGAAATGTGTAGAAAGGGCCTTAGTTTTAACAGCTCAACTGAAGTTCCATCAAACTAATTTTGCAGCTCCTCCAATTGCCAGTACAGGCAGTCCCCGGGTTACGTACAAGATAGGGACTGTAGGTTTGTTCTTAAGTTGAATTTGTATGCTGGTACATAATGTAGGGGAAACTCTAGCCAAACATTTCTCCAGAGCTCAGTTTTATTCTCCCATACCTCACTTCCCTTAGTCCTTTATTCTCAAGCTGAGGTGTCTGCTGAAAAAAGCCGCTCCGCGTCTTCCTGGTCTGCTGGGGGGGGGGAGGGCGCTAGCTTCGCGTCTCCCTGGTTTGCTTGGGGGGAAGCAGCTAGTGCGGGGTTGCCTCACCCTGTTTGTAAGTAGGGATCCGATGTAAGTCGGATCCATGTAACCCGGGGACTGCCTGTATAGGATGAACCTTTCTAAACTGGGACTATATGATTGGCAACATCCATGGTCCAGCAGGACCTCAGATGTTCCTGGATAACAGAGCCCCAGCAAGTGGAGCTGGGAGCCCTGCCAGGGCCAAGAACCCAGTTGGGTTGGCGCCAGGAGGCTGGTGACCGGCAGTCCAGTTGGGTTGGGAGTGGAGCATGGTGGCTGGTGAGGCGGATGAACCATAATCACATTAGTTTGACCATCCTTCCCTGAGCCACAATCACATTAATTTGACCATCCTTCTTTCTTGCACACTCTGCACATACTGACATCAGTTCTTTGTGCAATGTTAAATCGTTAATGTTGACACTGACAGAAGACACCACATTCTCAAAACTTATTTTCCGACTGAAGCAATCTCAGAAATCAGTATTTTATCATACACTCACCTAGTGATGCTAAATATATCTCTGAATCTTTCAGAGGTGCCCAGGGTTTCAGATTTGCTTGGAAAGAACCACACAGTTCTTCATCCTGGCTTTTTCCACTGATGTAAGAATCTGTGAAGGAATCTGCAAAAGCATCTCTAGAGCCTTCTTTCAGGTTTGGATCTGGCAGACATGAACAGATTTCAGCCCAGAGGTCTTGGCTTGACCTAGTCACTACAGAGTCAACATTCTCAATCATTTTCATTATGGAGAACTCCTGAAAAAAATGTATGTGATAATCTGTCAGCATCAATTGTAAACCAATATTTATATCTACATTTGATTCTTTGCCCACCCCTATATCTAAATAAAGAAAATGTTTTCAGATTTTTTTGAAAGCTCATTTCAGAGAATCACAAAGTCAAATTTCTCTCATTCAATAAAAGGAAATTTGTACTAATAGATTAGGGGTCAGCAACCTTTGGCGCACTGTCCATCAGGGTAATCTACTGTGAGATGTTTTGTTGCCACTTTCTGCAGGTCCATTGGCTGGAAATGGTGAACCACAGCCAATGGGAACTGCAGGGGGCTGTACTTACAGGCAGTCAATGTAAACAAAATGTCTCAGCACAAGAGTGGATTACCCTGATGGGCTGCATGTTGAAGATTGCTAACCCCTGTAATAGACTGTATTTGTATACTAGGATTATGTGATCTATTACTGTATGAATCATAATAGAATGATTCAGAAGAGCTTGCAACTCAGACCATTTTAAAATATTTTGTAAAGAGTCACCCTATTGCAGTGGGGCCATCATGTAGTTTACTGGCCATTGAGCTAAGCCTAAAATTTTCAAACCAAACGTGATTTCAGAAGGCAGCAATTCTGCTGCAGTGAATAAAGTCTCAGATTTGCTGAAGCCTATTCACATGGGCAAAAAAGGTGTGATTACAAAAATGTTCTTGTTCCGTTATATAAATCCAAAACAACCAAGTGTGGTTCAGATCCCATTGCATGCGCATCCCCATTCAGGGGAAGGTAAACAAGTGGGGGGCTGCCCATCTTCCTTGCGGGGCACGTTGCTTGCTTCAGGGGGCATTGGCCAGGCATGAAAATAAAGGTTCAAAATCCTAGCAGGTGCAGCCTTTCGGCTGGTGGCGATGCCAATGGCCTCACCACGGAGGCCCCTCAGCCTTGGGGAGCTGCCGCTGGAGCTGCCTCCTCGGCCTTTCCCCAGCAGGACCCAGAGGTGCGCTGACAGTCCCCCCCTCCTCCTCCTCCTCCTCCTCCTTTCCCTTCCCCCCGACAGCTGCGATACCCCAGGACCCGCACAGCTCAATGAGCCACCTACCTGCGTCCCCCACTGCCGCTCCCTCTTCCCCCAGGCTAGGACGAATCGGGGCGCGCTGAGGTGTCACTGACGTGCAGCCTGACAAATCAGCGACGGAAGGGCACTGCCATGCCAGCCATTGGCTACACCAAGTGCCAGAGGGCGGGGAATATAGCGCCGTGCTTGGCGTGACGCCATCTTAAAACCGGGCGGAAGTTGTCCTTTCCTACAACAAACGCCAGGAAGGGCAGCCGCTGTAACTCATAGACTAGGTGAGGCCGGGAAAGTGGGCCTGTCTGCGGTATGAGCGCGCGGAGGAGGGCCTAGTGCGCTTGCGCAGGTGAGTCTGATGCTCCCACTTCCGCAGGGGCAGCGCGGGGTGCTAGGGAAGGACGCTGCGGTGTCGTGCCCCGCTCCGCCCCACTTCCTGCGAGCTTGGAGCCCCCAGTCCGCTGCGCGGGCGGGGCTGCGCTGCTCCCTTCCGCGGCGCCAATCGCCCCCGCCTCGAGCTGGGCCGGGGCGCGCGTCTCAGCTTCCCGCGCTGCACCCGCAGCCTCCCGCGCGGGGAGGGTTGATTTTTTCGCCTCCGGTTCTTACTCGCTGGCCCTTGAGTCCGAGGGTTAAATTGCCAGGCTGGTGCGCGCCCAGGCGGGTCAGAGCAGCGGGGCGGCCTTGAGAGGGGCGAGACTGGAAACTGCGCAGCCCTCAGGGCCGCCCCCGGCCCCCTCGCCAGTAAGGCGCCCGCGCGCTGTTGTGCAACGGGACGTTTCTCTGATTCTCCCGCCCCCTCTCCCCCACACGACGTGTTGCATTGCACTTTACTGCGCGTCCTAATCGCCCCTTTGGGTGAGGCCCAAGACTTTCCAGCGAAATGAACGGCCAGGAGCTTTGCACAAAGCAGCCCCTACAGCTGAACGTGGTATTTGACTAGTGACTTTTAAAAAGATCCTGCTACTGCTGATTTTTACAGTGGCTCCTCAGTTACAAAGGTGCACATTTCAAAGGAGGAATGCAGACGTGCCTATGGACTACTTGACTAGTAAATTCGTTGTTAACATCCTTAGTTGCCAGAGCAATCTGAGGCATTCTTGTAGTGCAGATCTTTGTGGTCTGAGGCCTTGATTTTTCAGGGTTAGTAATCAGGCTGTAACAAATGCAAAGGTCATTAGAATTGTTTATTGGCTGTAGAGAATGTATATCATTTTAACTTTCCCAGTCACAAATGGCCAAGATTTTGAGTTCTTCAGGCTGTTATCAGAGCTGGTTTTAAACTTTGTCTCTCTCTTTCTTCCACCTCTCCTTCCTTTCATGACTGACACACAAGGCCTGGGAGGCCACTGTGCATTTCTAAGAGATGAGCAGTGCCTACAGTGTATTATGCTTACTGTGTTCATGGGACTGTTGCTCACAAGAACCATGGCCTGGACTTCAAGTGGGAAAACACATGCTGAGCTACTCAATAATCTTTACAGTGAGTACCACCAGCAGCCCCTCTTCAGAGATCACATTTAAAGCTGATGATAAAATTTCTCAGCACTTTAACAGGTGTGAAAAATCAAACCTACAATAGACTGGGGTTGTAATCAATCATTCTAAAATGTCATGCAATAGTTTTGGTGCTTCTGTCTTTATCCCCATCACAATCTGGATGTCACAGCCTGAAACCATTCTGTTTCTAATTCTAAGAAGAACACGAAGCTAGGATTAATAAGAGACTAAGGCCCAAAGTCTCTCTGATGGGGGGAGGGGGATGTAATTTGGGTTTATGCACAACACTAGTTGTGTAATTCTCTAGACAGTTACATATAACAGAGATCCAATGTGCTGTTTTGGGACTAGAATAGTTGAGTAAAATCCCATTTAATTGGTTAACCCTGTGATTCTCAAACTGTGGGTCCTGACCCCCCTGGGGGGTTGCGAGCAATTTGGGGGGGGTATCACAAAGCTCGAGACCCCCTGGGTTAACAGGTTAAACGTTGTTTAACCATTTAAATGGGAGGGGGGGAATTACTCTGGGCCCAGCCAGAGAAGCCCCTGACCAGGTAGCAGGTAGGGAGCTGCTCCAGGCCTCACCTGTTAACCTTAACCCATAAGGCACATCCATTAAGGGTGAGGTTTACTTGTTAAGCATTCACATTTGTATTGGTATTCCCCACTGCTTTTTGGACAATGATTATGGTTCCACTGCCTCTCCTTCTAAACCTGAGTGTTTTATACAGTGCTAAATAGCTGAAGTCTTCCTCTCCATTCTTTTTGTAGAAAATGGAGTGATTAAATCTCAACGAGTCTTGGATGTGTTAATGGCCACAGATAGAGCCCACTACATCAAGTATTTCCCATACATGGATTCTCCTCAGTCAATAGGTATGAAACTTGTAGCAGAATGACACTTTTATGGTATGTGTAATAACTGCATAAAACTCAGTGATTCTTTGGTAGAGGGAAGACACAGGATAAGTTTGCAGGTCTTGATTTACTATGCTAGCAAGTCTTGCCTTGGAATAGTGTCAGGAACGGGAAAGAGCCCATATGCACTCTTTCTGCTAGTTCAAGAAGAAAAGTATCAGAATGGGTCTACTCATGGGTTTCTCTCAAAGAAAGAACAAGATTCTACCCTTTGAAGGCTGGGAATTCTCATGGGGCTACTGTATTTGAAGTAGGGATGTAATAGTATAGCTGGTTAAACAATTAAATAAGCAGTGGCTTATCGTTTAATCCTATCAGCTACATGGAAAACATCCCCCCCCCCCCTTGTGGCTCTGCATTTAAAGTATTTTGGGAGCTGGCACACAGACATGCTGGCTCAGTCCTGGCTCGTGCCAGTCCTGGCAGCAACCCCCATTGCAGAGCCACTTATTGGTTAACTGTGTAAGGAACAATTTTTTGTTGGCTACACAATTACCAAATTACACAGTTCATAACATCCCTAATTTGAAGAACAAAACTCTTTATGAAGTGTAGAAAGTACAAATGTCTGATCACTGTTTCTTGACACAAGGTATGTTTACATTTAGGACAGTGTATGGTGAACTGACACAGCATGTAGCACTGGCATTGGTAAAAATAGCAGTGTAGATGATAGCAAAGCATGGCTTAGGCAAGAACAGCACCTAATATGCTTACAATTATATACCCTACCAGCGCTGGACATACCCAAGCAGGGCCTCACAAGTTGACACAGCTGTTGCTGGAGCATTTCCCTACAGTAATGAAAGACTCCAGCAGTTGCCCCTCCATGCCTTTCTTCACTGCCTTTGCTACATGTAGTGGCAAGTCTGGATACAGGCTGCAGTAAAAACAGACTCGAGCTCAGTGGTCACCAACCAGTAGATCAGACCAGAGCCTGCGACCCCAACCAGCTGCCCCTACCTGGTGAAAGGAAGAGAGGATATGGGAGGGGGAGGAGAGAGTGAGCAGGGGTGAGGCCTCAGAGAAGGGACACTAAGGAGGCAGGGCAAGGGTATTTGGGTTTGAGGTAGATCTTGGATTGCACTTAAATTCAAAACATGATCTCATGCTTAAAAAGGTTGGAGACCAGTGCTCTAGCTATATGTGTAATGCACATATGCTACCCACTGCTGGTGTGAATGTCAGAAGTGCTTTGTGTGCACAAATCCAGTTGACTTTAGTAGGAGTTCTGTTGTGGCAACTCAGTATCTCTGAGAATAGTCATTTGGGCCAGAAAAGAAGAAAACGGTAAAACTTCTGTTTGTTTTCCTCTATTGATTACACTGTTTGCATGTATATTAGTGCATATAGAAATACGGTAGATTCAAAGAGTAAAATATTGGTGCTTTCAAACTGGTTTGTGATAAAGTGAAAGCCTCCTGGAAATGGCTTTTTCCTTCCAAATATAATGTCAGAAAATGAGAATTAAAAAAAAAAAATAGCTACAAGATAAGAGGACAAATCCTGACTCTGCAATATCATTGACTTACCACTTAAAACAGGAGACATGTTTTGAGTGGGGGCAGGGGGAATAAACTTTGAGGTTAGGCTGTAGTTTCAGAGGGATAGCTGTGTTAGTCTGTAAATTAAAAAAAATAAACGAATAGGCCTGCAGCACCTTAGACTAATAAAAATATAGATGAGCTTTCATGGGCACAACCCTCTTCTTTATTTGAGGGATGAAGCCATTTTTTGACTCTCATTCATGAATTCACATTCACTGTGAATAATTTCCTTGAAAATCATTCTATGGGACTGTTTTTTCCCTCCTAAGTCATAAGGTATAGTATACACACGTGTACCCTCAGCCCTGAAGACTTCCCTTGCAACTTTGTCTGAATCAACATTTTAAACACCTGAAGTTGAAATCTTTATCACTGATATCTTAACGCAGACATATCTATAGCACAGATACTTTTTGTAGCTTCTCTTCTGAATTCTGAGAAACCTTGAATTATTATCCATTCTAGGACTTCTCACTGCTGCCTCCACTACCACCTCTGATTTCTCAGACAACTAATTTTTTACACCAAACACACTGAAATATCTGTTTGACTTGTCTCCTGTTTTGAGTTTATCCACTTTATTGGCTTACTCTCCTAGACAATTTGTGGTATTACAGTACTGTAACTATTTTTGTGACTATCCTCCCCCTTCCTTACATACAAATTTGGTTTTGCATAAGGTACCTGAGTGGAACAAACTTGAACAGGATGGTTCTGTACTCAGAACTCTAAATTGTCTACACTACCCCTTTCAGCACTAACTCTGTAGTTTTTCAGGGATGTGGAAAAACACAACCCTGAGATACAAAAGTTTAAGCACTGAAAAGCATCAGCATAGACAGTGATTTAATCTCCTGGCAATTAAGCTACCACTCCTCATTCAGGGTAGGTTTTTGTCAGTGGGAGAGCTCTCCCCAGGCAATAAAGAGCAACTATGTTCCCAAGTCACAGTGCTGTAACATGGGCAGTGTTGAGCTCTTATTGATTAGAATGGCTGCAAAAATGGTCTCTAAGGGATAGAAGATTGGTTTTAGTTGTGAATGAGCCTGAAAGGTGGTGGTAATTGGCACACTTAGGTGGTGATTGGATAAGTCAGCTGAAATATTGCTCTTTGCTGTCATTAACACTCCTTAGAGGAGGTAGTTTAAGTTGATACATTGCCTCAGGTAGGTGTGAAAATAGAAAAGGCTTGAAATATTGAAAGAAAACTAAAATCAAACTGCCTTTAGAGTAGATAATAGTAATTATTCTGACATGGTCATAATTTTGTACTAGTGTTTTAATTATCAGTGGTTTCTTTTCAGGTTATAAGGCTACAATCAGTGCACCCCACATGGTAAGAAATTTTCCATTGTATTCAGACTTGGAGGGTTGCTTTAATTTAAAAGCTGTAATAACAAATTGACGTGTGTTATGCTTTGAGCACTGCCTTGTACCCTATGTTCTTCTACTGGTATCCTGTAAAACTGAAATGTTTACAAGGAGTTTTAGGAAGGACAGTCAACCTTGAAAAAAATCACTTTAAACAATAATTCTGTCTTACTAAGGGGGGTAGTTGAAGCTTTCTATTTTTTTTCCAAGAGATACATTTCCTTCACAAGCCAGATATTTTCTGCTACACATCCCACTAGTGAAATCTATATTCCTAACCTCTTTCAAAGGTGCTGTCATCAGAACAATACTACAAATTCAACATTGGGACATGATTGCAAAATTAGCTGTGGGAAGGAAAGGTGTGTTCTAAACAGTGTGCTTACACAGCTATCACAGTTCTGACAGGAAAAACTGGGGGAAGGGCATGAGAGAAATCAAATCTGCATGAAAGTGTACAACATCTCATTTTGTTGGTGTTATCCCTATAGCACGCCATGCTTTGGAGTTATTGAAAGATCAGCTAGAGGAAGGAGCAAGGGCCCTGGATGTGGGATCTGGAAGTGGTTACCTCACAGCTTGCTTTGCTAGAATGGTGAGCAAAGTACAAAATTATTTGCTTATTTTCTTGAAATAAATAAAAAGAAACCTTCTTAAAATTGAAGGTCAGATCAGCCTAAGACAAATAACTGATTCCTCCAGTCAGTTTGAGTATAAACAACTAGAGTATCTGCCTACAGAAATGCAATATACTAGACAAATTAACCCGTTATAGACTGAAAAGGAAGTGAATTAAGTGCCATGTACCGAAACAGTCACTTTGACTTTCACTTGCTTTGCTGAACTTTAAACCTACTCTTGAGAAAATGACTTAATGAAAGTAGTTTCTGAAAATAATCTTAGAGCATTAGAACATTGCCCAAGACACATTCTCCTCCCTGGAAACTGGTCACAATTTCAAGAAGAAATCCTGACAGACTTCTGTTTCCTCTTCCCAACTGGCCTTTGGTGGATGACTTCCTCTTTCCTAATGAATGGTGATTAGGAATCCCAGTAGATTGGGCTAGTCATTGTTTGGGTACCCATCATTAATAATAACTTTATACAGAATTTGCACCTCCTTTTCAGATATTCCTCATAAACAGATAAGTCCCTGGAAATTCTCTCTGATCCTTCCACTGCAACCGTGTAAAACCCTGTAAAATGCGTAGAGACTGTGTGCACATAATGAAGCAACTCTCTGGTTTCAGGTGGGTTCCACAGGGAAAGCAGTGGGCATAGAACACATTGAAGAGCTGGTCCGTGAATCCATTAGAAATGTCAAAGAGGATGATCCATCTCTGCTCACTTCTGGTCGTCTAAAGCTTCTGGGTGAGCTCTGTGGCCTTGGCATTTCGTTCCTCTACCTGAACGTGCTGTAGCCTGGCAGTGCTCAGTCCTTGCTGGTTTTAGAGATCTGCCTGTCTGTGGTTGGAATGTCTCTGTCATGGTAGTACTCAAGTGCTTGTCACAGTAGTATTAAGACTGTTTTTCTGTTGAATAACATTGTGATGGGTTGGATCACAGAGGTCCCTTGGGGACTGTCACATGATGAGCTGATCATACCACTGGTCCCACCAACCTGTCCTCTGGGGCATCCCACCACCCTATTCTGCTGGGTCAGAAGCTCTAGTCTCCCCCAGCAAAGGTAGAGTTGAGATGACAGTCCCCAGCAGACTAACATGAGAGGAGAGATTATGTACAAGAATTTGACAGCATCCTGGAGCACAGCCTTCAATAGGGACCAAAACTCCAAATAAATGTCTAAAGTCTGTATAAAGATTTTACACAGAGAAGTCATAAGTTCACTACCTTTCTCAATAAAAGAAAGAAATGCATAGCAGTTACTCTACCTCCTCCAACCAGTAACAATTATTTACACTGGGTTTGATAATAAACAAGCATGTTTTAGTAAGTACTAGCAAACTTATCCAGCATTGACAGGGGTCTAGTGGTGTGGGGGGTGCAGAACTCAGGGCATGGCCTTGAGGATGGGGGTGGAGGAGTGCAAGAGTGAGGGGTTGGGGGATCAGGAGGGGTTCAGAGCAGGAGGGTCCATCTGGCATACTTAGTGTGCTGGCAGTCAAGGTAGCAGAGCCCTAGTCCTGCTGGCTGCTCCCTTGATGGTACGGCTGACCCCAGTGGACAATCTGCAGAATGGCTGTCCCCTGCAGGCTTGATGCCCCAGTGGCAACTCTCCTATTATGTCCCTCCAAACAGCAGCCCTTCCCTCTTCATGTTATGGAAAACTGTCCCCTTTTTTCCAGGGCTTCTGGTTGTCTTGGCACAACCAAACCCTGATCATGCTTTAAGTTAGGAGAAAGAAGGCTGCATACCAAATTGTTCAGGACTCCTTCTAAACAGATGTAGTCACTTAAATCCATCTACATGTATGAGTCCAAGTGAAAATGGGACCAATCAAAGCAAGTTGCTATTCTAAAATAAACAAGATGCCAGTTATGCCTAATATACTAAGAGAGACTGTTACAGGTCATATTCTTACCCTAATCCTTATTTCAGGTAAAATCCTTTGAGTTAGAACTGATCTTTTCTCTGGCTTGGGTCTACAGCTTCTTATGTACTCTTAGAATAGACAGGCAGTTTTGAAAAGCCAGCTGAAGATGACTTACTACTTCCCATTCCTTAAATAGAATTTCTCCAGGACAGGAATCCTTTGTTTAATTTCCCCCATACCTATAGAAAAATATCAAATTCAAGATGGATTCCAGCACTACGTGTCATGGTGACAGTCTTTCTAGGACCAACCACAGTTTGGGTTTTCAGGGAAAAACAAAACCATTTACTGATCCTTGTCTTCGGCATTGGATCATTAAGTATGTACTACTAATGGCTTTCACTGGCAGGTTTATGCTTCAGATTTCTAACTTTCCATACCAGAATATGTACATGCAAAAAGAATTTGCACATTCAGCAGATTATAGGCTCTTGAATTCTAGGTTTCTTGATCGGTTATGCATATTCGTATTAAAATGTATTTTCATAAAAGCCATGGGAGCATAGTGTCAAGCCTTCATTTTCACAGGTAAGTGAAAATTACAGGTAGGTGGCTTATAGCACTGACTGAAGCCATATATAATGTAGGCAGTTGATTCATCTCCAATCAGCACTTGTCAATACAACTTTTTCCTTATTGGTGTGCAACAATTCTTATTTCAGTACTCAGCCCCTCTTAAGTAAACAGTTTCAGAGGGGTAGCTGAGTTAGTCTGTAACAGGAAAAACTTAAAGAGAAGTCTAGTATCACTTTAAAGACTAACAAAACACGTAGATGTTATCATGAGCTTTCGTGGGCACAATCCACTTCTTCAGATGTGTTAATGCTACATGGTCAAAAATCAAACCCAAACTCTACTTCTGTTGTTATCCATCAGATTTGAATCTAGGTCTCTGGACTCCTGTATCTCCACTTACCTACTTTGTCTTATTGAGCCCTTCCCAGTGTTGGTGCTTCCTTCTAACAATATTTTCTGTTTCCAAAAATCTATCTTTCTTTAAAAGTTAACTTCCTAGAGCAGCCTGTCTTAGTAACATTCTTGTAGAATCCCTAATTGTCAATACAATTGATGTACAGAGTCCACATACCTTTTGTGTGAAAGATAAAATAGAGGATTATCTAGGTTAAGTTGCCATATGAACAGAGATCTTCTTTACGTATTACCTCTGTAGTTGGAGATGGCAGGCAGGGATATCCTGAAGAAGCACCTTTTGATGCCATCCATGTTGGAGCAGCAGCAGACACTGTACCAAAGGAGGTAAGTATGAACAGAGCTGGAATAGCGTCCTTTCAGTTCTGTGTGAGATACTATTACTGTTTTGGTGGACATAATAGATCTCATAATCAGCTTTACTTTTGTCTTTCCTTATTTAAACTTCAGAGGGGTAGCTGAGTTAATCTGTAACTGGAAAAACTTAACAGTCTAGTAGCACCTTAAAGACTAACAAAACATGATGGTATGAGCTTTCATGGGCAAAATCCACTTCTTCTGATGGCTGGAGTATTAAAAGTCCAGATCCAAGAATAAGGAACTCGGGATGGGGATGTTCAAATTACAAGAGGCTGATGAGGAAAAATTAGCACCTCGGTTGGTTGGTTGGTTAAGTTATTAGGCTGTGGAAGGTATTTAAATTTATTTAAACTTGTTTTTGGTTCTTGCTGATATTCTTTTCTGATTGCCAGTTGCTGAAACAGTTGAAGCCAGGTGGCCGTTTGATCTTGCCAGTTGGGCCTGCAGGTGCAAACCAGGTTCTGATGCAATATGACAAAACCAGTGATGGGCAAATTGTGGAAAGACAACTGATGGGAGTGATCTATGTTCCCTTGACAGATAAGGAGAAGCAGTGGTCTCGGTAAAAATATTTCCCTGGTTCTATTTTGTCTTCAGAGGGGTAGCTGAGTTAGTCTGTAACAGGAAAAACTTAAAAAACAACAAATAGACTAGTAGCACCTTAAAGACTAACAAAATGTGATGGTGGTGGTATGAACTTTCATGGACGCAATCCACTTCTTCAGATGAAGCCAGACATCTGAAGTGGGTTGCGCCCATGAAAGTTCATGATACCGTCTACATGTTTTGTTAGGCTTTAAGGTGTTACTAGTCTATTTGTTGTTTTTAAAGTTTTTCCTAATTTGTCTTGTTACATTTGTTTTTATCAATGAGAAGATGTTGAAAGCAGGATAAAAAGTCAACCCCCCAGATTTGTATCCAATGCAGTGAGCTAGGTGAAGGGAAGGGGTTTACATACTGTGCATCTCCTGGTATTTTAGAGATTAAAGATTAATAGAGCATTATCGCTCCCAGCACAGTCTGGCCTTCTGTTTTTCATAAATATTTTATTCATATGCATTATCATTGGAAAAAGACAACACGGAATTTATTCACAGCAATAACAGTTGCCTTTTTTTTTCTACACATAGGGATGAATTCTAACAGAATATCAAATTCTCTTGGAAAAGCTCATGAACCAGTTCCTGAGGAAGCAGCTATAGATGTGTATGACTTTTGCTTTATAAATCTTTTTTTTTAAACGTGGACATATTGCAAAGGTGTGTTCTGCTTTTTAAAGAATTTGGTATGGAAGAGTGAGAGGAGAATATTCTTCCTCAATCAACACCCAGTTCCTGGGCTGTGGAGACCTTGACTTACCTCTTCCTGGACTCTTAGTAAAGCCAGATAAGCTGACTTGCTGTTTGGTCGGCAAGTATATAATATCCATGCAGATAGAGAAGGGAGAGTTACAATACTGTTATAGATTTGAGAATTCATGTGTATTGTACTTGATTAAATGGTAGTGCATTATATTCATGACTTCATCTGATGCTTGAAGAACAGCTACAGTATTAATTTGATACATTTAACGTTCTAGATTAAATTTTTTTCATCCCTTTTGGGAAGCTAGTCCACCAGCTCTAGCAACACGTGTGTAGCTGAAGCCAGGACTTGACATTAGCAACCATGTAAATACTTCATCAGAATTGAAAGAGAGGCTCCCAGGACTTTCTCTTAACTTATTTTTTCCCTCCATTGAGTAGCTATTTTTAAGATGAAACAGACAGTTCCCATGTTTCATATGATACTAATTAGCCCTGTTTTGAAATTGGAATGTGCATGTTCTAGAAGCTGAAATCTTTTTCTTTCCTCAAATTGGGTTCTGAAAGGTGGTGGTCCAATTTAATAAAGCTGAACTAAGGAAGCTCTTACTGGCATTTCATGCTTACCTTATCTAAAGAAAAAGACAGCATTGGAAATCCTCATGCCAGCAGTGCGGGGGCAGAGTGATGTTTTTGTAAGGACCAAATGGCCCTCTAGGGCTTGCTTCACTTTTCTTGATAAGTGAGGCTTATCCATCCCGTTATGCCTTTCGGACACGTTTTCTGGTCCCCTGTCCTGGGCAGCTTGCTACTTTCATAGCTGGCTGTTGCTTCCTGCATTTGTGTCCATCAGTTTCCTGTACAGCTTGTGCGTGATGGAGGGGGGGAGCGAACGGGCTAGGGGCTAGCAGACTTGGCGAGGACAAAGCAGGAGCCCAGCATGTCGTAGATGGCGTGGCTGGGATACTAGCACAATCACTGCAACTGCCACGGCCAGATTGGCGGCAGAGCCCGTGCTCAAGCCGCAGGGGTTTGCCCATTGCACTGTCCTGGCTCCCTCTTCCCGCGGCCTGGCTGTAGCGTGCAGCGGTGGCCCGCTCCCCCTATGTAACAAACTGCGCCGGTGAGCTCAGCGGAGCGCGCGGCTAACTCCTGCCAAAGGGGCGGGGCACTCTGTGTTGCCTGTGCTAGACGTCACCGTAAATGGGAGAGCTGATTGGCTGGGCCGCAGGGCATCACGCGCACGCCGGGGCCATGTGGGCGAGGTCGGCCGCGGTGCGGGCGCTGGCTGCCGAGTGGGGCCTGCTCCGAGCCGGCTGCTCGCGCTCCGCGCAAGCGCCGCGCATGGAGGAGCCCGGCCCGGGGAGCAGCGAGCCCGATGCGCCCCCCGCGGCCAAGCGGCGGCGGCTGCTGGCTGGGGAGGCGAAGGGGCCGGGCCGCGCCGAGCGCTACGTGCCGCCCCCGAGGAAGCGCAACCCCGGCGTGAGCTTCAGCGAGGCGCACTTCGCCGAGACCCGCTACTACTTCGAGGGCGGGCTGCGCAAGGTGCGGCCCTACCACTTCGACTTCCAGACCTACTGCAAGGGGCGCTGGGTGGGCAGGAGCCTGCTGCACGTCTTCAGCACCGAGTTCCGCGCCCAGCCCATCGGCTACTACCGCGCCGCGGCCAGCGCCGGCCGCCTGCGCCTCAACGAGCAGCCCGTGCGGGACCTCGGCATCGTGCTCAAGGCGAGTCACCGGACAGGGCCCCCGCCCGCCTGCGCCAGACTCCGGGTTACCGGGGCGTGGCACCCGGGCAGTCGTAGGTTATAGCTCATGGCGGGCGGGGGAGGGAACAACTTTAACCCCCCCCCCCCCTTGGAAGAGAGACGTCTTCCCGCGTGCAGCTCCCCTACCTGGCCCTTCGGTCGTCTTCACGCTCGCCTTCCTGCTGCCTCTGTGGGGCACAGCCCTGCCCACTGGGCGGCTCACGGCTGCCGCTCTCTAAGAGGAAGAACTTCAACAACAACAAAGTCTGGTAGCACTTTAAAGATTAACAAGGCATGTAGATGGTAGCATGAGCTTTCCTGGGCACAGCCCACTTCTTCAGATGATCTGAGTGTCAGATGTCCAGAACCAAGAATAAATGGGGAAAGAACAAATATATGGGAGGAGGAGGAAGAAAGAGGCAGTGAGTAGATGAGTTTCAAAGTAAAAGTGGAGTCAATCTGTAGCAGGAAAAATTGAACAACAAATGGTTGTCACCAAATTATTTTTGTTACCATATGATCAGAAAAAGAGCCATAACAACATGTTCGAGAACTAGGTTCTTTATGTAGGCTATTCTCATCCCTACTCTAGGTCACTGCAAATCAGCTACATACATTTCAAAAGATCACTTTAATTAGCTGGGCTTTGCAATCTAGCTAGGGGGTTTGGGATTCTACTTGATCTTGATTTCTTCTATAGCAGGAAACATAACACCTTTTTCTCCATCCACCAGGAGCCAGGCAATGAAGCTGCATCTGCAGTAATCTTTAACCTCCATGGATACTCGTTAAGGAATCTCCAAGTTAGCACCTTAAAGACTAAATAGTTAAATGAGGCTGATAACCATTAGTTTGCACTAGGAAAGGCAGAGTACTAACAACAGATTCTATACAAATATCAAGAACTATTGGCACGTTCATTATTTGGTTGGTTGATAATGTCCCAGCCATCCAGTATCACAAATTAAACTATCTGCATGAGAAACTTGTGAATCCTTCTCTATATATTTGGCTTGTGGAATTGGTTTGTAACAAAACAGTAACTTGGAGATTCCTTAACGAGTATCCATGGAGGTTAAAGATTACTGCAGATGCAGCTTCATTGCCTGGCTCCTGGTGGATGGAGAAAAAGGTGTCATGTTTCCTGCTATAGAAGAAATCAAGATCAAGTAGAATCCCAAACCCCCTAGCTAGATTGCAAAGCCCAGCTAATTAAAGTGATCTTTTGAAATGTATGTAGCTGATTTGCAGTGACCTAGAGTAGGGATGAGAATAGCCTACATAAAGAACCTAGTTCTCGAACATGTTGTTATGGCTCTTTTTCTGATCATATGGTAACAAAAATAATTTGGTGACAACCATATTTAAATATAGTCAGTGCTTCTTTCTTTTTTTTTTTCTTTTTTTTTTTTTTTTTTGTGTGTGTGACGGTATGCATCACTATGGCATACTGTCACCTTTGGGTGCATTTGCAGTTTTCACCCAGCACAGCCCCAGCCGGCCCTGGGAGCACTCACGCCATGCTAGACAGAAGCCTGCTCAGGACACTCAGCAATTTAAAGGGTCTGCAACCGCATTTCGGCCCCAGTGGTTTTTTCCTGGCATGTCCCCCAGGACAACTTTGCCATCTGGCAACCCTAGTACCGGCATTTTTTTTTTTTTAAACAAAAATGTTTTTAAAGTGCTACCAGACTATTTGTTGTGTTTTTAAGTTTTAGCTCAATTAATGTGGCTTTCAGGGCAAAGGTAACATACCTGCAGGAGTCAGGGAGAAATGTATCCCCTTTAGGCAGCATTACCCACAAGTGGCCTTTTGCTGGGGGGGCCTTTTGCCCCCCTTGCTGCCTCTGATACTGTCCTAACCCATGTGCAGAATCCCAGTTGCTTGGCACGCCCAAATATTTGGGGCACCACTGAATCTTAATACTCACCCATCTTCACCTTATCCCTCTCCTGTGGCTTTTCTTGGAGAGGGTCTAATTAACTTAAAAGTGAAAAAGCTGTCATACCAATTAGCAGAACTAATTCAAGTGGTAATGAAATAATTTTCCAACCCCTGTCTGTTTCTGAATTTAGGACAGGGCCTTAGTTTAAAAATTGCGTTTAAAAAAAATTCATTATTGTTGCTTAAACTATAAAATCACATCTCTTTAAAAAATCCTCCTCCTCCTGTCTGCCATCGGGTATAGGGCACCAATTTAATAGTACTGTGTAGGGCCCCATACATTCTACGGATGGCTCTGTCTTTTGCATTATGAGTCTTCCCCTTGCCTAAGAAAATTATAGGCATGAGAGTCTTATTGAGATGAGCTTTGATGAACCAGTATGCTAAATTATAATACGTTTTTATTTTTCAGTGCAGTTTTAGTTGGCTTCTTGATATAGGGTTTCACTTTGTTCTGGATGTGGGGTTTGGATCCCTTATTTCTCTCAAATTGATGTTTGAGGAAATTGTATCTCTTCTAATCTATTTTGGTTATAGAATAACGATTTTCTGAGGAATACAGTGCATCGCCATGAGCCTCCAGTCACTGCTCAGCCTATCCAAATTTTGGTAGACAATGACGAGATGGTGGTTGTGGACAAGCCCTCATCTTTACCAGTACACCCATGTGGCAGATTTCGACACAATACAGTCATCTTCATTTTGGGCAAAGAGCATAACCTGAAGGAGTTGCACACTATTCACCGGCTTGATCGCATGACTTCTGGTGTGCTCATGTTTGCCAAGACTGCAGAAGTGTCTAAGAGGATTGATGAGCAAGTTCGACAAAGACAGGTGAGGACTGAAATGATGTTCAAAGTGCATCCTTAAAGAAATGATGAAGTAGATTTGGTCCAACTACAGGTTGTTGGCCAAACACAAGTCCCAAAATTTTCATTGCAGCATGTGGCTGCATTCATTTTTAATTTTTGTACACACAATGTATGTCTAGGGGGATTGCATTTTAAGATCTGTGGTCTCAGTAGATCAGAACTCTTCACTAAGACAGGTGCAAATTGTACCTTTTGTGCTCTTGGTAAGATGCTAAAGTGGTGCTCCACTGAGCAGAATTGGGGTGCCTCAGTAGGTTGTATAGTTAAGAAATGTACTAGCTTTAATAAAATCCCTATTTCAGTTTTGAAGGACTAATATTTTCCCATAAGTATTTCATGCAGTATCCTGTTGTGACATTCCCCAGGGTGCATTCGGTACTGCTATATCCCCTCCAGCCTGCGATGCCCCTTTTCCATTTGCTTTGGTGATGAATGCAAACCTTTCTGGGCTCTGATCGTTCATGTGAAGTCTCTCTCAGCTGAGCACATGAATGATATGCCCTGCCATCTGTGGATGACATCTGAATATCCCTGAGTCCCAGCCTTGTAACATTCATTAGCCCACTGGACCAGACAAGCTTGTAAATTAGTCTGTCATTTCTTCAAAAGGTAACGAATATGCACCAGTCTTTGCCTTAAGTGGAAGCTTCTCAAACACGTTGGTTTAAATTTATTATATTGGCAATTTTAAAATATTCGAGTATGTTGATTTCAATTAAAACAATACAAAATCTACAGTGTTCAATTTGTGTTTTTACAGTGCAAATATTTGTAATCAAAAATATAAATGAAATAGAATTTTTCAATTGACCTCATACTAGCCCATTCAGTGCTACTTACTCAGCTAATTGCTTAAGACAAAAAAGTTTGTGTACAGGAGATAATGCTGCACACTTCTTATTTAAAGTGATACTTGGAAGTAAAAACAGACATTTGCATGGAACTTTTCTAGCCAGAATTACAAGGTATTTATGTACCAGGTATGCTAAATATTTGTATGCTTCGACTTGTAAGCGCTAAAGTTTCGCATTTTTTTGGTTTTGGTTTTGAGTGAAGTTATATAAAAATAATAATTCTACCTTTGTAAGTTAAATTTGCACAATACAGATTGCACTACAGTACTTGTATGATCTGAGCTGAAAAAATACTTTTTTACAGTGCAAATATTTGTAATGGAAAAATAGAGCACAGTACACGTTGAATTGATGATCAATTTGTAATCGATATATTTGAAGACGTAGAAAAACATACAAAATATTAATAATCTTTAAATTATTTTGATACAGGGAGAGGGGGGACGCAGCTGGGAGGGGGGGAGGCAATAGCTCCGCGAAGCCAGTGTTCCTGCTTGCCCACCCCACCCTGCACTGCTACCTCTGATAGAGAGGCAGCAGTTGTGGGGAGCAGGCAGCTCCGCGGGAACCGATATGTGTAGAGAATTGGCTTGAAATCTGGCTCCCCATGTGTACTAGCTCCTGCCTTCTTCCTCTCCTCTTCCCCCCCCCCCCCCCACCTTGCACACTACTGCCTCTCTGGCTCCCCACGGGCATCAGCTCCCGCCCCTCCCCGCCCCCTTGCTGCCTCTGATACAGCAAAAGAGTGGGGGGGGGGGGCGCCATTTGGATTTATTGATATACCCAGGCTTATAGGTGAATCATTTAAATGACTATATGCTAACATCCCTACCCGTGAATGGCAAGGGTTTACTATAGATAAGTTCATGGAAGATAGGTTGGTCTGTGGCTGTTACCCAGATGGGCAGCAATGGTATCCCTAGTCTTTGTCAGAAGCTGGGAAATGATGACAGGGAATGGATCACTAGATAATTGTGTGCTGTTCATTCCCTCTGGGTCATCTGACATTGGCCACTGTCAGAAAACTGGATGTGAGGGTAGATGGACCAATGGGTATGACCCAGTATGGCCCTTCTTATGTTGAATTGTTTTCCGTTAAATACAGAGTTAACAGTTTTTAGTTTGACTTTCAGCATCTCGACTTCAAAAATTGTTCCAGCATCCCTGTTGTCCTTAGTTCTATGATGCACCTTTGTGTTTCAAGTGACCTTCTGTGACTAAAGAATGGGAAGGAGAGGTATCTAAAGGCATTATTTCTCCCTTCTTATCTTTCAACTCTTTGTACTGAAAGAGTATTTTCTGGTTCATAGTGTTAGGCAGTTCCCTTACATGAGGTGCCAGCTGTCCTTGAGATAAATTATAAATTTCTTGTTTATCACTCTCCTGCTGGAATATCTCTGATTAAATAGGTCATGTCCTTTTAGCACCTAGCTGATGAGCCAGTGTGCCTTTGGCTTTGAGGAAAATGGTCTGAGGGCATTACCCAAACTATAGCACATTTCCATAACAATCCTATACCAAAATCTCATAGCTCCATATGCAGTGTTAAGACCCGCATTTTGATAGGACAGTGCTCAGACAGTTTTCAAATACTACCTCACAAAGGTGTTCTTCATACAGGGCCTGCAACCTGCCCAAAGCCCATTTGTGAGATTTGTGGCAAGGGCACAAAACAAGGGACACAAGGAAAATCTGAAGTTTTACTTGACATGTTGAATTATTATTCAAGTTTGATAGCTTCCTAAAGTAGGCCTGAATGGGACAGAAACCAGTGTAAGTTAAATAGAAGATTTCATCTTATAATGAAGCACTCTTGAGATGTATGTTTTCTTCTCCTGTTTATCTGCAATCCTATAACTGAAATGTCTGAACTCCCCCAGAGATCTTTAAGTGAAGGGGAGGGTAGGAATGGTTAGTATTAAGCTTAATGTACTTGGCGCTCAGACATTTACATTGAGTCTGAATTGATTTTTCACTCTCTCTTTTTTTTTTTCCCCTGTAGCTGGAAAAGGAGTACGTCTGCCGCGTGCTTGGGGAATTTCCAGAAAATGAAGTGACCTGCGAGGAGCCCATCCTGGTTGTTTCTTACAAAGTGGGGGTGTGTCGTGTGGACTCCAAAGGCAAATCCTGTAAAACTGTCTTCCAAAGACTTAGTTATAATGGTAAAACCAGTGTGGTCAAGTGTTTTCCCTACACTGGTCGTACTCACCAGATCCGGGTCCATTTGCAGTTTCTAGGATATCCTATTGTCAATGACCCCATCTACAATTTGGACGCCTGGGGTCCCTCTAAGGGCAAGGGTGGTGAGATTAATAAGACAGATGAGGAACTTCTGAAGGCTTTAGTGGAAGAACATCGTTCCAAACAGAGCTTGAGCATCTTGGACATTTCAGAGGAGGACTTGAAGCCCATTGTGGGAAATAAAGAATGTGACAGTTCAGGATGCTGTACTGAGCCAGTTGAGATTATGTCCAGAGCTGTAGATTCCTGCAGAACTGATGACTCTAAGAGTCAGAGAGAAGCTGAAATACTGGCTGCTTCACAGAATTCTGACACCAGGCTAGAAACACATGAAGCAAACCCTGAAGGAGCTAGTAAGAGTGGGAATCAAGATGATCATTCAGAAGAAAAGGACCCTCTGTGTGAGGATTGTAAAATAGTGAGGCAGGATCCATCTCCTAAGGAGTTAGTAATGTACTTGCATGCCTTGCGCTACAAGGGAGCAGAGTTTGAGTACAGTTCAAAGATGCCAGACTGGGCTCTGGAAGATTGGGATGAGAGCAAAGAATAGATACTGAGTCTTTTTTGTTTCTTTTTAGTTTTGTTGGAAGGAAAGTATTTGAATCCTGAACTTGTGTGAGACAAAAATACCTCATTGGAGCTACTACTGTCTTCCATCGTTATTTGTGTTGTGCCTGGATTGCTTGTGAATTTTGAGTTGGTGAGAAGTGTTCTTCCAGATTAGTCTCAAACTCTTACCTAACAATGAAGGGAGGAGAGGTGGTTAATCCAAGACACTTTTAATTATGTTTTTCTTTAATATGGCAACAGTGATGGGAGACAAATATTATTCAAAGGTGGGAAGACTGGAACAATCACTTCCTCTTCCTCCCCTTCTCACCACATGTTTGAGGTACATTGTTTGCAAACTGAATGCAGTTGCTTACTAAATGCATACAACTAAGACAATCAGCATAATGTCTCTTTTCTTGTATGTCAAGTTATCTAATCCCTTGTCTTTCTGGATAAGAGCTTGTGCAATATTAGTCAATCTAAAATACTTCAGGTCTCTCACCTAGGTCAATTTCACGTATGTTCCTAATTTTGTTCATACCAGGGAACTGTGCAGGCTGGTTATTTTCCTGCCAGGTAAATAACATTTTATTTGGAATTCTGTGGCATTCTACAGTTCTTATCAAAAAGAGGTTTCCATTCTCCTGTGCATTTCCAGCTCCCTTTTTTGTTTTGGTTTGGTTTTTTGTTCTTGCATTGAGCACAGTCTGTTCTTAAATCAGCTTTGTAAAATTTCTTGGAAAAGCATACTGCTGACTAAAAATTCAGTTGCCCAAAGAAATGGTCTACAATGCTGTTAGTGTCCAGCTCTGTAGATATTCCCACCCAAAACAATCCCTACATAATATTAACCAACCTGTTTCCTTTTCCCTTTTTACTTCCTCCCAAACAGTTTCTCTCCTTATTACTACACCCCATTACCCTTTTGGGTTGTACATATCTTAACTTTCTACTTCCATGTACCTACACACAGGGCTTAGAAAATTGCCAGAAAGCTAAGTCTGATGTGGAAGGTGGCAGGGGCTTGCTACTCTTCATTCTTTTGGCTTTTTTGATGGCTCTAAGGAGTCATGTTTCTGCTACCCTGGCATTCGTTTTACAACTCGTAGCCTTAATAGAAGAAACTTCAGTATCAGCCTCAACTGTTGCTCAGAGACTTTGAGAGTTGCTGCAGAATTATACATCTGATTGCAGCAGTGATACTAGCAAGATACAGGGTTCTGAATGGTAGAAGTAAAGCTGACAGTAGCAGTACTTAGGTTAGTTTTCACCTTGCTACACCTTGTTCTGAAAGCTGTAACTCACGTTAAAGGCATGTGGAGAAGAAAGTCAGTCTATTTATGTGTGTAAGACTTTTTTAGGATATAAAAGTTTACCTTCTGTGGGAGGGCTTTTTTGAAGGGGAGGTCAGTAGTGTATTCCCCTGGACATTTTTTATTTGCCATAAGGGATTTTTCCATACCCTTACCAAAATAATATGGCTTATGTTGGTAGATGTCTGCTGACTCCTTTGTACTTGCCCTGCATCAGATAGTAAACCCAAACCTGTACAAGCCAGAGCATTGCTGGTAAATTTTGTCTGATACTAGGTAATCTTTAAGGATGCCGAGAATTCAGCTAAAACAGAAAAAAGGGAGTGTGGGAAATTTTTGCCAGAGAAATCCTCTCACCACCCAGTGCTTTGTCTGATTAACATGCATTAGTCCTTTTATTATTTACTAGAGGGCTGTACCACCTGCTCACTACACTCATCAACCCCCCTCCTCCGGGAGTAGGCAGCCCCGGACCTCCCTTCTCACCACCAGGCAGGGCCCAGTCCAGGCCACCCCAGCTCCCCCCCCACACCTGTACTTCAGTTTGATCCTCTGCCTCCATTCCTATACTCACCATCCTTCCTATCCTACCCCCTCCACACACCACACTGCCTATCCCTCCTCCCTCCATCCTTCCACACCCATCCCCCTCCCTCCATTCCTATAGCCCCCTCACCCCATCATCCACCCCTAACCCCATTGCCCATCCCCACATACACCCTTTCCTTCTTCCCTGCACACACCTTGCCCCCTCTCATGAATTCGTTCAGCTGTGCGTATTCCCCCACCCCTGCCCCCAAGCATGGCTGGGCAGCTCAGCCCCAGTTACTTCAGCAGCAGCAGCAGCCATAGCCTTCCCTAAGCCCAGCCTTTCTGCACGGGCTGTTGGGGCAGATTTGCTCTGTGTCAAGCCCAGGGAGCACAGAGCTGAGGCTCCAGAAAGCCTCAGAAGCATCCCTCTGCAACACCAGCCTGGCTCGTGGGGGGCCCGGGAGAGCATGTCTGAGCTAAGGGCCTGGCCCTAGGTCACCAGCACATGCTGGAGCCGCTTGCTCGGGGGGGGGGGGGAGGGAGGGGGAAGACCCTCAAGCACTGTGAGTAGGCCAGGCGGCACAGATCGCAGGCATGTGGGACAGGGAGGCAGGGCAGAGGCAAGCAGATGCTGTGCCAGAAGGCGTGTGGAGCCACCACCCAGGGCCAGCCCTGGGCATGGGCACCTGTGGGGAGCAGGCCTGCCTTCGGGGTGCATGGCGCATGCGTGGCCCGGCTACAGCTGCTGGCACGCAGCCCAGGACCCGCCTTCAGGATGCATGGTGCACGCGCAGCCCAGCTATGGCCGTTGGCGTGCAGCCCGGCGCTGCGGGGATGCAAGTGGATCGGCGCTGCGGGAGCCAGGCGCGTGGCGCCTGATGGAAGCTGTAAGGGACGCCACGCGCCCCTTACAGCTGCTATCAGGTGCCCCCCCATCAGTTGGCACCCTGAGCAGCTGCCCAGCTTGCCCATGCCTCTGTCCGGCCCTGCTACTACTCCACCCCACCACACACACTCATTGCATGGAGCGGTCACGTGGTCAGGGCTCCTGGGGATACAGAGTGATGTGCTAATGTCACTCTGCTGTCCCACAGGAAAAGTGGGGGTTTTTATGTAGAGAGAGAGATTACAGCAGCACCATGAGGTCTTGACCAAAGACTTAATGTGGTGTGCACTGCCCACACCTTGTAAGAAGATAGCCCAAGGTTGGCAAAATACAGGCAGTCCCCGAGTTATGCGGATCCGACTTATGTCGGATCCGCAGTTACGAATGGGGATTTTCTCACCCCGGAGGACGGGAGTGGCGGGACGCCCGGTCCCGCCGCCCCCGTCTTCCAGGGTGAGAAGCTGCTCTGCTTCTCCGTGGTCTGCTGGGGGGGGGGGGGGTGAGGCAGCTAGTGCGCCCCCCCCCCCCCCCAGCAGACCAGGGAGACGTGGAGCAAAGCCCCGGGCCTGGGGCAGAGCAGCTGGGGTGCTGCTGGGTTGGTCCAGTAGCGCCGCCGCTCCTTGGCGCTACTGGACCAACCCAGCACCCCAGCTGCTCTGCCCCAGGAGTCCTGATTCAGCTGCTGCTGATCAGTTTCAACAGCGGCTGAATCTGGACACCAGTTCCGACTTACATACAGATTCAACTTCAGAACCCAAGTCGGAACTGGTGTCCAGATTCAGCCGCTGTTGAAACTGATCAGTTTCAGCAGCGGCTGAATCTGGACGCCAGTTCCGACTTATGTACAGATTCAACTTAGGGACTGTAGGTTTGTTCTTATCTTGTACGTAACCCGGGGACTGCCTGTACAACCTGTGGGCTGGATGCGGCCTGCCAAGCTGCCTATTCTGCAAAATGAAAGCTCATTAGTGTAACACCTTCGGGGGGAGGGGTTTAAACCCTGGTTTCTTTCCTGACTGATATTTTGAAGAATGTGTTGAATTTATCACTCTGCCTCATTAGTAAATATATCCAACAGGGAGGTCCTCTAACCAGACCAGGAAAGACCAGAATTGCAGAGAGCGCGTATGCACATGCACAGAAATGGGAAAAAAACACCAACCATCGTACATTAGATATGGATATACACACACATCTACATATAGAATCCAAAACAGGGAAGCCTTTTTTTTTTTTTAAATCCTTGGTGGATTACTTCTGTTTTGTTCTACTTCACTGCTACATAAACCTGACAGTAAAGAACAAAGTGCTCTTTTATAAATCTAAGCAAATCCTTCTGTTCATCCTTTGAAGAAATGAATTTTGAGGTCCCAACTCTACAGTAGAGGCTGGAAGCCATGAAAGCTCCATCCAGAGCTGTTAGGGTTTTTGTGCTTCCCGATGGGGCCATGGCATCCCAGCCTCAACCTGTAGCTCAGGATCTGAACTTCCAGCACCATAGGGAAGCTCCGAGAGCCCCATCTCTCTAGCTGGGTATTCCATGCTGCCTGCTGTGGACCCAGACTCACCACAGTTGCCTATACTCCATTATCTTGGAGATCAGCTGGCATGGTAATTTGGCAGCCCTAGGGTTACAAACTCTGGGTCATCCATGTGGCCAGCCTGCCATGGACTTGTAATCTATGGATTCCCTGGCAGTTGCTGATGTTTATTTCACAGCTGCCCCAGACTGAATGGCAGCCTTGAAATTGACCAGTGTGATGGAAAGTAGTGAAACTGACAAATCATTTTGGTTTCACTAAGCAACTACCTGGGAGCATGTGCCTGTGTGTCCTGGAACTAGGGGTGCTACTGCACCACCACTTCGAAATGGTTTCCATTATATATAGGTGGCTGTCAGAACCACCCACTCTTATAAAAATTGTTCCAGCACTCCTGCATATTTAATTTTGAAAATGCTATTTTGGTGTTTTTGAAACACAATTTTCAGAATCTCTAGTTCATGGGGAAATTTGAATGTTGAAATTTCTCATGACTTGGAAATTCCAAATTTCAGCCAGCTATGGTCCTAAATTTAATTCTGCTGCCTTCTCTCTGTCTTCTGTAAGATGACTACCACAGGAGAGGAGGAAGCAAATCCTCTATAATGCTAAAATACAGAGGTAATTTATATTCCTGTGTGGAGAATGAAAGGTAAAAAGGCCTCCTTTGGAAAGCTTCTGGGGAAGGAGTAAATATAAATGTATTGGATACTGTCTCTCAGCTTCACTTTTTCTGACCATGCTTAACAGTTACTAAGTGCTACTAACAGGCCTAAGTGCACCACAACATTATTTAATTTATCCCATTGACATATTGAAGAAAGCGAAACCAACTGTGCTTGCTGCCCCCAAGACAATTTGAACTGTGGGAGGTCAAGATTTATTATCCTCCCTATGAGCACCACTTACTTGTTTTATTTGAGTTAAAAGCTGATGTCTTTACATTGCATGTGCATTATAATTTGTATCAGGGTGGATAAAAATCAAATAATTTTTTTAATAAAAAAATTATTTTTATTTAGAGGGTTTTTTCCCGAAAGTTATTTAAAAATAGATACGTTATGGCTCAAAGAGATCTCATCAATGAATAGGGATTGTAAATTCTATATGAGACAATATATTCATGTAACATTTAAGAAGTTTTATAAATAAGTTCCAATAGCTCATGGATTAGGAATCTAATCCTATGGGGTTCCAGAGTATACATTATTTAGGTTAATTTTTCTATCTACCCAATGGGACTCGGTGCTCAATCTAGAAGATACCATAAGAGATGCTTAGTTTTGCAGTATGCAGTATGATTTGTATGCAGGTAGCCAGATTTGTGCAGAGTCCCGTCTGTTTCCTTTTTATAAAGACAATTGAATATACCAAAGGTAATTGCAAGGTGTTGTAATTAAAGATGGCAGTATGTTCACCACAGCTGCTCTTAACTGGTTGAATCAAAACAATTCTAAACTAAAACCATGGGGTAGACAGTCTTCATCATGAAATGATTCTGTGAGTGCTGATGCTTGGGCAAAATGAAGAATGTTGAGAGAGGAATTCAACAGATCATGTACAGCAATTTCTGCAGCAGTACAGGCTTCTCATCCACTTGCTGATGTGCCTTAACCATATCCTAAAGAGGTTGCCAGCTAGTCAGTCTCTTACAACCCATTCACTCCTGGTCCTATGTGCTAAGCTGCTGATAAAGGGGACTCATTGTGGTGTTTGTGTATTTAAAGTAAATGCTACAGGAGCTGGTCTTAATGTGAATAATGACTTTGTGTGGGTTCCGAAGTAGAGACTTATCCAGGATGCTTGTATACTTAGGTTTCCAGAAAGCTTTTGACAACGTTACTCACCAAATTCCCTTAAGCAAAGTAAGCTGTCGTGGGAAAAGGTCCTCTTGTGGATTGATAACCGGTTAAAAGATAGGAATACATAGTTTTCAGAATGAAGAGAGGTAACCCACAGGGGTCCATTGTGGGACCAGTCCTTTTCAACATAAACGATCTGGAAAAGGGGGTAAACGGTGAGGTGGCAAAATTTGCAGATAATACAAAACTGCTCAAGATAGTTAAGTCCAAAGCAGATTCTGAAGAACTTCAAAAAGGTCTCTCAAAACTAGGTGACTGAGCAACAAAATGGCAGATGAAATTCAATGTTGAGTAATGCACATTAGATAACATAGGTATATGTGTGAAATGATGGGGACTGACTAAATTAGTTGTGACCACTTGAGAGAAACCTTGGCATCATTGCGGATAATTCTCTGAAAACATCCACTCTGTGATGTGGCAGTCAAAAAAGCAAACAATGTTGGGAATCATTTGGGATAGAGAATAAAACAGAACATCTTATTGTCTCTATATAAATCCATGGTGCACCCACATCTTAAATACTGTGAGCAGATGTTGTCTCATCTGAAAAAAGATATATTGGAATTGGAAAAGGTTCAGAAAAGGGCAACAGAAATGATCCGGGGTAAGGAACAGCTGCTATAACAGAAGAAACTGGGCCTTTTCAGCTTAGACTATTACTAGGGGATATAGAGGTTGATAAAATCATGACTGAAGTGGAGAAAGTTATTTACTCCAACATAAGAACTAGGAGTCTCATTTATTGGTAATACACACATATAGCAGTCAACACTTATATGCATATAATACAGCACATCCACCATGTCTTGTTTTTACCAGTAGTTGTTCCACCTAACTGCTGGCCAGATTAGTTAGGTGGTAGAGGGTCGGAGCTGGATCAATGCTCCCATGTTGACTGCAAGATACCTTAGGGCTGTGTCTACATTGGCACCCTTTTCCGTAAAAGGAATGCTAATGAGACACTTCGGAATTGCAAATGCCACGGGGGATTTAAATATCCCCTGCGGCATTTGCATGAACATGGCTGCCGCTTTTTTCCGGCTCGGGGTTTTTCCAGAGAAAAGAGCCAGTCTAGAAGGGATCTTGCGGAAAATAAGCCCTTTTCTGCAAGATCCCTTATTCCTACTTTTTAAATCCCCTGCGGCATTTGCAATTCCAAAGTGTCTCATTAGCATCCCTTTTATGGAAAAGGGTGCCAGTGTAGACACAGCCTAGATGTATAGTGTCTTCCCTCTCATGCAGAGAGCCATCATATGCAGTTATTTGTCTATGGCACCATCTTCTGGGTGTTGCTGTAATGCTCCCCCATTCACCTTCAAAGAGGGACCTTCCAAAAGCAGGCCCTTGCTGCTTGTTCCCAAGGCATCCATTGGTCCAGTCTTCTTTCAACGAGCCCACTTCACAGGTCCAATTGTTCTTATTAAGCAGCAAGGAGTCCTGTGGCACCTTGTAGACTAACCAAAGTACTGGAGCATAAGCTGTCATAGGCAAAGTCCCACTTCGTCAGATGCATGACATGCATCTGACGAAGTGGGTCTTTGCCCACGAAAGCTTATGCTCCAGCACTTCGGTTAGTCTAAGGTGCCGCAGGACTCCTCACTGCTTTTTCATTCAGACTAACATGGCTACCCCTTTGATATTGTTCTTGAATCTGGCTTCCACCTTTCTCCAACCATTGCAAGTGCCCAGAGAGGCTTTTCTTTCATGCCTTATCCATTCACACCTCATTCACTCAACAGGACAATCAATTTAGCAAAGCGAGGAGGGGGCGGGGGGGGGGGGGAACCACAGTCTACAAGATGCAAAGTTTCTGTGTAAAAAGGCTTAATACAATGTTTCTATGTTCTGTAAAAGTATATAAAGTTTATATAAAAGGACTTAATGCAACAAACTAAACACTTATTACAATACTAAAAGGACGATACAAAGTTAAAATAAAAAAATTCAACGAGAAAATGATTAATACAGAGAGTAATAAGATTTACCTACCGTTGCATTGGTATGGAGAGGGCTAAGGTACCTGCTCTGGGGAAGGGGTGGTTGCATTGGAATGGGGGATGCTTGGCTCTGGGTCCATTAGGATTGGGGCACTGGGGGGACCTGACTGAAGGGTAGGGGTGAGTGCATTGGGGTAACTTTTTTTTTTTTTTTAAATAAAAGATCTTTTTATAACAAAAGGGGAAACTTATAAACAGTCTGGTAGCACTTTAAAGAATAACTAACATGTAGATCAGGCATGTCAACCTTGAAGCCCTCTGAGGGCCACACAAATGAAAACTGATATTTTTCAGGGACACCAAAGAAAAGTACTTCTATAGAAAAGTTATAATTATTATTATTAGATTATGCTTTAGGTATATTTTATAATATTTTTCAGGTCTTGTTTTAATATACAATAATTTGCATAAAATTATTTGCTCATAAATTTTTTTAATTTAAATATAAATTTAAGGTACTTTACATTTTTTATCTGATATATAACTTGTTTTGTTGAAATAAAAACAAGTATAAACCATGGTCAATCAAATAGAACAGGCTTTTGTGAAAATTTCAGATACTTTGTAAGTCTGAGATTTTGCATAAACATATAATTATCCATGCAATTGCAAAAAAATGACATTTATTGATATAAAATGAATATACATTTTGTGATTTTATTTGGGAATAAATAAATAAATAAAAATCAAAACATTAACAAAATATTCTCTTCCTTTCTCCCAGAGCCAGGCACTCCTATTCCCCCCCCCCCCCTTCTAACCCAATCCCTCTCCACTCCCCCAGAGCACTATCCCTCCAGCTCTAATGTATACCTTCAAGTGCTTTCAAAAAAGTGAGGGCAATTCTCAAGTTGTTACTTTGATTTTAAAAATATTTGTGTTATTTTAACAGGCAAGTTAATCTCTTACAGTTATAATTATGATGTAGTTTATCGCTATGCGATAGTACGAAAAACAACTAGGTTAACTAGTAAGTATCAGCATTTAGGAAGCATTACAGATTGCTTAAAAGAAATTTGATATGCTCAATCTTTTTACATTTAATTAATTAAAGTAATGAGTTACTCATTTGCTGTGACAGTGGTTTTAAATCCTTGATTGAAATATAATAATGAAATTCATATTTAGGTTGTAACATTTATTTCTTTGGGGTTTTATAAAACTTACATATTTTAAGCATTTCACATTTTTAATGTAAAAGACTTGAACCTAATGAGAATGGTATACAAATAGATTAAGGAGAAAAAATATTAAGAATGTAAACCACAAAAACTTTATAATTTATGTGTGTCTGTAGTTAGTAAAATAAGTAATTCATTAAATGATAAATATCCTAAAAGGTGGATTATTTATAAATCTTAGATATGTCTGGAAGAAAGTTGAATGGTGCTCAGCGCAGGAAAAGACTAGCAGAAGAAAAGGAACAAACCAGTAAATTATTGGAATGGTTTTTTTGAAAGGCAAAATATGAGGAGGAGCAACTACAACATTCACCAGAAGATGTTCCAGATGTTCACACTGAACTGACCACTGAGAGTGATAATAGGAATGGTGAAAATCAAAACAGTTCACAAAAAAGAGTGGAGAGTAGCGACAAAGTTAAATGAGAAGAAATGGAATTGTCTGTTAAGAATAATGATATTGTTGCTCATAATATAATCCCCACTGTTCTTCAGTTCAATGATGTTGGTTATTTGAAACAAACAGGACTATGTAGTACTTCAAAGACTAACAAGATGGTTTATTAGGTGATGAACTTTCGTGGGCCAGACCCACTTCCTCAGATCAAATAGTGGAAGAAAATTTGTTTCAGCTACACCAGACTAACACAGCTACATTTCTATCACTGTTGGTTATTTGGTCTTTGATAATACATCACATCTCCCTATCTCACAAACTCTTCAGACAGAGATGGTTAGACATGGGTCACAGACATTCCAAAATAAAAAAGGTACATTTGCTAAAAAGAATGGTTGTTCAATGACACCATGTTGGTTCACGCATCGACTTGCTAAGGGAAAAGGAGATGAGGTGAATTAGAGTTGGCTGCTTTCTTCACCTGTAAATAAAGCAGCATATTGTTTTTGTTGCCTGTTATTCAGATCTTCCAGTTCCAATTCCAGATCTTCAGCCCAATTGGCAGCTGGGTTTAGTCAGAGAAGATTGATAAAGTAAAAACTCATGAAAACAGTCTTAGCTATCGTCAACAATTCAGCATGTGGAAGGAAGCAGAGCAAAGGCTGATAACAGGGTGTACATTAGATGCAACATTCAAAGCAGAATTTCAGTTGACAATTATACGATGGCGAGAAGTCCTGAAGCGAGTACTCAGCTGCATCAAATATCTAGTCAGTCAGAATTTGGCATTTTGTGGGCAGCAGGAGAACATTGAAGATGCAGGGGATAAATATGTAGGTAACTTTTTGAACCTGCTTAAATTGCTGGCACAATATGACCCACTGCTAAACACACATTTTGAGTATGCTCAAAAGAATCCTGGATCTGTGTCATATTTGTCCCCAGAGATTCAAAATTAATTCATTGGCATTTTAGCATCAATCATTAGGAATCAGCTGCTCAATGACATTAGAAGAAACATTACAGCCTTTTGTTTGATTCCACTCTTGATTTAGGGCACAGGGAACAAATGTCACAGGTTGTGAGATATACTGATATAAATTATGAGAGCAGGAAAGTCATTTTAAAAGAACCTTTTATAGGTTTTATCCAAATTCACCAGAAAGATGCGGGTACCATAGCAAACATAATTTTGGAAAAATTAGAATCAGATAGCATCCCTTTGCAATTTTGTAGGGCCCAGTGCTATGACGATGTGGCTGTTATGTCTGGGTATATATCTGGTGTTCAGCAAAGGATTATTGAAAAGAATCACTGAGCATTATTTATAAATTGTGATAACCATAGTTTAAATTTGTCAGAAATGCATGCTGCCAGTCAGGAACCAATCATTATGTCATTTCAGTATGATTGAGAGCATGTACCTATTTTTTTCAAGATCTATCCTTAGATGGGAAGAATTAAAAAAGACCGTTAAAATCATGCTTAAGTGTGAGTCTGATACGCAATGGAGTAGTAAAGTGGAAACTAAAGGAGATTCATGATTGCATTAATGACATTGGAGATCTTCTTGAACAATTATCTGATGATCTGAATGCAGCTCAAGAAACAAGAGGTGATGCATTTCATTTGTTACAAAGCATTTTGACATTTAACTTGCTGGTTCTTCTCCCCTTCTGGCATAGTGTACTTACAAAAATCAATCAAGTACAAAAAAGACTTTAAGATCCAAAAATGAATTTTCATGAAGCTTCTTTGGATCTTCAATCTCATCAGTTGGAGTTTGCTACAATATGTGATTATTTGTGCCAGAAGTCAGTTGAGGAAGCTAAGAACAGATGTGAGCAGTGGGGGGTGGAGATTGAAAGGAGGATCAGGCAAAAGTGACGGATGGCAGGAGAACTAGAACAAGACTCTGGCCTCTCAATAGAGAAAGAAATTATTCAAATTATGAAAACTGTGCTTGACCAATTGCAGCAGGAAATGTTTACAAGATTCACTTGGTTTAAAGAATTGAACTACAAATTTGGATTCTTACTTAACATTAAGGGACTATTGAAAGATGATAACTTGAACAGCCTCTGTCAACATTGTGTGGATCTAGGGACATTTTATGATTCAGATATTGAAGGGATATAACTATATAATGAAATTAGCGACTGTAAAATGCTCCTTGAAACCTGCTAGGAAGCTGCACCTAATATACCATTAGAGCTTCTGACATTCATTGTGACTTAGGGTGAAGATGTGTTTTCCAACTTGGGGGTTGCTCTTCAAATATTTCTCACTGTTGCTGAATCTATTGCTAGCTGCGAATGCTCATTTAGCAAATTAAAGTTAATTCTGTCTTACCTTTGAGCATCAAAGTGATCTGATCCAACTAAGCGATCTGGCCCTTTTAAGTGTGGAGAGACCCTCAAAAAAATAAATTTTTGATGACATAATTAATGAGTTCGCTGTAGCTAAGGCAAGAAAAATTAAACTTACTTCACAAAAGCTTTAATTGTAATATTCTGTTGCTTCTGGTGTTGAATGAGTATATGACTTTTCAGTTCAATGTTTCATCCAGCTTATTCCAGACATCATCAAGGTAGTTCTACTACAATCTACTAATTGATCCAAGGATCTGTGGCTATTAGTAGTGTTTGTGCTTTTTTTACTTATGGGGGTTTTTTTGTTTTGTGTTTGCTGACTTAGAAATAAAAACAGATCCACAGTAACAAATGATTGGGGAAGGCTGCAAAGTTGGCCTTTGCCCAGGCACAAAACACCCTTGCTATGCCTCTGTGATTACCTGTTCTGTTTGTTCCCACTGGGGCACCTGACATTCATCACTGTCAAAGAAACAATACCAGGAAAGAAAGAATGTATCATAGATCTGACCCAGGATAGCTGTTCTTATGCTAGCTTGGCATCCTGCACTGTCAGCCATTTTTAACTTGGGAGATGGTATGGGCAAGTGCGCAAGTGCTTACCTTGTTCCCTGTGTCAACATAAACAGGAATGTGACACTGAGGTGATGTCATGCAAGTCATATTTATCTGTGTTACTGTAATGCATAGGAACTCCAGTAATGAACCAGAGTGGCCCCACACACACACACACACATATACATGAACCAGAGTGCCCCCCCCCCGCCCCCCATATATATATACATACATATCCTTTACTGGGGGAATACTGCACCACAGTGTGTGTATATAATTAATGTGCCACACATATTTTTAATTCTTCAGAGGGATAAGTTAGTCTGTACAGGCTAAACTTAAAAAACAACAAATAGTCTGGTAGCACTTTAAAGCTTAACGAAACATGTAGATTAGTCTTTAAAGTGCTTTATATTTTTAATTGTTCACTTCAAATAGCTTCTGCTGGAAAGTTGGTGCAGTTCTACCTTTGACCATGAGAGGGCCCTGTGGTGCTAGAAAGGAGCAGCTGCTCCAAACTAGCTAGGAAGGGAGAGAGCCTGCAGTGCCCCTTGGCGGTTCCTGACAGTCAGAAGACAGCAGGGGACTGCTTGAGGGTCAAACAGGCTCATAAGGGCTTGTGAGGAGGGGAGCAGACTGGGGTAGGGCTTGAATGGGAGTGTAGGGGCAGGGCCACCTGGGGTTCGGGGAGAGGGTGCAAGGCCACGAAGTGAAGGGGCTGGCTGAGGGGGGCATGGAAATACATGGGGAAGGGGTGTAGAGACTCATGGGATGAGGGAAGAGGCTGGCTAAGGGGGAAGCAGGAACTTAATTGTTGGGGATGCAGGGGTACATGGGGAAGGGGTGGGTTAGCGGGGGCACAGACAAGGACAAGGAGGGATGCATGGGGACAGAGTAGGAGTGCAGGAATGCATAGGGATAGAAGGAATGGGTGTCTGAGTGGAGGTGGAGAGACACGTGGACAGAAGGTACAAGGACACATGGGGTTTGTCTACACAGCAGCGTTATTCCAGAATAACTAACGTTATTCCAAAATAACATAGTGTGCATCTACACTACAAGCATGTATTTTGAACTATTGTTAAGCTAGAGGACTTCTTACTCTGACTCATGGTAACCCTCATTTCAAGAGGAGTAAGGGAAGTCGAAGGAAGAGTGTTCTTCCTTTGACTGCCTGCTGTGTAGACAGCACCAAATGCCTAATTAAGCTATTTTGACTTAAATTACGCAATTGACATACCTCAAGTTGTGTAGCTTAATTCGACTTTAACCCTGCTGTGTAGATGTACCCATGGAGGAGTAGGGACACATTGATAATTAATGTGCCATGCATTTTTAATTTTTTGCTGTAAATAGCTTTTGCAGGGGCGGATGTGCTTGCGAATAGCTTCTAGGGATGTACTAGTATAGCCAGTTAAATGATGAACCAATAAGCGGATGCTCATCAGTTAATGCTACAGGCTACAAACAACCCCTCCTCCCACTTCGGCTCTGCATTTAAAGAGACAGCGTGAAGTCAGGTTGGCCCTATCCCAGTTTATGCAAGGTCCAGCAGCTCCCCTCACTGCAGCTCTGCATTGAAAAGATTTTGAGTGTCTGCGCACTGGCAGAGCTGCTTATCGGTTAATCATGTAACCAACAAAATTTTTGTCAGATATACAATTACCAAATAACACGCTTCCTAACATCCTTAATAGCTTCTGCCGGGGCAGATGTGCCTGACTGAATGGAAGAGGTTAGGATCTGCATGAGGGATGTTACCTAACACTCCCTCTCCACCTTCCAAAAAAACCCTGTTCCATATTTTTCCCACCTATACCCAACAACCCTCCCAATTCACACCCAGGCTTAATGCCAAAAATTACTTCTTTCTCCTTGAGCTCCTCCATTACTCCTGCCCTCCCCTATGTCTTTACACTGCTTCTGAGTGGTGCATGAAATATGGTTTGGTATTGTAGTTTAAATCAATTATTACTGAGAGTTCTGTATTAATGTGCCTAGAATGGAATCTATTTGTTAGGAAACATTTTCTGAATCTTTTTTATCGGTATTATTACAGACATACATGCTGACCAGTATTTTTAATACCAAATAATTGAAATTGGCGTGATTATATTGTGATATTTTGA
The DNA here is from genome assembly GCF_049634645.1 of Pelodiscus sinensis. Taxonomy (NCBI): domain Eukaryota; kingdom Metazoa; phylum Chordata; order Testudines; family Trionychidae; genus Pelodiscus; species Pelodiscus sinensis. Next base: position 63,169,946 of record NC_134714.1, read on the forward strand.
CAATTAAAATATTCAGAGTTCTGCAGAATGTTAAAATATTGTACACATAGCTTTAAATTTTTTTGGTGCAGAATTTCCCCAGCAGTAACACAGCAATAGTCCCTTGCTGGCAGCTTTGTTAGATTCTTCTGAGAGCTTTGCTTTACTACACTTGCCGCAGAAAATGCATCAGGGACTGGAAAGTAGAAAAGTAACAGAAAATGAACCCCTAAAATGTGTCCAAGATATAGGAGTCATATCTTACTCAGCTTACTAACTCATCAGCCAGCCAATGTATCTATTTGCATAGATAAAGCTATCATGAATTGGCCAAGGAAGAGAAAAAATCTAATATCCATCAGGATTTTTAATATGGTTAACAACTTTTCAAATCTACCATTACTGTACACTCCTAAAGGGTTTGGGAGGGCTGTTTCAGGAAATTCTCTGTGAGAGATCTCTTTAAACAGTTCTAATTGTGTATTTAAGCCATGGAACAGAATTACCTCATAGGGGCCCTCCTGTTCCATTAGCTGCATATTTCATTTGAAAAACAATGTATTAGAAATGGAAAAAGTACAGAGAAGGGCAGCAACAATGGTAGGGGTATGGGATGGCTACCATTAAGAAGAAAGATTAAAAACAACTAGGATTGTTCAACTTGGAAAAGAGATGACTAGGAGGGGAGAGAGATAGAATAGCAGTCTATAAAATCATGAATGGCATGGAGAAAGTGAATAACATAAAACAAGAACTGGCAGATTTAAAACACAATGAAGTACTTCATCACACAATGCACAGTCAACCTGTGTAACTAATTGCTGGGGGATGTTGTTATAAATCATAGAATACTAGGACTGGAAGGGACCTCGAGAGGTCATAGAGTCCAGTCCCCTGCCCTCATGGCAGGACCCAATACTGTCTAGACCATCCCTGATAGACATTTATCTAACCTACTCTTAAATATCTCCACAGATGGAGATTCCACAGCCTTCCTAGCAACTCATTCCAGTGTTTGACTACCCTGACAGTTAGGAACTTTTTCCTAATGTCCAACGTAAACCTCCCTTGCTGCAGTTTAAGCCCATTGCTTCTTGTTCTATCCTCAGAGGCCAAGATGAACAAGTTTTCTCCCTCCTCCTTATGACACCCTTTTAGATACCTGAAAACTGCTATCATGTCCCCCCTCAATCTTCTCTTTTCTAAACTAAATAAACCCAATTCTTTTAGCCTTCCTTCATAGGTCATGTGCTCTAGACCTTTAATCATTCCTGTTGCTCTTCTCTGGATCCTCTCCAATTTCTCCACATCTTTCTTGAAATGCGGTGCCCAGAACTGGACACAATACTCCAATTGAGGCCTAACCAGCGCAGAGTAGAGCGGAAGAATGATTTCTCGTGTCTTGCTCACAACACACCTGTTAATGCATCCCAGGATCATGTTTGCTTTTTTTGCAACAGCATCACACTGCTGACTCATATTCAGCTTGTGGTCCATTATAACCCCTAGATCCCTTTCTGCCATACTCCTTCCTAGACAATCGCTTCCCATTCTGTATGTGTGAAACTGATTGTTCCTTCCTAAGTAGAGCACTTTGCATTTGTCTTTATTAAACTTCATCCTGTATACCTCAGACCATTTCTCCAATTTGTCCAGATCGTTTTGAATTATGACCCTATCTTCCAGAGCAGTCTCAATCCCTCCCAGCTTGGTATCATCTGCAAACTTAATAAGCGTACTTTCTATACCAATATCTAAATCATTGATGAAGATATTGAACAGAGCCGGTCCCAAAACAGACCCCTGCGGAATCCCACTTGTTATACCTTTCCAGCAGGATTGTGAACCATTAATAATGACTCTCTGAGTACAGTTCCTCAGCCAGTTATGCACCCACCTTATAGTAGCACTATCTAAGTTGTATTTGCCTAGTTTATTGATAAGAATATCATACAAGACCGTATCAAATGCCTTACTGAAGTCTAGGTTTACCACATCCACCACTTCTCCCTTATCCACAAGACTCGTTATCCTATCAAAGAAAGCTATCAGATTGGTTTGACATGATTTGTTCTTTACAAATCCATGCTGGCTGTTCCCTGTCACCTTACCACCTTCCAAGTGTTTACAGATGATTTCCTTAATTACTTGCTCCATTATTTTCCCTGGTACAGAAGTTAAAGTAACTGGTCTGTAGTTTCCTGGGTTGTTCTTATTTCCTTTTTTATAAAGGCCAAAAATATAACTGTGTTCAAAAGTAAATTAGATAAATGCCTGAAGCTATGAAACCTGCACCCCCAACAGCTGAAATCTGTTGTCTTCAGCAACATCTCTGAATATTTCACTCTCCTTTGGTTATAAATTTGACCACTTGATCTAGATTGGGGTGGGGACCTTTTTGGGGGGTTGGGGACCACTGACCCATAGACAAGTCATCTGGGGGCTACATACAAAAGAGAAACAAAAACCTACCCTCAGCAGCATGGGATCCCCAATGCTGGAGGAACCTGTGAGCCCCAGAGGCTGCATCCAGCCCTTTGGCATTAGGTTCCCCACTACTGATTTAGCTGAAGTCAGCTTTCAGAAAAAGAATTAAAAAGGGAAGTGTCAAAGTTTGAAGATGATGTGAAATTAATTGGAATAGTTAAAACCAAATTTGACTGTCAAGAGTTACAAAGGGATCTCACAAAACTGCATGATTGGATGACAAAATGGCAGGTGAAAGTCAATGAGAGTAAATGCAGAATAATGTAAATTGGAAAACATCCCAATTATACATACAAAATGATGGAGTCTAAATTAGCTATTGCCACTCAAGAATGGTATCTTGGAGTTACTATGGATATTTCTCTGAAAACATCTGCTCAATGTGCAGTGGTGATATAAACTAACAATGTTAAGAGCAATTAGGAAAGGGTTAGTTAAAATAGAAAATATGACACTATATAAATCTAAAGTATATCCACATCTCAAATACTGTGTGCAGTTCTGCTTACCCCTTCTCAAAAATAAAGATATATTAGAAATGAAAAAGGTACAGAGAAGGGCACAAAAACCGACTGAGGATATGAAATGGCTGCTGTGGGTGTGTCTACACAGCAAAGTTATTTTGGAATAACAATGCGAGCATCTACACAGTAATTCCATTATTTTGAAATAATTTTGAAATAACAGCTTATTCTGACTTCTGTAAACCTCATTCTATGAAGAATAATGCCTATTCTGAAATAGCTATTTCAAAATAAGGCATGTGCAGATGCTCCACTTCTGCTATTTCGAAATAGCCCCCCACCAGGGCCATTCTAAGTTATAATAATAATAATTAATATAGAGAGATATACCTATCTCATAGAGCCGGAAGGGACCTTGAGAGGTCATTGAATCCACAGTCCTCTGTCCTCATGACAGGACCAAGTACCATCCCTGACAGATTTGCCCCAGATACCTAAATGGCTCCCCTCAAAGACTGAGCTCACAACCCTTTAGCAGGTCAATGCTCAAACCACTGAGCTATCCCTCCCTCCTGAGGCTCTAATCAAGATTATAGAATCATAGAATCATAGAACTGGAAGAGACCTCAGAAGGTCATCAAGTCCAGCCCCCTGCTCTAGGCAGGACCAATTCGAACTAAATCAACCCGGCCAGGGCTTTGTCAAGCCGAGACTTAAACACCTCTAGGGATGGAGACTCCACTACTTCCCTAGGTAACCCATTCCAGTGCTTCACCACCCTCCTAGTGAAATAGTTTTTCCTAATATCCAACCTGGACCTCTCCCACCACAACTTGAGACCATTGCTCCTTGTTCTGCCATATGTCACTACTGAGAACAGCCTCTCTCCATCCTCTTTGGAACCTCCCTTCAGGAAGTTGAAGGCTACTATCAAATCCCCCCTCACTCTTCGCTTCTGCAGACTAAACAGACCCAAGTCCCTCAGCCTCTCCTCATAAGTCATATGCTCCAGCCCCCTAATCATTTTGGTTGCCCTCCGCTGGACCCTCTCCAATGCGTCCACATCCTTTTTGTAGTGGGGGGCCCAGAACTGGACACAATACTCCAGATGCAGCCTCACCAAAGCCGAATAAAGGGGAATGATGACATCTTTGGATCTGCTGGCAATGCTCCTCTTAATGCAACTTAATATGCCATTAGCCTTCTTGGCTACAAGGGCACACTGTTGACTCATATCTAGCTTCTCATCCACTGTAACCCCCAGGTCCTTTTCTGCAGAACTACTACTTAATCGGCTGGTCCCAAGCTTGTAACTATGCTTGGGATTCTTCCGTCCCAAGTGCAGACTCTACACTTGTCCTTGTTGAACCTCATCAGATTTCTTGTGGCCCAATCCTCCAATTTGTCTAAGTCATTTTGTACCCTATCTCTGCCCTTAAGCGTATCTACCTCTCCCCCCAGCTTAGTCTACATTAGGGAAGCCTACCTCGGACCAATCTTGAGGCTTCCCTGCAGTGTAGATGTTCTATTTCTAAATAAACTGTTTTGGAATAACTAGTCCAGAATATCTTATTCCAAAATAACTGTGCAGTGTAGACGTAGCCTGTAAGAGGAGAAATTAAAAAGACTGGGATTATTCAGCATGGAAATGAGATGACTGGAGGCGGAGGAGAATATGATATATTATAAAATCATGAATGGTGAGAAGAAAGTGAACAAGGAAGTGTTATTTACTTCTTCATATAACACAGGAACCAGGAGTCACCCCATGCAATTAATAGGCAGCAAGTTTTTAAAAAATGAAGTACTGTGGAACTCATCGCTCAGTGATGTTGTGAAGGCAATAGCAATATCTGGGTTTTAAAGATAATTATTTAAGTTTATGGAAGCATAGGCACCAACTTCCCTTCTAGCCAGGTGGTGCTCGACCCCACCCTCCATTCCAGATCCTGCTCCCACTCCACCTCTTCCCCCAAGTCTTTCATCTGCTCTTCCCAACACTGTTCTGTTCCTGCCCTGCTCCCCGTCCACTTCCTTCCCCCAAGTCCCATGCTCTGCCACTCTTTTGGCCTTTTTGAAAATAAAAACTAGAACAGGGGTTAAGTCCTTTCCCCTGTTCATTAACCACCTAACTGGGAGGATAGGCATAAGTGTCTATGAAATACAATAGATACAGGAATGTTCTGGACAGTTCAGATGTTACGCTCTATAGGGAAGTGCAAATGTCCAGCCCCTACAAGTAGGCTTACCAACCACCACAGGACATACCACACTAATACCAACCCTGGTACCTTCCCTTGCAACAAACCCCGTTGCCAGATTTGTCCACATATTCATTCTGCTGATACCATTATTGGACCTAACCAAGTGAGTTATAAAATCAAGAACACATATTCCTGCGCATCCAGAAATATAATCTATGCTATCATGTGCCGAAAGTGTCCGTCTGCTATGTACATTGGACAAACATCTCAGACACTTCGCCAAAGGATTAATGCCCACAAAACAGATATCAGACAAGATCACAAAGAGAAAACAGTTTCTTGCCATTTTAACCAGAAAGGACACTCTCTCAATGACTTAACCACCTGCATTCTGCTACAAAGACCTTTTACATCTGCACTTGAAAGGGAATCCTCTGAACTGTCATTCATGTTAAAATTCGACACTTTCCAACAAGGACTCAACAAACATTTGAACTATCTCACCCATTACCAAGATAGTTTCCCCAATTATCACCTCTAATACCATTAACTCACAAACATCCCACTCTCCCTACCTCTAATATCATCAATTCACAGACACTTACCTTCCTTCCCCCCCCCCCCCCCCGCATCCCCCTCCTGTTCTGCAATGTGATTTGTCCTTTTCATATTTGTTCTTTTTTTTTTAATTGTATCCTTTGGTATATATGGTTGTGACTACTTTCTTCCACTATTTGATCTGAGGAAGTGGGTCTGGCCCACGAAAGCTCATCATCTAATAAACCATCTTGTTAGTCTTTAAAGTGCTACATTGTCCTGCATTTTGCTTTAATTATTTAATGACAGTTGATTCTGGGATTCAAAAGTTAAAGCTTTAAAACCATTAAAACAAACATATTTTTTACATATGAGGTTGACAAAGTAAATATCCTCAATCAACCTAAGTTCTAAAATAGATTTTTTTTACTTTGCTTATCTGTAAATTTTGATTATTATAGATGAAAATAATTTTCCATCAGTTTGTGAGTGTACAATTAAATCAAAATGTGCTGTTTACCAATGAAAAATGTAATTATTCCAAGCTTATCTGTAACAGAAAGCAGCTCAGTTGAGCTTGTTAAAATAAGAACATTCTAATAAGTCCCTGCAACAAGCAGGAAGACAGCCAAGCTGTACCATCTCACCTCAGAAACTGAGGTCAAAAGACCCCTTTGCAAAATGCCTAGACGTTACTCCTTCCTCCCTGGGAAAGTGGATAGTTTTGTGAGGTTACTCTCTCTACAGGAACAAACCCAGATTTTGTCCATTATCACTGGGTGATGGAAGCAAATATTACAACCACCATAGCAGGGATTTTTCAGGTTACAATAACAGAAGAAAGCCCATTAACATCCCATATCAAAGTGGAGGCCATATGTCTCCCTCACTGTGGAAGTCCAAGTGCCTCCCTAATCCACTCTTGTCTGCAGTGTTATTGTAGCAGGTCGGTCCCAGGATATTAGTGAGACAAGATGGGTGAGGTCATATCTTTTACTGACCCAACCTCTGCCGATGAAGGAGTCAAGCTTTTGAGCCCCACCGAGGTCTTCTTCAGGTCTGGGCAGAGCAGCACACAGCAGACAGAAGCACACTGCTGTTCTCCCTGAAACAATGAGAAGCCCAGATGTGTTTCCTGCCATAGAAAAGCAGCTAGTCTATAATAAAGAGATGCCCAAATGTTCTTCTGTAACCTCCAAGTGTATACACTTGCCTGCAGCAGAGGGGCAGCCCAGGTATTTGCCAATAACAAAAGGGACGAGAAACCGCTACAGGTAGGATTTTGCCACACCAGAGAGCAGCTTTTTGCTATCACTCATAACTACAGGTAGCAAATTCACTGCTGTAAGAAAGCGGGGCCGATATTGCGAGCGGGTTGGGATTCTTCCTCCTTAGCCAGCGCGCTAGACAGTGGGAGTCAGATCGTCCTTGTACCCTTTGTAACGAGGTAGACCCCTGTCCCCGAACCATCTGGGCGAGAGGAAAAGGCTGCACGTGTACCCCTCGTACAGAGGGACTTGTGCCTTTTTACTGTGGAGGAATTACCTGTCCCACTGAGCGTCCTGGGAGGAGATTGTGACTGAGGTCCATGAGCCTAGGAGGGATTTCAGGCAGGCTGCTAAATAATCATCGATAATCCCCTCCTTGCAGCAATAATGGAAATCGAGATGCTTCAATTCTTATACAGACCAAAAAGCAACTGTCGACGAGGATGGGATTCGAACCCACGCGTGCAGAGCACAATGGATTAGCAGTCCATCGCCTTAACCACTCGGCCACCTCGTCACACAGCCCTGTGTGCTCCTCCAGTCTATAAGAAACATCTCTAGCTAGGCTTAGCATCTGTCTATAGTTTTTAGAACCTGTGTACAATCCAAACACGTTCCTATGACTGAACGAACAACCCACCCGGCCGCGCTTCTTCCGCAGGAGCCGGGGATCGCAGAGATCGTTTGGGATGAGGCATTAACATGCAGTTCGTAGACCCGACTGAACGGAGGCCGCCATGTTGTACGGAAATTCGGAGGCCGCCATGTTGTACGGAAATTCGGAGGCCGCCATGTTGTACGGCGACGGCCGATTCGGTGTGCCAGGAGCCCAGGGCGCACGCGCAAGAATAGGCGGTTAGGTTTGAATAGTTACGCGGCGGCCTCGGCCGAGCCTGATGGACGCCGCGGGACTAGGCGGCGGCGAAGAGGCGCTGGTGCCCTGAGGGCCGGGTTTGGCGCGCACGGTGAGGGGTCCTGGATGCCGCTGGCGGCTCTCGAGGGGCCGGGCGCGGGCTCTGTGGGGCGGGGGCGAGCCCGGCCCGGCTCCGTGCAGGGCGGGTCCCGTGAGCGCTGGGCACGCGCCGGGCAGGTCTCGGGCCGGGCGGGGGCTCCCTGGGGCCCGACGGGTCTCTCCGGGCCCGGGGGCGGAGCGCTTCCTGGGGCTGCGTCTGGCGGCCCGTCGTGCGGCGACTTGCAACACGGCACGGCCGGGCCGGGGGTGTCCGCAGCAAAGGCCGAGCTCGGAGGGTCCCGCCCAGGCCGGTCTCTGCTTTTGTGCTGTGCAGCAAATCTGCCCGCGCTAGCCGGTCAGTCCTCAAAACTCCCCTCCGTGCCGGGCCAACGCTGCCGCCCCCACTGCCCATTGGGGCAGCTTCTCAGCCAAACGAGCAATTGGGGGGCACCCCAATGCCACCTGTCTGGCCCACTAATAAATTGTGCACGGAGGAAGGTCATTGGGATCGTTTCCGTGCTAACGTTATAAAGCCCGGGGGGGTGTCAACTATTTTGTGCCATTATTTTGTTCCTCACCTATTCATAGGCAGCGTCTATGTTCGAAGCTTTAGTTGCTATGCTAATATTGCTTGAGGGAGTGTGATTCTTTAGTGACATTTCTCTACTGGCAAAAGCCCTAGTGCAGATGATACCAGTATAACAGTGCTTTTGTTGGTATGGCTTATTTCTCATATATGCAGGGCTATTGTTGTGTAGGTCCTAGGGAATTAAAGACAAGGTGGGTAAGGTAATCCTTTAATTGTACTGACTTCTGGTGAGGGAAATCTGTAAGGTTATACTTACATGTACAGTGTTGCAGCAGTGCAACTATTTTAATTCAGCACATCTAACGAAGCTTCTCTGTACCAATGGGAGAGTTCTCCTCTCCCATCAGCACAAAACTTCCCACCCCCATGAATGAAATAAGCTATGTCAACAGGAGAGGCTCTCTCACCAACCCAGTGTCGTGCACAGTGGCTTTTATGTTGCTTAGGGGATGGAATATTCACATGCCTGAGACACATACATTTTGCTCGCATATTCAGTAGTTTATACATAGGCTATGTGCAAAAGGTTGTCCCTCTCTTTCTGATCTGGGAAGCAGCATACTCTGTAGGCACTAGCACTTCTGTCCATAAAACATGTCTGTCAGGGGTGTGGAAAAAAACACGCCATGACCGACAAAAGCACTGACAGAGTCTGTAGTGTAGGTGGAGCCTTTGTCACAGCTAAATACAAGGTGGAAAAGATTGTTTAACGTAAGTAGCTAACATATTTCAAGGAACCATTGGTGGTGCAGTGGCCAATGAACACCTCCCAGTCATAGAGGGGAAAGGAAAGGCAAGGCGAGGGGAAAAAAAGATGGGGGGAGGAGTTATAGATTGTGGTAATGCATCATGTATTCAGTATGTATTCAGTCCATGATTGTTAGTGTCTAGTAAAGTCATGAATTTAACTTCCCAGGTTCATCTTTGGAAGGTGTTGTGCAGGTTTCCTTTGAGGATGGGTGCTGCAACATCAAATGCAGAGTGATTGTTTTGTGTATCTGTGAAGGTAGGTGTGCCAATCTGTGGCTTTTTGCATATAGTTGTCTGAAGGGTTCAGCTGATGAAGCTGATTGTGGTTTCCAGGAAATTGATGCTAATGTGGAAGTGTTCTAAAGAGAATTTAATGGATTGGATTGTAGTTGTTGAAAATTGCCCGGCACAGATGTTTAATAAACTGGTAACGTAGGTTAGAAAATGTGTACTTTCAGTGCTCTTTGCTTTTCTGTGGCTAGTCATAGTTGGAGATAAACATTATAATTCAATGACAAAAAGCTGAAGCAAAATGCAGAGTTAAGTTTGCTTGGTGATATGCCATCTCCTTGCAGGGCATTGAGCTGAGCAAAACTTTTAACTTCTGAACCCCAGGAAATGTTGAATCAAGGTTGCCTATGTATTTGTTTTCTGCCTTACTCACTCCATCTGGAGTGTAGATTGATGACATGTGCAATGTTCCCTCTAATCTTTTCCATCCATGTGTAGACTTTTTCCACTCGTGTATGAAATACATTTCTGTATGCACAGAGGCATGTGTGAATGCTCACCACCAGTAGAAACAAAAGAGCTAGTTGTAGATGTGTTACTAATCAGCTGGGCGACATTTGAATCTCTCCAGAGCAGCCGCACAAATGTACAGCTTACAGGAACACTGGGCAGGTGTAGCTGTACTGAATACTCCTAGAATTTTGCAGAAGTTAATTTGTGCACTGAGAATTTCTTTTACCCACAGAAATGAGTTGCAGTGCTTCTGACAGCCACTGGAACTGGCAGAGCCCAGCTCATACAGAGAAGATGCTGCTGGGGGAGGGAGCTAGAGGGTTTCTGAGAGCTGCAGTTCCCCACATGCCTTGAGGGAAGGAAGCAGAGGTGCACAGTAAACTCCATTCAGTCCTAGGACCGGCATCAGGCTGTTTCTCTCTCTCAGTTCCTGGGCTCTGATGATAGGGAGGTGGGTGTCTGATTTAGGGGGGGGCCCATAGCTGGGCTCTGTGGGGGTGGAGTGTGACGGGCCGGGTCTGGACACCGCTGACAGCATCCGCTCTGGGCGAATTGCTCAAACTCAGGGCTCATTACAATCCCTGACTGGAGACTTTTCCTAAATAGGCCACAAACCAGTCACACCGAGTGCTTCAGCTGCCAATCCAGCCAGCAGGAAGCCTCATGAGCAAAACCTCTGATACTCCAGCTCTCCCTGTGCCACAATCAGCCCGGGGCCTAACACACAGGTGAGGGGTTATAGAACCTAATCTCACCTACCCCGAAGGGATTCTTCCAGTCCCAAAGAACCAGCCACAGTTCCCAGTCAATTTACATCTTGGATCTTATCCACAAGGGCACGGTTGGCCAGTCCCTTAGAATCTAAAATCTGAAGGTTTGTTAATAAAAGAAAGAAAAGGTGGAGAGTATGGTTAAAGAAAATACATTACATGAATCGAATCATGAAGTTCTCAATGCAGGCTCTTAGCAGAGATGTTACAAATGGCTATCTTAAAAGTCTCTGATGTACATCCTATGTCAGGATGGGTCCACGATTCTTCCTAGCTCTCTGTACTTCGCAAGGCTGCATCTGGGATGAAGAGCAGAATTGGAGTCAAGATGGAGATTGCCACATGGCCTTTATATACCTCTCCTGGCATCTTCCTGGCCAGAGCAGGTCACATGGTCCAGTGACCTATCCCTGTGTCCCATATCAGCAGTCATCAAATACTGGTTGGCTTGCAGGTCCCAGACACATTCCTCAGGTGTGTATTCACCTCTCTGAGAGCCTTGTCCCTGGAGCCTTGCTAATTAGCATAGACACCGAACGAATATTCCTGGCACATTGTTCTGTCTCAGAGAATCTTCCATTATTAACACAGAGTACATATTTATAACTCCATATATAGATATCACCAGGGCTCGCAGAACTGCGGCTAGTCCTGCTTGTCAGCTGCGCTGTCCGGCGATCTGCGCATGCGCATATCGTTCTGCGCATGCGCAGATCGCTGAAACCCGGCTCTTCCAGGTTACAATCTACTCCCCATTTGTCGAGCCCTGGATATCACACAAATACATGAAAAGCATTTACAGAATCAGTAAAACACAAGCTTTCATTTGACACCTCACATGGCCCCCTTTGTACATACAGACAGTCCCCGGGTTACGTACAAGATAGGGACTGTAGGTTTGTTCTTAAGTTGAAACTGTATGTAAGTTGGAACTGGCATCCAGATTCAGCCCCTGCTGAAACTGACCAGCAGCTGACTACAGGAAGCCCGAGGCAGAGTTTCTGTGCCCCAGGCTTCCTGGAATCTGCCTCTGATCAGTTTCACAGGCTGAATCTGGACGCCAGTTCCGACTTACATACAGATTCAACTTAAGAACCCCAGGCGTCCCCAAGTCAGCTGCTGCTGAAACTGATCAGTGGCTGATTCCAGGAAGCCTGGGGCAGAGCAACTCTGCCTCGGGCTTCCTGTAGTCAGCGCTGGTCAGTTTCAGCAGCGGCTGAATCAGGACGCCTGGGGCAGAGCAGCTGGGGTGCTGCTGGGTTGGTCCAGTAGCGCCCAGAGCGGCGCTGCGGGACCAACCGGCAGCGCCCTAGCTGCTCTACCACAGGCGTCCAGAGAAAAGCCGGGTCTGCTGGGGGCGGGGGTACTAGCTGTTCCCCCGCCCCCGCCCCCCCCAGCAGACCAGGGGGACGCGGGCAGCGGACCGAGAAGCACCGCGGTTCCGCCGCCTGGGTCCTCCGCAGCTTTGCTCAGCGTCTCCCTGGAGCAGACCAGGGAGACGGGGAGCAAAGCCGCGGAGCACGCGGGCAGCAGACAGCCCAGACGCGCCATGGCTGTCCCGCTGCTGGCGTCCTCAGAGGCTTTGCTCCCTGTCTCCCTGGTCTGCTGGTCTCCAGCAGACCAGGGAGACGGAGCAAACCCTGTTCGTAACTGCGGATCCGACATAAGTCGGATCCGCGTAACTCGGGGACTGCCTGTACTTTGGGGCAAACACCCTCTCCCATGGGTGCAGCAGTGAACTGGCTTCTCCCTTTAAAATCCAGTAATGTGACATGGAGGGAGACAAGTATCTAGACAAAGAGCAGGGCTCTGAGGGGTCAGGGGTATCTGGCTGTTAGGCTGGGAGGGGTTGGTTGTAGGGATGTAAGTGACTAGTTGACTACCCAGTAAACCTAGGTCCCACCCACTTGCTGCCTCTGTATCAGAGACTCCAAGAGGGGAAAGCAGTAGCCAGTGCTGAGGGGGGCTGTCTTGAAAGTCGGTTCCCCCAGCACCGTCTCCGGGAAGGGGAGGCAGAGGTGCAGTGGAGGATATGGCGCAAGCCAGAACCAAAGCAGTCCCTGCTCATGTCAGGTCCCGACTGCTGCACCTTTTGTACTTTCAAAGGGAGAGGCACAGTAGTCAGGACCCTGCACAGGTGGCTTTTGTGCATTTCAAAGGCAGAGGCTCAGCAGGATAGCGAGCGCCTCCCTTATAGACTAATCGAGTAGTTGATGAAAATTCCATCGACTACTCGATTAGCTGATTAATCAGAATTTAACATCTCTAGTTGGCTGTATTGGGGAGCTATGGGTGAGAGAGGAGCTGTGGGTAACTAGTGATTGTGACCTGCTCCACTAATAGCAAGGGTGTGGCAGGGATTGGGTATTATATCTTCATGTGATTTCTCTATTGTTTTGACATTTAGCTGTTTTTTGGATTTTATTGTTGTCTCTTACAGGAAAAGCACTCCCTTCAGAAATGGACAGGATTTATTCAGAATCAAATGATGAAAAGTAAGTTGAAGTTTCCAAACTGAGAATTTTAAGGTGCAAAACATTGTTTTGTTTTAGTGGATAAATATTTTTTTCCTGTCTTTGGCGCTATACACAGCAACTGTTTCAAGAGATTCTAACTTCTCCATTAAACCTAAAGGACAGAGGGTTCATTTTTGTTTTCTAGAATTAGGATAAGCTCTGCTAAGAGAGTTTGGATTAAATTATTTTCTAAACATAAAAACAATGAAATCCTGTCTAGGGATGTAAGTGACTAGTCGACTATCCGATAAGCATAAGCTTATTGGATAGTTGGAGTAGTGAATTGACTAGTTGCTTCCCCTCCCCTTGCTGCTTCTATCAGAGAGAGGCAGCAAAGGGGGGAGCAGGAGCTGGTGCTGAGAAGAGCCAGCTGGCCGCCTCCATATGTGGGGGAGGGGTGCAGCAGGGAAACAGCATGGGTGGGGACTGAAGCAGGGCTCTTGTACATTTCAAAGTCTGAAAGGGCTGCAGTGGGAACTAGCGTGCGTGCGGGGAGTTGCTAGAGTCCCCACTGGCCCCGTGCTTCTTGTGGCGCCCCTCCTTGCTGCCATTATGAGAAGCAGCAAGGGGGAGACAGGAGCCGGTGCCAGGGGAGAGCTGGCTTAAAAGCCTTAAAAACAAGAACCCAGCAGCTCTTACTACATTTAAAATGCAGAGCTGCAGCATGGATGGCTTCCGGAGCCGGCATGAGCCAGGAATGCTCAATCCTAGCTTAAGCTGGTTCCTTGAACTACCTGGCTGCAGCTCTGCAGTGCAGTCCTATTGACTAATCATATAGTTAACACAAATTGTATCAACTTTATGGTTAGTGTGGTAACTGTGTTTTAACATCCTTAATCCTGTCCATTTTAGAAATTTTTAAATGGTAGTGTTGCTGAAGAACAATATCCCTTGTGTGGGTTTGAGCTATAACAGTTTCTCTTTTTTCTCTCAGTGATCATACAGAACGCATCAGAAGACAAAGGCTTTCTTCAGTGAGTGTGACTTTGAGTAAGATCATTTATCAGTAGTGGAAACGGGTAAAAACGGGCCTACTTTTCTCACTAGCATATGGAAAATCCTCAAAGTCAAACGAGAATGAGATGTCTATACCACTCTTTCTAATGGTCATTCTAGTTGCTTTTATAGTACACCATGGCCACTTAACCAGTAAGACTCTATGATGGATTAAAATGTAGGATGCTCACCATACCAATGTAAGTTGCCTGCTACATTGATTTAATAAGTCCACTTCTGTGAGAAACATACTGCTGAAGTTGATATAGTTAAGTCAGTATGGGAACATTGTGTTGCTTACATTGCCTTTTATCACATGGGGCTGACAGCCAGAGCCCATCACTGCCCTCCAAATGTGGAAGTGTTGGTGCTGGGAAGTAGAGTCTCACCCCTGCTCCTAGTGAAGGATTGAGGAAGGTGGGGAGAAGAGCCCTAGCCCACACTGCCTTGCAGTGAGACCTTGTATGCTTATTTGCATTTAAAATTCCTAAGAGGTTTTAAGAGTTGCTGTACTCCCAACTTCCTGTGGTCATTACCGTATATTCCGGCGTACAAGATGACCTCTGAAGTTAAAAAACATCCCCCAAAAATCGGGGGTCGTCTTGTACGCCGGATGCCCCGCCGCCGGAGCCCCTCCGCGGCTTTGAAAGCCTCGGGGGAAGCCGGCGGCGGGGCATCCCAGGCGCGCATGGGCTGCCCGCCCGCCGGAGCCCCTCCGCGGCTTTGAAAGCCTCGGGGGAAGCCGGCGGGGGGGCATCCCAGGCGCGCATGGGCTGCCCGCCCGCCGGAGCCCCTCCGCGGCTTTGAAAGCCTCGGGGGAAGCCGGCGGCGGGGCATCCCAGGCGCGCATGGGCTGCCCCCCCTCCGGAGCCCCTTCGCGGAGGGGGGGCAGCCCATGCGCGCCTGGGATGCCCCGCCGCCGGCTTCCCCCGAGGCTTTCAAAGCCGCGGAGGGGCTCCGGCGGGCGGGCAGCCCATGCGCGCCTGGGATGCCCCCCCGCCGGCTTCCCCCGAGGCTTTCAAAGCCGCGGAGGGGCTCCGGCGGGCGGGCAGCCCATGCGCGCCTGGGATGCCCCGCCGCCGGCTTCCCCCGAGGCTTTCAAAGCCGCGGAGGGGCTCCGGCGGGGGGGGAGCCCATGCGCGCCTGGGATGCCCCCCCGCCGGCTTCCCCCGAGGCTTTCAAAGCCGCGGAGGGGCTCCGGCGGGGGGGGGAGCCCATGCGCGCCTGGGATGCCCCCCCGCCGGCTTCCCCCGAGGCTTTCAAAGCCGCGGAGGAGCTCCGGCGGGGGGGAGCCCAGGCGCTCCTGGCGGCTTTGCTCCCGGTGCCTCTGGTCTGCTGGGGACCATCTCCAGCAGACCAGGGACACCGGGAGCAAAGGAGGCGGAAGGGCGCTGGGGTATAAGATGAAACCCTATCTTTTAATTAAAAAGATAGGGGGTCGTCTTATACGCCCAGTCGCCCTATACGCCGGAAAATACGGTAATATCTTTAAAAATACATCTTTTCTGTACCAAAATGTACTACCAAATTAGTCTTACTGTTTCATCCATTTTCTAATGTCCCAGTCCTGTGCACTACTTTTCTCAGATGGAGTTTTGTACTGACTTGTTCTTTAGAAATCATCATATAAAACTCATTTGTGGTAGGCAGAGTTCTAGAAGTCAGAAGCAGCAATGTATGTGCTTGATTAGCATTCTGGTCATAGTAGAGAAGAGAGATGGTTTGTGTTTGAAACATGTCAATTTGCTAATTTTCTAAGTGCCTGATCTTTTGTAGTAGGCCAATAGTTGAAGCTGAATAAATCATCATCTCAATTATTCCAAATATTTCCTTCTAGATTTTAAAAGCTCCACGGAGTCCTCTCAAGGACCTTGGGAGTGGGAATGAATTTACTCAGGTAGGCATTGACTTTGTTTTTTACCTGTCAATACTTTTAATGGTTGCAGTCTGTTCTGAACAAATGTCACTGAATGATTCACCTCACTGGTATAGCTGCACATGTAGAAACTCTTGTTATAACTGCTTCAGGAATCTGAATATTTCAATTGCTAAAATTTCATGGATTTCCTGTAACATTTATCTGATAGTTTGTAGGCTGAATGAAGTGTTTTTCAGTCAGCTTTTTACTTTTTATGTTTTACTTAACAAAAGCAAACTTCCTGGAAATAAAAAGAGGGAAGAGAGTAGGGATGGAATAATGTAGCAGGTTAAACAATTATGCTACCTCTATGTGCATTTCCCACACATACTCCTGCCTCCCTCCCTGGCTCTGCCAGTGAATATTTAGAGGGCTGGCCAACAGCCTGGCTCAATTTTGGCTTGCGCTGGTCCTGGGGGCTGCCCTGCTACGGTTCTGCAAGGAAAGTATTATTGCAGAGGTAGCTCCTGGGACCTGGCACAAGTGGAGTGCTTGCAGTGTTAATCCTTATCGATTGTGTAGTTGACACCAGTTTTGTCAGCTACACAATTAACAAATTACAGTAAAAATCTAATAGTCCGACATCCAGTTGTCCGGCACTCCTGGTAGTCCAGCATCAACTGGAACCTGGCCTGCGCTGTTCTGCTCACGGTCCTCAGCGCACACAGTGTCCAGCTTACATGTGCTAGCAGCCGGCCACTGAGCACAGGCAGCTGCTTCAGGACCCGGACATAAGGTTGGTGGAGAAGGGGGTTGGGTGACAGCAGGGAGGGGAGATGTTTGGCTCTGGGGAAGGGAAGGGGTTTGGGTTGCACATGGCGTCCTGGCCAGCTCATTGAAAAGCCGGCTGCTCAGCGCATGTGCCCCAGTGCCTGGAGGGAGACGCGTGGCTCTACTGGTGGCTCCAGGACCCGAGCATAATGGGTGGGGAGGGGATTGGGTTAGGTGTATGCCCCCTTATAGTACCTCCTGGTACTCCGGCATATCTGATAATCTGGCACCACCTAGGTCACAAAGGTGTCGGATTATTGGAAGTCTACTGTACGTGCTTCTTAACATCCCTAGAAGAGTGATGACCAGCCATTAGTAGATATTACTTCTCTTTGTTACAGTCAGTAACATTTAGTTTTAAGGATAATTAGTGTTGTAGCAGTTAAAATTATTTTACATATGTAAAGCTAAAATCAACATATAAAAAACTGGGCAGTAAGCTCTCTAAGGTAGAGGTGGAGAACCTTTGGCCCACAGGCCAGATCTGGCCCCATGCTTAATTTCATTCAGCCCGTGGGGCAACTCTATATGCCACAGGCTGGAAGTCTTGAACCTCCTTCTTTCCCCTCCCACATGGTTCGACTAGAGCTGCGAGTGCTGGCTGATAGCAATCTGGGAAGCTCCACGTGCTACCTTGTCTGCAGTGCTGCGTTATCAGCTCCCATTGGCTGGGAGCCACGGGCAATGGGAATTGTGGGTACGGCATCTGCAGGCAAGGGTAGCATGGGAGCCACCTGTTCTCCCCCCCCCCCACCCCTTCCAGGTTGCAGCATCACGTGCTGGCCACTTCCAAATCTGGAAACTGCTGGAGGTAAGTACCCCACAGCCCCTCCAGCACCTGAGCCCACTCCTGCACCCCAACCCTCAGCCCTAACCTGGAGCCCCTCCTGTACCTTGAATCTCTCATTTTGGTCCTATTCCAATTACAAAGTTGCCAGTTTTTCTACTAGATGCCAATGGCATCAATTCTGTCTTGGAAAACCTAATTCTAAAGCCTAGGCCAGGGGAAGACCCAAGCCTTCCTTCTGCTTTACCCCTTCTCCCGCTTCTCCATGTGGCTATGTGTGGCTTGCAGCTGACTTTTTTTTTTCCAGGAGGTCATTGGTCCCTGGTAGGAAAAAGGTTCCCTATCCCCATTTAAGATTAATATTTTCTTTTTATTCAAAGTAACTTTTGTTTCTTGATTTAGTTCAAGTATACAATGTCTGCCATCACACAGTACATGTGGACATAGTCTCAGCTGCTCTGCAAACTTGTAATATGCTTCTTTAAATCTGAGCTCCTAGATTTACATGGACTACACTGTTTGTTACATTATGATAAATATGGATGTGGAAAATGTAACTTAATTAACAGAAGGAGTTTGCTGTGTACTTGTGGTTTTCATTGATCACAGAATCTAAATTTTCAATTGCTTGCTTGTCCCATTTTTCACTGAGTGCGAGAAAGATGTGTATAGGATGCTAATATTTGACCTTTGAGCTTTTGAATGTGGCTAGTTTAGTTTCTATATCTTTCTTTTATGATCTATTACTTAATGACTATCTTGGCCATTTTGCTTTGTTTCTTCTATTACTCTTTAAAAAATACTACTGTCTGCCAACACAGTCTGTCCTATATCTTTTACAGGTTTTCCACCTATGGCCCATGGGTCTCTGGGGCTCCACAGATTTCCAAAGGGGATCCATGCTTCCATTTGAAATATTTTAGGGGTCTGCAAATGAGAGAGGGTGAAAACCATTGATGTAAAGGGCAGGGAAAAGGGGCACAACTGATCAAGCTGTTATCTTCATATTTACTGAGTGGCAAGAGCAACTCTTGGTTTATCTTCCAATTACAATGAGTCTTAAGGAATATGACTCTGTATATGTTTACTGTAAATAAAACAATTTGGATATTTTCCAACACTTTAGGCAAATGAAGCCTGAGATACTTACATATATAGTACATATGAGCAATCTGGTTCTTGTGAAGAATAGCTTGCAATCCACAATGTAAGGAATCTTCCCAATAGTAAATGTCTCTTTAAACTGTCAAGGTTTCTATTGAGAGATGTTGTTCAATGTAAAGCCACCATTTCTTAAGCAGTTTGACTTTACCCATAATTGTTCATGTTGCTGGCATTATTTATAATTTTTGCAGTGCATTTAGAAGATTTTAATGGAATTAGTTTTGTTGCAGTAATTCATAACAGGGTCCAAATAAGTCTTTTGTGTATTCCCTTAAATAAGTGATCTGCAACCTTGCTAAGATTCAGAGCCACTTGATCTGTGAATGGGGTCAAAGTCCTAGTGCTGTGAAGTCCTAACATTCCATTGCAGTTTACCTTATGATAGTGTCATCACAGTGACACAATACAAACAGTGCTGTTGCAAGACAAGAAGCAATGGACGTAAATTGCAAGAGAGGTTTAAGTTGAACATCAGAAAAAACGTCCTGCCTGTCAGGGTGGTTGAACACTGGAATAAAATGCCTGGGGGAGGGGGGGGCGAGGTGTGGAATCTTCATCACTGCAGATATTGAAGAGCAGGTTAGACAGACACTTGTCAGGGATGATCTAGATAGTGCACGGTACTGTCATGAGGGCAGGGAACTGGACTCGATGACCTCTCGGGGCCCCTTCCAGTATTCTATGTCACTGGGCTATGGTTACTTTGTGATTCTCGGATACATCCTTTTCTCTTCCCATGATAGTGAGGATGACAAATCTTTGTTTCTTCCCATCCTTCTTGGCTACTTGATAGGATTGAGAGAGATTCTGTAAATCTCTTACTCAGCACCGTATGCATTTTCTAGTGTATCAGTAATGCTCTATTTACTGTGCCTGCTAGATGCCTGATTTTTTTGAGGAGGATTCCACAGTAGTTGCTTGCTTGAGGGTGGGGATCTATAGTTAGGAAATGGGAAGTCTCAGAAAATCTGTAAATTGAATTACTATTCTTCTAGATAAATTAGGCCTGGCTATATTGAAATCTGAAACTGTGCTTCAGACACTTCCCATTAGCATGGAAAATAGTGTAAAAGATGTACTTTAAGGGCTGCATCCTTAATTCTGATTGGTTCTCTAACTTTATGGATTATATGGGAACTCCAGTTTTGTGTGTTCTGATGAGCTGTTAAAGATAACAGCAGGAGTCTGTTCCATGCTAGCCACCATGGATGTAGAGGCTCTCTACACCGACATCCCACATGTAGATGGTATACAAGCTGTCAGGAACAGTATTCCTGATGATGCCACAGCACAACTGGTGGCTGAGCTCTGTAACTTTATCCTTACACAACTATTTCAGATTTGGTGACACTATATATCACCAAACTAGTGGCACTGCTATGGGCACCCATAACAATATGCTAGCGTTTTTATGGCTGACATGGAACAACGCTTCCTCAGCTCTTGTCCACTAGTGCTTCTTCTCTTCATCATCTGGACCCATGGGAAGGAGGCTCTGGAAGAATTCCACTGTGATTTCATCAATTTCTACCCCACCATCAGCCTCAGCCTGGACCAGTCTACGCAAGAGATCCACTTCCTGGATACTACGGTGCAAATAAGCGATGGTCCCATAAACACCACCCTATACCGAAAATCTACTTACCGCTATGCCTATCTTCATGCCTCCTGCTTCCATCCCAGACACACCACACGATCCATTGTCTAGCAGCCAAGCACTAAGGTACAACCGCATTTGCTCCAACCTCTCAGACAGAGATAAACACCCACAAGATCTTCACCAAGCATTCTTGAAACTGCAATACCTGCCCGAGGAAACAGATTAACAGAGCCAGACGCGTATCCAGAAGCCTCCTACTACAAGACAAGCTCAAGAAAGAAACCAACAGCACACCACTGGCCATCACCTACTGGCCATCACCTAGTCCTCAGCTAAAACCTCCCCAATGCATCATCAGTGATCTACAACCCATCCTGGACAATGATCCTTCACTTTCACAGGCCTTGGGAGGCAGGCCAGTCCTCACCCACAGACAACCCGCCAACCTGAAGCAAATTCTCACCAGCAACTATACACCACAGTAACTCTAACTCAGGAACTAGTCCCTGCAACAAACCTCGGAGCCAGCTCTGCCCACATAGCTACACCAACGACACCGTCACAAGACCTAATCAGATCAACCACACAATCACTGGTTCATTCACCTGCACATCTACCAATGTAATATACACCATCATGTGCCAGCAAAGCCCCTCCACTATATACATTGGCCAAACTGGACGGTCCCTACGTAAAAGAATAATGGACACAAATCAGATATCAGGAATGGTAATATACAAAAACCTGTAGGAGAACTCTTCAATCTCCCTGGACACACAGTAGCAGATTTAAAGGTAGCCATCTTTCAACAAAATCTTCAAGACCAGACTTCAAAGAGAAACTGCTGAGCTACAGCTCATCTGCAAATTTGACACCATCACTTAACGATTAAACAAAGACTGAATGGCTAGCCAACTACAAAAGCAGTTTCTCCTCTCTTGGTGTTCACACTTCCACATCCGCTGCTAGAAGTGGGCCTCATCTTCCCTGACTGAATTGACCTCATTATCTCTAGCCTTACTCTTGATAGGTACTCTTTTTTTATTATGCCTGTATATTTATACCTGCCTCTGGAATTTCCACTACATGCATCTGATGAAGTGGGTCTTTGTCCACAAGAGTTTATGCTCCAATAAATCTGTTCATCTATAAGGTGCCACAGGACCTCGTCGCTTTTGCTGATTCAGACTAACATGGCTACCACTCTGATATTTGTTCCATTTATTGTGTGCTCATCTTCTCCAAAGAATGGTTTGCTAGTTTATATGGAATAAGATTAACTGTCAGCTGTAAATCATATTGTTGTGTCCTCTTTATCTTCAGGATTATGACACTGGGAAGCGTCGGAAAAACTCTCGCCGTGTCAGTTTTGCAGATACCATAAAGTAAGTTTAATCTGAAGTACGGATTTGAAGGTTTAACTGGTGCGGGTGGGAAGGGGCTGCTCCAGCCCCATGGGAGTGGGCGGGAGCTCCTGCTGCAGACAGGGGTTGCTCTGGTCAGGCTGGAGCTGTGCCAATCAGGATGTCAGAGAAGCCCCTCCCTGCATGGTGCCCTTCCTTGCCTCAGGCAGGGGCTGCTCTGTCTGAGCTGGAGTAGCCTCTACATGCTGCAGGGGGCTCATCTCTGGCCCCCCCAGTCGCCCTCTCCTTTGATCATATTGTTTAACCAGTTAGCCAATTAAATGGGATTTTACATTCCTAATCTGAAGGTTGCCAATCTACAGATTGTCTGTGATGTACATTTATACATAAACAATGAGATGGCGGCCAGTGAAACTGACAGGATTGTATAAATACACGAGAATTCATGTGAAGGAACTGAATATTATTGGTGGAGGGTTTAATTTGAGAGGGTCAGAGATCACAGGAATTTGAAGAAATTCTTAACCCATTCTGCCTGTCAGAAGAGTGGCTTTCATTTCAAGTGCAAAAAAGTACCATGGGAGATTGGAGGTAAGTTCAGAAAGTTCTTGTCTTTCTGAATACTTGTATTCAAATACCTTGTAGAACCTACAATATAGAAAAGGCCTGAAATCAAAACTGATTTTTAACTTGCTTTTAAATAGGACATCCTTTGCTCCAGTAGAGAGAATTTTGTTAGTTTATAAAAATGGTTATTCTGTTTTTCAGAGTTTTCCAGACAGATCTTCAAACTAATGAGGAGCCAGAAAATACAGGTAAAAACTCCTTTCTTTTTCTATTACAAGGTCTAGAAATTTGTTGGCCAGTGAGGATGCCGCTTTATAGACAGAACTAAATCTGTCAGTCACTGATAGAGAAGCGTGGGGCCAACTGTATATGTAGCTTCATGAGGCTCAGAGAGCCTGTTAGTTAACAGATTTGTGGAGCTTGTAATGAAGGCCAAATCTACATGGACAAGTTACTGCAGAGTAAATCAGCCCCTAGTGCTGTAATTTTTCATGGTGCGTTTACTGGCAAGGCACTTAGTGCACACTAGTTCCAGAGTTTTTGCACTCTAGCTAAACCAACTTTGTGAGAAGCATAGAGCTTGCTGCACTCTGGGTAGTGCACTGGGGTGTCAGTGTGGACATCATGGTATTATACTGTGTCCTGACTAGCCTCTGGCACCCTACCCGTAATGACTGTTCTTGTCTCTCTGGTCATCTGTTTGAACTCTACTAGCCTGCTCTCAGGTGACCAACCCTCAGACACACCCTTTGTGTTCTTTTTGAAATGTGAAAGTCCTCTTCCTGTTTGCTCAATGCACGTGGTGTGTTCTCAGTGCATCTCTCCAGCTGGTCATGCCTGCTCCATGCCCTAGGACAGTGGTTCCCAACGTGGTGTCCGCGGGCACCATGGCACCGGCCGGGCCATTTCTGTGCACCTGCCGAGTGATTGGGGCGGCGCCAGCCCCGGGCGCATAGCACATGGACGGCTCTGCCCCCGGGCATGTGGTGCATGGGCTGTGCTGGCCCCAGGTGCGCTGGCATATGTGCATCCCCACTTCTGGGCACGCGACACAGGTGCGGCGCCGGTCCCAGGCATTCAGCGCATGAGTTGTCCCTTCCCCTGGGTGCGCGGCACAGGATTGGTGCCGGGCGCGTGGCGTAGGGGCAGCCCCACCCCTGGATGTGCGGCACAGGAGAGGTGTCAGCCCCGGGAGTGCAGCGCATGGGTGGCGCTGGTACTGGGCATGCGGTGTATGGGTGGCCCCGCCCCTGGGCTCATGCTCAGCCCCACCCCCGGGCGCCCAGCGCGTGAGTGGCCCTGTCCCCGGGCGACCGGCAGCCCCAAAAGGTTGGGGACCACTGCCCTAGGAGATCCCCTGCTTGGAGCCATGCTGAGGTGCTGGACTTCATCAGTGTTTAGGGAGAGGAGGCAGTCCAGTCCCAGTTTTGCTCCAGGCATAGGAATTATGATCCTTAAGGACAGATAACAAGGTGCATGCCTGAAAGGGGCCGTGACCATGACATGCTGCAATGTAGGATCAAAGTGAAGGTGCTGTGAAATGCCTACCATAAGACATGGGAGCAAACCGCTGCTCTGGTGATGCATCCACAATCTGCAGATTCTACAAAGAGCCGGATGATATACTTGGAGGTGATCCCACCTCTACTCCAAAGACCCCTGTGAATACCTCAAAGGCTCAGGGGGCTCTGGGAGTGAACTGAGAGAGGAGGAGGAAGTTGTGGCAGACTGTGCTGAATGGGAGAGGGTCCCAGAGCCAGAGGAAGACTTGGCATCCATAGGGGCTTGCAGTCAAGAACTGTTTTGCACCCCCTGAAAGAGGCAAGCCACTCCCAGCCCTTGGTGGCTGTGGATGATGTGACTACAGGCAGTTCCCAAGTTACGTGGATCCGACTTACGTCGGATACCTACATACGAACGGGGCTTTTTTCGTTGCAGAGGACGGGGGCGGCGGGACCGCCCAGACGTACCGCGGTCCCACCACCCGCGTCCTCCGTGGCGAGAAAAGCCGCTCCGCATCTCCCTGGTCTGCTGGGGGAGGGCCCCCCAGCAGACCAGGGAGACGCGGAGCAAAGCCGCGGAGGACGCGGGCGGCGGGACTGGCGCGTCTCGGCGGTCCCGCCGCCCGCGTCTGCCTGGTCTGCTGGGGGGCCCAGGCTTTTCTCGCTGCAGAGGATGTCTTCCTGGTCTGCTATTGTGCCCCCCCAGCAGACCAGGCTTTTCTCACTGATGCCTGCGGTAGAGCAGCTGGGGCGCTGCCGGGTTGGTCCCCTCAGTGCCGAGGTGTGACGCTGCGGGGACCTACCTGGCAGCGCCCCAGCTGCTCTGTCCCAGGCGTCCAGATTCAGCCACTGTTGAAACTGACCAGCGGCTGATTCCAGGAAGCCCGGGGCAGAGCAGCTCTGCCTCGGGCTTCCTGTAGTCAGCCGCTGGTCAGTTTCAACAGTGGCTGAATCTGGACGCCAGTTCCCACTTACATACAAATTCAACTTTAGAAGAAATCTACAGTCCCTATCTTGTACGTAACCCGGGGACTGCCTGTAGTAAGTGGGTTGGGTCTCAGGAAGCACACAAGTGACTTGATGAGAGTGGGAGGGTTACAGAAAGGAGGCTAATTTGTTCAGTGTGATGCTGCTACTAGCAGATGGTTGGTTAGTCAGATAGTTAACAGGCCATTGAGGCAATCTCTTGCATCTCGGTAATCTGTGTCTCAGACTTTATCTAAAGCTTCATGAAGCTTCCGTTCCACCCTTCTCAGATTAGCTGGTAAAGCAGATGTGGTATTTGACCCCTGAAGGGCCACTGTGCCATCAGAAGGGGGACCACCTCTGCATGAACACAAGCCACGCATTGTCCCAAATGGAACCTGTACTTGAAAAAAAGGCGCTCCTTTGCTTCCCTTATCATTCTAAACAGTGAAATGTCTTCCAGGGTAAACACTGCCTGTGGAAATAAGTGGCCATTACTACTTTTGCCCCTCCTCCTCTGTGCTCTTCCCAGTTCACACCTGCCTAAAACACAGTATGGCCATGTGGAAATGAAAACCCCTTCTTGGCACCCTACTCAGCAAGGGATTTCCCTGCAAGTCTGCTACAAGGATTTTCCCTGCCTTTTTTCCTTTGCCCTACTGCACCAAGGAATACGGCCACAGCTAAGCTTTTTCCTAGCCCTTTTCCTTGTCCGGCTGCACTTAAGGTTCCCCCTGCTGCCACAGTGGTGAACTCACCATTTTGGGGCTCCTGTAATGTATGCTCACTCCAGGACAGTCAGGCAGTGCTAGATATGTGAACAGTGCAAGTGTTTCAAAAGCTTTGGGCTGTGTCTAGTGTTAACAGCGGGCCTTCTGTGACATGTTACAATTCTGGCCCTGCTAGAACTGGCTTCTGAATTCCAGTCTTAGGAAGTTCTAACACCTACAAAGCATCTGAGATGGGCAGGGAAGCGTTCAAGAAAGACTAGAGAGGAGTTTTTGCAAGATGTTCTAAGGACGGCAGACACCAAACAAAAAATTGCAAGAGTGGAGGGAGAGTGACAGGATGGAGTGTAAGGAGAGCATGCAGTGGCTTCTAAACATTATGGAATGGCTAGTGGATACACTGGAGCTGATTGATGGCCCTGCACTCTTCCATCAGCGTGAGTTTAACAGTCGACTTTTCCACTCCAAAATGTTTGGCAACCAAATGAAAGTTGTCTGGAGTAGTCAGCTTCCATAAATGTTCCTATTACATATATTTAAGCAATTTAAATTCAGTTTCTACACACCTAGCAAAATATCCTTATCTCTACTCAAGCTCCCCAAAATTTGTGTAGCAAGTATCTGAAAAGAGTTAACAGAACTTCAAGCTGTTTAGTTCCTCTGGCTTTCTAACTTGAGGGGACATCAAAAGTAAAAAATGATAGAACCCCTTAATTCTTAACTGAATGCCTTGATGTAGCTTCTCATATTGGTGCTTTTAATAGTTGTGTTCTCGTTTTGTTTTTTAGAGAGAGCAACAAATGAAAGGAATCCAGTCCTATCTAACCAGTAAGTATGGAAAATTCTTTTTTTTGCATATCAGAGCTATGCTCCTGAGGGGGGGAAAATTCCTTACATGATGCAACCCAAGTTCTCCATAAGCTATGCCACTACCTATTTAGCATCACACAGATGCTCAAGGAACCCGTTTGGGGTGGGGCGGCCCTCCCCCATCTCAACCTAGCTCAGCCTCCAATCTCCTATGGCCAGAGAAGGAACGACTTGAAGCCAGTGGGAGCCTGAATCTGCCATGGCTGGGGTGCAACTCTGCCATGAGCTGGACCTGCCATGGCCAGGTGACCCATTCCGCCAGGGTGGCCTGGTCCCAGACCTGCTGCGACCAGGGCAACTGAAAGAGCAGTTAAAGGATACTGAAAAGAGGGGGGCCTCAGAAATCGCACTGAGAACAGAATCAAGTATTTGTTTGATACTCTCCTTTCCCTGAGATGGAGTGACTGGAGCCTTTTAGTTATTAGAAGAATGGACTCAAACTGCCTTAAAGCTCATTGGGAGCAGGTGGTGATAACCCAAAGCAGAAGATCTGGGCTTAGACTGAGGAATAATTTTAGCTCTTTTTCTTCTTCAGTGGAAAGTAAAAGTTCACCACTATACAAAATATTTGGGATGGGCAGTATCATATTTACATGTTATGTTGCAATAATTTCTTGGGTTAAGGGCTCTCTTCAGCCTTCTTGGACTGTAGCTTTGTTGTCTTACAGATCTGCTCACATCATCTGTTACATGCTGTTCAGTACCTGAACTCTGTTCCATGCCTAATGCTCACTTCTTGCTATGCTACTGAAATGAGAGTACTGGTTTTTTTTGAAAGCTATTAGTAAAAGCTGTTTATGTAAAACTACTTTTTTTTAAAAAAAAAATATAGAAATGAAGACGCTGAAGCTGTCCACTGTGAGATTACTGGTAAGTTTGAAAGTAGATTTCTTTCTTTATTAACAGGTTACTTTTGTCCAAAGCTACTTATTCAGATAAAGGGTTTGAGCAGTCCTAGAACAATCTGTCTGTTAATGAAGATAATTGTTGTCTAAACTGGGTTTTTTGCCCCATAAACTGCTTTGCAAGTATCCAGCTGTAGGACTTCAGCTACTTCTTCACAAGAGACTTCTGAAAAAGTATGTGTCCTAGATGACTGTATATTTGTTCAGTCCACACTCAGTTACTGATACATGTAGAGTAAGTTCGCAGATCTCCATTTCTTGTGATCCTGAACTTAATGGATGAAGTACTTTATTTTTCTCTTTAAAAGGGATGGACACTTTGCTTCATGCCCCAATCCAGACTCTGGTGCAACAGACGGAGGTATGTAAATATTTTCATTCTTTCATACCGAGAATATTTGGGTTCAAATTCTGTTGCATTCATTTGTGTGTAGGAAGTAAGAGACCTAATTAGCAAAGATGAAAATGCAATTTAAAATGTAACCGAGTTGCTGAACAAACAGGATCTTTTTCATCTTTATCTTGGAAATAAAATAATGTTCACGCTTTCTTCCAAACACTTTCTCCCAATCTGATCAATGTCATTCTGAGATACTGCAGACTTTAAAGTAGCTTGATAATTTCCATGTTGAGAGAGCTTGTAATCACGATCATATAAATTACTGAGCTTGTGTGCTGTTATATTTTACTTATGCATCCTGGCAGGATGTAATCCAGTATTGTCGGATATGCTCCCCCCCCCCCCCCCGCCAGCTTTTGCCAAGATATTTGCTACTGCAATGCCCTTTGACTTTTTCTAGACTAGGACTTAAAGGGGTCTTATTTAATACAAGCTAACTAAAATGTTCTAAAATCCAGTATGGATAAGGCAGTGTATATTTTGACACATGCTAAATTAGTCAAGTTAAAGCCTACACTCCTATTCATCTTAGAAAAGCCCAAACAGGTTATGTTTCTTCTAATATGCTGTCTATTGTTTGCGTTGCGTAACAGTATTGAACTTTATGTAAAGGATGTAGACATTTTCCTCTTGATCTGTGCTTTATAAAATGAGGACCCTAGTCAATTATGGATCATTATTGGTCAATTTTTCTTTCACTACATTAGATTGTTTGGGCCTATCTAAACCTTTTCTTCATTATCATCTTGGTTTAGGAAAGAGTTATATAACTTCCAGATCTCATTGCTGATATGAGCATACATATGCTGTTACCCATAAATTCCCACTGGAGACCACCCAGGGTTACACTAGTATGGATTTATTGATTGAGGAATTAACACTCCACTATATGGTTAAACTAAAGAGGACAAAGCTGCCACTAAGTGGTTCCCCTTTAGTTTAAACTTTATCTCACATACATATTCATTCCTGCCCTCAGGCATGCACACACTTACACAGACATATGAGTTGCAGAAGGAGCCATGGCATGTTGATTCTGGAGGGTCTGTCTGCTGATCATGGCTCGGGAGCTGGTCAGAAAAGAAAGAGCTTCTGGCTGCAGAAAGAAGACCATCTCAGAAAAAGGGCTTCTATTATGTGCTCTCTCCTTTTATTGCCTCTGTATAACTCCTGTGACTCATCCACATTCATCACCAGGGAGCATGCCCAGACTTCCCTTGATCCAGCAGAGCAGCAGTGTGTCCTTAATTGGTCTGGTGATAGAAATGTAGCCAGGTTAGTCTGGTGTAGCTGAAACAAAATACAGGACTATGTAGCACTTTAAAGACTAACAAGATGGTTTATTAGATGATGAGCTTTCGTGGGCCAGACCCACTTCCTCAGATCAAATAGTGGAAGAAAATAGTCACAACCATATATACCAAAGGATACAATTAAAAAAAATTAACACGTATGAAAAGGACAAATCACATTTCAGAACAGAAGGGGAATGCGGGGGCGGGGGGGAAGGAAGGTAAATGCCTGTGAGTTAATGATATTAGAGGTGGGGAAAGGTAGATGTCTGTGAGCTAATGGTATTAGAGGTGATAATTGGGGAAGCTATCTTTGTAATGGGTAAGGTAGTTGGTGTCTTTGTTCAACCCCCCCCGCGGAGAGTGTCAAATTTTAGCATGAATGACAGTTCAGAGGATTCCCTTTCAAGTGCAGATTTGAACGTCTTCTGGAGTAGGATGCATGTAATTAGGTTGTTGAGACAGCGTGCTTTCTGGTTGAAATGGCAATGCTATCATGTGCCAAAAATGTCTGTCTGCTATGTACATTGGACAAACGTCTCAGACACTTCGCCAAAGGATCAATGCCCACAAAACAGATATTAGACAGGATCACAAAGGAAAAACAGTTTCTGTATTTTGTCTTAATTGGTCTGATGACTCATCATCTGGCTCCAAGTGCTCAGGCTTGCAGTTTCTAATCCTAAACACACAACAGTCTCCACCCGCACTTGTGCGCGCACACGCATTCATATCTAAGGGGAGAATGCAGTTTAGAGCAAAGTGGCTGAGAGTTACAAAGATTACAAAGTTGCATGGCTCAACAATCACCAAGCTTACAGTAGGTTTCTGAACTTCTAAAGCAAAGTTGCATAGAGTTACAAAGTTGCAAGGTTTAACAAAGATTACAATGAGTTGCAGAGTTTAAAAGGCAATGTAGCTGAAAATTACAAAGCTTCAGAGAATCATTTATAAATCATCAGTAATGAAGTGATTTAGAAGACAAGTGCCCTTCCTCCCCCACAGCAATGCAGTCTGCAGGAGGTTTTTGTCAGTCTGTGTCATGTGTTGGCAGGACCTTACAGTTTAGGATATTTCTAGAAAATCCATATGTAAAATCAAGTAATAGCTTGGGTGGAGACTTTATGCAACATATGCCAGCAACAGGGGAGGGGTTTTGGTTGCATCTAGGAAGAAAGATTAGGCCACAACATATGACTGGAAAAAAAAGGAACATTTTAAGTCCGTAACTGACCATAATTTTATGAATTGGGGTCAGTGATCAAATTATAATCTAAGCAAGATCAATCCAACATATCAGAAGTTAATATAGCCCTGTAAAATTCGGAAGTAAACTCTTAACTTTAAAACAAAATGCTAAATAGCATTATGCTGTAAGTTCAGAGCCTTGACTCTAAACTTTGAAGGCTTTAATTTTTAGCTATAGTTATGTCTGTACTTTTACTGCTTGTCCAGAAGGTAAGATACAAGTGACAGTCTTTTTTTTTTTTTTTTAAACTGGCCTTTAAGTTGTATTAATTGAGCCTGTTTAAACAAAATAATTGGTTAACACTTTTTGTGAATGTTAGTAACAGTCATTTCCTGTCTTCCATTAGTGGAATGTCAACAATCAAACAAATAGGAACGACAGAACACTTATCTTTTTGGATGAAAATGAAATGGATATGACAGCTAGTCACACTGCAGTGATCACACGTAACCTTAAAAGCAATGAAGAAATTGACAAACCTCGGAAAATAGATATCAAATCATTTTTAGCTGAGTTAACATCTAAAAATGAAGGGTCAGAAATGAAGACGGAATTTCGTTTTTTCTGTGATCCTACAGAGGCAAATTATACATGTCCATCTCTTCAACAGAAGCCAGACCGTGACCCTGTAAAGAAAATAGATTTCAATGAATTCTTGACAAGCTTGAAGTCAAGTGAAACATTTGTCAGCCCCACTGTTGAAGGACCTGACAAAGAGAACCTGTTTTTTGTCCCTATACAGGTTTCAGAAAGTAGTGGATTTTCTCCAACGGAGTATGTATATTCCCATACACAAGAAAATACAGACAATGTGACTAGAATATTCAGAGGAGAAGATGGTGGAATGGATATTACAAAGTGTCATGTATCTAATATTAATACTATGTTCCCCAATACTTGTGAGGCCTCATCAAAGCAATTAGAATATGGGGATGTTACTGTGGCTTATGGAGATATGGATATGACTACTTGCCAAACTGTAAAAATGTCCCCCTCCAAAAATAACGCAGTCACCATTGAGAATCAAAGTCAGAACACGAGAATGGATTTATCATCCAGTTTTGCGGCTGACAATTCTAGATTAAAAAGAACATCTAACGATCAATTGATTGTTCCACAAGCCTCTGAAAGGTGTGTTGAAAATAAAACTGTAAGTGTGGAAGAGGAGGAGGATATTACAAGAAGCCATACAATCTTGACAGACAATCACAAAGCATCAGAGACCTCTAATCAAGGTTGCAGATCAAGGACTGTGGTTCCTGGATGTGTTTCTCCTGAGTCTGTCTTCCACAATGATAAAACCATTGTCTTTTCCAGCTGTAATGATATGGAAATGACTGGGAATTGTACAATGGTAAACTATAATGAAACTTCCAAGGCAACTGGCAGGTTTTTCTTTGATGCTTTTAAAAAAGCAGGAAATGCCAGCTCTTTGCTAATGGAAAAAACTGTTTCAGGAGATGAGAACATGGACATTACAAAATGTCAGATAACTTCAGATAATCAAGTTCTCAGGCAATGTAAAAACAAGCCACAGACAATATTTTCCGTGCCAAATAATGGAAGTGAAAAAGGGATCAGAAGTCATGGAGCTGCTTCTGAGACTCCAGGGCTACATTTATGTGCAAATCCTGGTGCTTGGACTTCTAAGGACACATTTCAACTCAGGGCAGTGAAAGGAACAGAGAAGTCCCTGCTAGGTGACAAAACAATAGTTTTTTCAGGAGAGGATATGAACATAACTAGAAGTTACATTGCCAAGAATGTTGAAGAGGACATTGCAAGTCAACTTCCTCCTGTCTCTGCTGCTATGTCCAATGGTATGAAATTCAAGCCGCAAATTTTTGGTAACAAATCTAGCTCTTCCAGGTTGAATGATCAGGAAGAAATGGAAATAACTAAATGTCATGCTGTAGTCATTGACAATCAAAACACTGGAATAACTACAAGTCTGCAACAAATTCAGCCTAAAGCTATTCCAGGAGAGAAATGGGACAAACAAGTGAATGAAGCTGTAAATCCTCTAAACCTTGACAAGGAAATTTCTTGTTCAGAAATTGGTGATCACATGGATATTAAAAGAAGCCATCCCAATGCCAAGACCATTATTTTTTCATCACAAGAGCAAGAGATGGATATTTCTAAAAGTCACATCTTTGTCAGTCACAACTGTGAAATATCTCAACAATTGAGGAAAAGTCTAGTTAACCCTTCACTTGCTTATACTAATGACAAAACTGTTTTCCCAGATCAAAGTATGGATATAACCAGGAATCATATTGATGCTCTTGAGTTTGCTCCTATTTTTGTAGCACAAGAATATGAGAGTACACATACTCAGAACAGCATAATATCTAAGCCACTACAAAATAAAACCTTATTTTCTGGTGGTTCTGATATAGATATTACTAGAAGTCAGACTGCGGCAATAGAATGTGGGAGCCTCAGAATGAACTCAAATCAAGAGGACAATGCTCCTGAAAATAACCAAATTCCAGCCCTTGCTGCTGCAAGGTTTTCTTTCACTTCTGGTGATGAGTCCCTTCCTTCTGGAGTTAAAGGAGACGTGCATTTTGGGAAGATAGCAGGAATATACATTGATTCAAAAAATTCTGAATTGCAACAGCAAAGCTATACTGTGGCAGCATTCAACAAGACAGTGGCTAACTCTGCAAATCCTGAGATGCTTTCTTCAACTCATAAAGCTGCTTCACTTTCTTCCAAACAGGATTTCACTAAAAGTCAGACTGTTAAAATTGATTACATGAATTTGAGAGGTGCAGAACAGCTATCACTAGCCAGGACATCAATGCTAGATACAGAAAATTCACAGATGGCTTCTCTTTTGGAAAAGTCAGTTGTGTGTTTCTCTGAGGAAAATATGGATTTGACTGGTAGCCATGTAGTAAATGTTCCTAATACAGTTTTAACAGAAAGAGAAGAAAATACTTTATTTCCCCCAAAAAAGGATTTGACCTCATCCTGTACCATGATAGCTGAGGATAGCCTGCAGAAACAAAGATGTGACCAATGTCGCTGGACATACGCAAAGAAGACGTTAAGCAGAAATGACTTATTATTGTCCCTTCCAAATAAGAAGACTGTCATATTTTCAGCAGATGATGATATGGAGATGACCAAAACTCATGCCTTGGCAACAGACAACAAAATTTACCTACAAGGCAAGATTTCAAGTAAGGCAGTACCTTTAGTTCCTGCAGATAAAACTGTTGTATTTACATCCAATGATGACATGGACATAACTAGACCCAACACTGTTGTAATTGATAAATCTTTGGCTGCACCCCAGATTGTGTCAGAACTTGATAAAGGGACTGGAACGAGACGTCTGATTGGATCAAGCAGTGAAAAGACTGTTGTGTTTTCAATAGGTGATGAGAATGACATGGAGATGACCAAAACTCACGCCTTGGCAACAGACAACAAAATTTACCTACAAGGCAAGATTTCAAGTAAGGCAGTACCTTTAGTTCCTGCAGATAAAACTGTTGTATTTACATCCAATGATGACATGGACATAACTAGACCCAACACTGTTGTAATTGATAAATCTTTGGCTGCACCCCAGATTGTGTCAGAACTTGATAAAGGGACTGGAACGAGACGTCTGATTGGATCAAGCAGTGAAAAGACTGTTGTGTTTTCAATAGGTGATGAGAATGACATGGAGATGACCAAAACTCACGCCTTGGCAACAGACAACAAAATTTACCTACAAGGCAAGATTTCAAGTAAGGCAGAACCCTTAGTTCCTGCAGATAAAACTGTTGTATTTACATGCAATGATGACATGGACATAACTAGACCCAACACTGTTGTAATTGATAAATCTTTGGCTGCATCCCAGATTGTGTCAGAACTTGATAAAGGGACTGGAATGAGAAGTTTGATTGGATCAAGCAGTGAAAAGACTGTTGTGTTTTCAATGGGTGATGAGAATGACATGGAGATGACCAAAACTCACGCCTTGACAACAGACAACAAAATTTACCTACAAGGCAAGATTTCAAGTAAGGCAGTACCTTTAGTTCCTGCAGATAAAACTGTTGTATTTACATCCAATGATGACATGGACATAACTAGACCCAACACTGTTGTAATTGATAAATCTTTGGCTGCATCCCAGATTGTGTCAGAACTTGATAAAGGGACTGGAACAAGACGTCTGATTGGATCAAGCAGTGAAAAGACTGTTGTGTTTCCACTGGGTGGTGAGAATGACATGTTGGTCACAAAGAGCCATACAGCAGCAATAAATCATGAAATTGTCCCACAAGGCAAGAGACCACCTCCAGCCCAGTCTGCATTTCAGGGAGGTGAAATGGTGTTTGCATTTAATCAGGCCGATATGGAAATAATTGAATCTCACACTGTTGATAAAACTGTGGAAAAAATCATGCATGTAGATAGATTAAAACTGGATAAGTGTGTTAAACAGGAAGCATTTTCAAATAGCAAAACAGTTTTGTTTGTGATGGGTGATGATATGGAGACCACTAAAATACATACAGTGTCCTTAGATGATGAAATTGCCCTACAAGGAGCGCAAACCACTCATGTTGTTCCTGTGCTTCCTGCTAATGAAACCATTATGTTTACATGTAACCAGGATAAGATGGATATCACTGCATCTCACACTGTTGCTATTAATAGTAATAATCTTCAAGGATCTGAGAACCAAGAAGTGTCAAGTGAAAGTCACCAACAGCAGAACTTGTGGAGAATATCCGCCCCTACCTATGGGGAGAGAATGCATTTTAAGCATGCAGAAGATTTGGGTAATGGATGCCACTCAGATTCTAGGGACAAACGTGGACTGGATTTCCCTGCTTTCTCAGCTTCAGTATTTCCCTATAAAAAGGAAGAAACAGATACATTCAAAATCCACAATGTTGCCACGGAAAAATCCATTGGTCCTCTGTCTCTGCCACTTCCAGAAGTCATTCTGGATATTGTTCAAGAACCACAGAATGTTGTTAACCTTCCCACGGGTAGCTCAAGTTCTGTATACTGCCAGGATCTGAGAAAACAAGTAAAACTTAAATCAAAGAGAGTGTCTTTCAAGCTTCCAGAGAACCAAACAGAATCCTTGACTTACAAGACAGAAAGTCAAATAAAAGAAGCTGCTGAGAATAGCCTCCTGGATTGTGATGGAAAAAATGGTATTGGCATGTCTCAAGTTCAAATTCCAGTCCAGCAGTCTCATTTATCTAAGGAGAGCATTGATAGTTTGATTAGGGATGCAGTTAATGTGTTGGAGACTGGCAGTATAGATTTAAAAGATAATTCAGAGAAGTTGGCTTCAACTAGACATGAACACAAACCTTCAGAGGTAGATACTGATGGAGCAGACATGGTTATTTCTTACAAAGAGAGTAAGGAATGCAAGAGAGTGACTGCTGAATGGGAAAAACTTACGAAAGATTTCCAGGAAGACTCTGAACAGACTAAGCAATTCTCACAAGTCAGTGACATTTGTGCAGAACAAGTAGATCCTAAACTTGTGCCTGAATTATCAGGTATTGTTAATATTTGTATAAGGCTAAAAAATTGTAGAAGGAAATCTGAAGTCTTCCCGGTCTCTCAAACTGCTGCTGGGTCTAATCTGGCTGAAAATTTTCCCAAACTGGCAACACATTCAGAAGATCTCTTGAGCTTAGGAAAAGATGTTGAAAAGGAGTCCAATAATGCATTTGATATCAAAGAAGAGGAAAATGTATATTTTGAAACTGGAGATGCCCCTGCTGGTACTCCTTTAGACACAACACATAGAGATAAATGTCAAGTGAGAAAGCTACCGCTAGGTATCTTCCCACCTAAATTGCCAAACAAAAGAGATTCCGTTGCTCCAAGTGTGTGCCTCAACGTCAAAGCAACGAGCAGAGTAGAAGCTCAGGCCTCAGAAATAAATTCAGTCACCGGCAAAACCTCTGACATCATCTGTCCCATTGAAAGGCAGAACTTGAGCCCTTCTCAGTATATAGATGAGGAATTGCTTCCTACATGTCCAGAGGAAATGGATTCAGCTGAGTTTGTAAGTTATGAGCCCCATGATGGTACCTGTAATGAGATGAACAAAAAAGAGAGATTTTGTAATAAAAGCAATCCACTAGAGGAGCAAGAAACTTGCAACAACCAGAAGAGAGCTTGGGAACAAGAGGAAGAGGAACTCCAGAAAGGAAAGAAGATAAAGAGGACTGAGAGCTGGGATCGAGATACTACAAAAGAACAGCAGGTGAGCCTAATTACTTGGTAATCAGAATGTGGTCATCTGTCACAGTGCTTTGATTTTATTCCGCCTAAATTATAGGAATGTGAATTTAAAAGTTTTAGTGTAGTCTTTACACTTGGGGTTTCACTCAATCACCAGTTCAATACTGTTCCTGTCTCTTGCCTTAGCCACAAAAGAAATTGATGTGTAGAACACCCATTTGAAGTGAGAGGGAATTTGGGATAACAGGGGGAGTAAGGCCTCTCCTGCCAGTTTTAAAGCACCCACTCTTACTAAAGAAAGAATTACCATGCAATTATTGTGTGTTAGGTCCCTATCAAATTCACAGCCATGAAAAGTACATCATGAACTGTGAAATTTGGTCTTTTGTATGCTTTTACCTTACGCTATACAGATTTCTCAGGGGAGACCAGTCACAAGGTGTGGGTTTTTTGTTTGTTTTTGTTTTGTTTTTTTTCCCCAGGGGTGGTTCATGATATTGCCACCCTTACTACTTCACTGCCATCAGAGCTGGATGGCTGGAGAGTGGCCGCTGTTGGCCAGGGCACCCATCTAAGTAGGTAGTGCCCCACCAGCAGCAGTGCAGAAGTAAGTGCCAATATCATACCATGCCATCTTTACAATTCTGACGCTGTGAAATTTCATATTTAAATAGCTGAAATCATGTAATTTATTTTTAAAAATCATGAATGATAGACAAAATTGACTGTGAATTTGGTGGGGTCCTACATACAAGCATGCAAAAGCTAAACATGATATGCTATTGAAAGTCATAATGTAGCTGTTGTATAGCAAGTGTCCTAATAAATATCTGTTCTTTTAACAGTTTGATTTTTTTTTTAAATTTTAGGTTGCCTCCAGTGTGATTTTATCTCACAGTCAAGCAGAAACTCATGAAGGTGAAAATCCTTCAAGTCCGTCATCTAAAAGCCTGGAGAGGACCAACTCTAGCAACAGCAGCTGCCTGGATTCTCTTAAAGCTGATACAGATTTTAGTAGTAAGACTCTCTTGGCAGTATTCACCTAAAATAACTCAATGGATAAGGGTCTCTTACCAGTATGTATCTTCTCTGGGAATGTTGCATGTCATGTAATCTGTGTATGGTGCTATGGATTAATCTTTTTCAGTTAAGATAGCTCTTTGATTCTGTAGAAGAGTACAAATTGTAATGGTATTTCCCCTGAGAAGTGATTTAGAAAAAGCAGTTTCTTGTTACTAGATGAAGGGAAGGCCAGCAATAATTTTTCTCTGCTCTGCCTTGGTTGCATTCATAATAAAGAGGCTCACGTGTCAGATCAATTGAAATGATACAGGTGGAAGTAATGAACATATAACAGGCAGAACTGGGTCTTTGGTATATAAAATATAGATAAGTTTGTCTCATTTGATTATTCAGACAAATAAGATTTAAAAGTTGGAGATATGACAAACAGAAAATTTAATTACAGTGGAACTTAAAACCAAAAATAACATTGACATTTGAGAATTGTGAAGTTAAGGTTCATAAGCAACTTAACTCTGATCCTATAACTCTCTTTACCATCAGCCTAATAAGCCATGCGAATAATATCTAAATGTTTTAGAATATATCCTAATACCATAAACTTTAGAAATCTAATATAATTAACTACTAAAAAACTTTTCTATCACCTCAGATTTCCCCAACAGTATTTCTTTGGTTGCTAAGCCACGGTCTACACAATAACTTATATCAGTATAACTACGACACCAAGGGGTGTGGAAAACTCACACCTCTGAGTGACAGTTACAGCAATTTAACTCCCAGTATAGAGAGGGATGTGGCGATGGGAGGGCTTCTCTTGTCATAGTTACTGTCTCTCGAGGAATTAGAGTACTTACGCTGATGCGGTCACTCTGCCTTTAGCATAGTAGTGTCTTCACTAAGCCCACAGTGGCGCATTTCCACTGTTGCAGCACCATAAGTGTAGACAAGCCCTGAGTATGCAATTTATAAGCAGTAAAAGCATTGTTGAAGTGGTTTGAAGGTCAATCTCTAATTTAATATAAAAATTGTTATAATCTGAACTAGTACGGACCTACAGTCATGACTACATAGTTTTATTTTTGAACCACAGCAGTGTTTCTTCTCTCTAGTACAGCGAAGCAGTCAGAGGGAATCTCAGCTTCTCATGGACAGTATTTGCGAAGAGAATGTATTTGAGGTATGTAAGTATCTAATAGGCTTTTGATGTTTTCCTAATAAGAAACATATTGCCTGTCTCCCTTTTAGATATTCTTTTGAATGCAACATTACTAATGAGCATACTCTAATTATTGATATGCACTCTTTATTCACTCTGTAGAAATTTCAGGATGGTGTTATCACAGTAGGGGAGTTTTTTACACTTCTCCAGGTCCATATTCTGATTCAGAAGCCCCGGCAGAGTCATCTTCCAGCCAATGTGAGTATTTAGCCTCTCAAATGCATACTCCTCATTGCCATTTAAATTGTATTTTTCTGTCTTTATTTCAGTTATTTTAATGAATCCCAAGAAGCTAAAGAAGTTGAGTTGTAGAGACCTTTCTATTATGAGGTCCACAAATGAACTAGTCCCCTTCACTTTTCCACAATGTACTTATGAATTTGCACAGTTTATTTTTTAACCCTCTCCTGCTCTGTCACCTTCCCTTTCTCTGTATATGGGGAGGAACGGATATAGGATCTGGAAAGTGGGCAAGCAGCTCAAAAGCTATGAGCTGAAGACTCCTGTTTTCTCTGCCTTTTAATATCCTATATTTAGAGCTCTGCATCTGATCCACAATTCAAAGATCTGTCCATGTATATCTGCATCTACAGATCTGTATATCTGCTGATATAAAGTTGATATTTGTGGATTTGCACAACTCTAGTCATTCCACTTAATGAATGAACAGTTAACAAAACTGAAGGCTTCCTTCAGCTATCACTAGCTTCCTTCAGATATCCTGGCTTCAAGTTAGAACAGCCTACCTAAATTCTTGTCTATGAATAAAATTTTTGAAAGCATCCAGTGACTTATTACTAAAAAGCGATTAAAAGTCAATTGTACTTGCTTTTCTAAGTCACATGGGTGCTTATGAAAATTGTATCTAAATGTTTTATTATAGTAGTTTAGAAAAACTGTAACTGGTCTACCGATGCTCTAAGACTGACCTTTAAGAACAAAAATAATACTTGGCACTCACATGGCATGCTTCATTCCTAGATTTCAAAGTACTTTTCAAAGTTGAGTAAATTTGAGCTATAGAAGTGATATGACTTACTGTAAGTTGCATTGTGAATCCAGTACAGGATGGAATAGAACTCAGTGCTTCTACTTCATTGTGGTATGCCCTTTCCACTATGCTATGCTGCCCAGCCGTAGGAACTTTCTCTGCAGTGAAATTCCTGCTAAATTGGATTTTTCAGTTTCATTCCTCTTTCCCTTTAGTATGTAGTTGATACAGCTCCTACTCCAGAAGACCTGATTTTCAGCCAGTACATTTATCAGCCCAAACTGCAGATTTATGAGGAAGATTGCCAGGTTCTCTCTCAGATGATAGAAAAGTAAGAATTTTTTTTATTTTGGGCGGGGGGGGGGTGTTGAGTCATTCACAGAGGATATTAGTTTTTGTTTGTAATGCATTATCTTAGATTTGACTGCATTCAGGATGGTCTCATGGGAGTAATTCCATTATTTTCCAAAGGAGAGAGGTGGATTATCTGTTTAATTTTAAACAGACTTACTACAGTCTTGAGCCGGTGTGTTAAAACTGAATATGGGAAAGTCTTGATAGGGCTTGTGGGCATGGAGGTGGTTAGAGACACATCTGTCACAAGTGATTGATTTAATTTGTTCTCTCATATCTGCTGACCTATAAATGTTACTTAATATTGGCAAAAATAAGTTTTGGACCCTTTTGTCAAAGCCTCTAAAAGATGGCAAACAGAAGAAAGAGCATGATAGATTATAATTTGTCATCTGTTATAATTCTCTGGAAATTGTCAAATTAAAATACAGACAATATGATATCCTAGAGGTTTAAGTTTTCTTGTTTATGATGATTCTTCGTATCAGATTCTTCCAAAAACAGGCAAGCTGCTGGGGAAAACCTTAGCTTTGCATCATATTTGGTTGGTCATCAAATCTGGGTTTGTGCACACTGGAAATGTAAATAAATTCCAGGCTGCCTCCTGTTTAAGCCAAGAGACTGTTAGCTTTTCAGCCATGGATAATCAAACAGTATCTTGCAGGGGGAGACAGTCTGTCCATTAATCAAAGGAAAGGTCACTTGGGAATTTATAGTTCAAAAATACCATCTTGAACTTCACCTGGAACACAGCTAGTAACCAATGGAGATATCTGAACAGGAGATGTTTAATGTGTTTTCAGCATGAAAGCGAGCTGCAACATTAAAATTGTAAACTTTTAGATTTCATTGCAGTAATCCTGCCTCAAAGAGAAAGTCTTGATTACCATAAGATGGTCCATATAAAAAAAGTCTTTATGCCCCAGGTTGAGGATTTAAAAAAATCACTCATGGCATATTTTTATATGGATATACAACAAAATCTCCAATTTATGAATAATATTTATAGGCTTATCCTCTTAATTGGGGTAAGAGCTGATACAATATAAATCACTCCTGAGTGCCTTGCTTATCCTTATA
Source organism: Pelodiscus sinensis (assembly GCF_049634645.1). Classification (NCBI taxonomy): domain Eukaryota; kingdom Metazoa; phylum Chordata; order Testudines; family Trionychidae; genus Pelodiscus; species Pelodiscus sinensis. The sequence goes on from NC_134714.1 coordinate 63,211,189, forward strand.
GATGAAATCTTGAACCCACTAAAGGCAAAACTCCATTGACTTCAGTGGGACCAGGATTTCATCCCAAGTCATCTTGACTTCACCCATGCCTCAATCTTAGAAGACAATACGTAAGTCATTGCACTGCACCAGACAGTTCAGATATGGAAATAAATTGAATGACATGAGCATACTGAATGTTACCTGCACCTGCTCACTAACTGTCCCAGAAGCCTTGAGCAAGAGGAGAGTCAATATAAACCACAAATCAGTTGGGTCCAGTTAGTTTTACATTTTTAAGTAATGTTTCCTGTAAATATAGGAACCACACTTAAGCTGTACCTACTTTGGGACACCATTGGTATTAGAGAAATGTTCTTGGATTCAGTATCTATACTGTACATATAGCTATAATAGCACAAATAGTGCTGAATTGGATCAGAAATGCTTCTTTAAGACTAAGACCACTATTCAACAGTTAGATACCAACCATTATACTTTCATTTCTGATATAGCATCTTCGTGCATTTAATTCCCTGGATAACAAAAAAAGATTATGCCCCTTTATTTTACATAAATTCACATTTCTGGAGTTTGTTGATCTGTAATCTTGTAACTGGGATTAAAGAATAACCTAATCAAGTGTAAAGAATCTGGGGCAATTTAATTTATTCTGTGAAGACTTTCTCCTTCACAATGTGATCTGTTAGGAGCTTTTAATCAAAAAGGGGATAATATCCAAAACATGGTGAAAGGGCTGCAAAGGAGTCAGGTCTGGCAGGTTAGGTGAAGGTACTGAATCCTACTTAAAAGAAAATACTTCTCTCAATGCTTAGTTAAAACTCAATGGGCTTGATTTGCATAAGATGCATAACCTCTTACATGCTGGTTTACGTGGCTACAACAAGGCCCTTCTCTGGACTTTCTTCATGTTTCAGTTTAAAGTTGTGTGCCGGTGTCCAGGATAAACTTCTGGTGGATGTGAATAAAAACCTCTGGGAAGTGATGAGGACCTGTTCTGACAAAGAGGTAATGCAAATATTGTAATCTTATTGCATGCAGTTATACAAATCTGAGTGGTGACTGCTAATGCAGACTCTCTCAGCCCTCTTCTCTGGCTCCGGCTCCCTCCAAACAAACTAAATTTTAGCCCTGGCTTTCTAACATCTCCACAGATGGCCACCTGTTAACAAACTCAGTGTAGCCAAAAGCAAGCTCTTTCTTTCCCTCCTGATATTAGGTGAAAACTATTTTGATGTAGAGGATTAACTGTTTTTTCTGTTTGCTCTCTGAGTCTAATAGTGGAAAATAGCAGGGTGCTATAATAGCCTTTCCCCCACCATATTTTTCGTGGCATATTCAAATCTTGTAATTGTCACTGATCAGTTGGTAATTAATACCAATCCCTTTTCTTGTTGAGGTTGGAGTGGGGAGGAAAGTTATACTTGGACTAATTTAATTTGCATTGAGACAACAGAGTTTTCCCAGCAGCACCCCATCTTCCATATAGCCACATGTCCCCCCAGCATGCTGGCATAGCCCATGTGAAATGTTGTGCGTCTCTCCCCCCCCCCCCCCATGAAGCCTGCTTTTCTTCTCCTGTGGGGCCCCCTTCACAGACACCCCTCCACCCCGCCCCCCGTTGAGCTGCTGTGCTGAGACAGAAGGTCTAACTCTTGCTGCAGCTCACATGGGAGTCAGGATGCCCCAGACAAACTTTCCACTCTTACCTTACCACACAGATGCCAGCATCCTTCCTCAGCCAGCTCCACCATCTCTGCACTTGCATAGCCTAGGACTCAAGAGCTGTATGTATTGCTCTGGTCAAAAGCCTGACCAGTGTAAGTTTATTTCCCAGTCCACTCCGCTCAATGTGATGAGGACAGTGCACTAGCCCTTGTTCCTAAGATTTCCCTTTGCACTTCAAACAACATGTTGCTTTAGGTAAAAAAACAAAATTATTAACTACTGAAAGATAAATGTTCAGTTATTAAAAATAATATTGTACAGCTCAAAGTTGGCTATCTAAGAAGTAAACAAAATTGCAGTCTACAGTCTATAAACTAGACAGGATTTGAGATAAGTGGTGTCCACCAGACTTCCATACACAGGCCGTGCTTTCTTCTTTTCTGCTCAGGACTCCTTTCCCCAGTTATTCTTTGTTCCAAAGGTGTTACCAGGTGATATGTTGTAGGGGAGAGTGAGGCCTAGTGGTGATGTTACTTGCCCCTTTTATAGCTTCTCCATGTGCAGGGGACTTTGCTGGAGACTCTGCTTGGTAGAACACAGTTAGTGGAAAAATACAGGCACAAGATGGAATTGAATTTATTCATAGAAGCTGTTACCCATATATTGGCTAAAGCAGGGGTAGCCAATCTGCAGCTTGTGAGCCGCATGCGGCTCGCAAAGAAAAAAACTGTGGCTCCTGACGGAATCAGGATGGAACCCAGAACTGCTCAGGTCAGCCATGCTCACAGCCGGGTCACTCTGAGCCGCACGAATGCTCACGGCCCACGCCGTTCCGCTCATGGCCCCCAGCGCACTACATCATATCCTGGGTTGCACACAGTGTCCCAGCCTGCACGTGCTAGCAGCCGGCTGCTGAGCACAGGCAGCGGCAGCAGCACCAGTGGTGGCTCTGGGACTTGGGCATAAGGTTAGTGGGGGAGGGAGATTGGGTTAGAGCAGGGAGGGGAGGTGTCTGGCTCTTGGGAAGGGGAGGGCGTTGGGGGGACGGGGACTGCTCAGCGCACCAGCTGCTCAGCGCAAGCGCCCCAGCACCTGGATGGAGACATGCAGCTGTAGCGGCAGCGGCTCTGGAACCCAAGAATTAGGTTAGAGCTGGGAAGAGGGGGGGATTGGTATAAAGGGGGCCAGTGCCATTGACACCTCATGATATGACATTTCATGCAAGATGTATCACAATCATATCCTATATAATGATATCGCTATAGTGAATATGGAATGTAGAGTGTCACTGGGATATCTGCAGATTTGCATGGCTCTAGATATAAAACTTGGATCCACATCCATCTGAGAACCATAAACATGGTCCATGAATATCATCAGATTTACAGGGTTCTACTTGTGTGACTCATATATGCTGTTACTAAATAGTCTTTGGAACGGATTTAACTAACTTTATTCAACTTTCTAATTCACCTTCCCTACTGTTGTTTTCCCTATTCATTGCAGCTGAAGAACTTTGGAACAGAATTGAATAAAATGAAATCCTGCTTCACCAAGAAGAGTAAAGTCCTGGCTCACAAGGGGAAAGTGAAATTATATGACAGTTTGGTGCAAAACACACAGGTACTGAGATGAGAGAAGGGAAGAGGGTTGTAGAGGGCTGTTAGAGATCCTGATTTATTTACCTTTTGTTTAAAATGTGTACATTGAGCTTGGGGCCATCTAAATATCCTATGTTAATATGCATTCTCCTACTGTTAATTTCCTACTTCTTTCCTCTAGGGCAGGGGCAATGTCTTTCTATGCACTTACATAGTGGGGACCTAGCTCTTGATTCAAAACTGTGGATGTTACACACTACTGATTATAAAGAGAGAGATTGTAGCAATGACTACTGTTGTCTTATGTGTTCCTATTGCACTACAAATAAATGAGAGAGTGGGAATGTCGGCATAGGCCACCAGTTAGAGAAATATATGGAGCATTTGTCCCATAGTGAAGGACATCTCAGAATGTTCTTATTTCTTAAAGGGTCAAACAGGTTATCATTTGTTCAAAAAACTATTTTATCCTTTAACACCTGGAACCATCTCTCTCCATGAGAAAAGCGATCGAAAGATTATGGCAAAGCAGCTCTGATGTCCTCTGAAATTCTGTGATAGCCCTTTACTGCTGTCTATCTGGTTTTAGATCCAAGGATGATAGATTTCATTGGTTGATCTCCAAGCAAACAGAGATCAGTGTGAGAGTCCTAGCAAACGCAGAACCATTATTTAAATACAGCACTAGATTTATGTGAAAATATATTACCAAACAAAAATTAAACATAACTATCCAATTTTACCCTTAGATCCAATGGGAGAAACTGCAGTCAAGAATAGCAAAAGTGGATGAATTCCTCAGGGAGATGGATAGTTGTCTTTGTGCTCTGGAAACTGGTAAGTGTTTCAGAGCTTAGTTCAAGATTTTTAATTGGAGTATTAAAAAGTTAACTTCTTTGGAAAAGCTACTATTCTAATGATCACTTACAAGCATCAATTAGAGAAAGGGCATGGGAGCATTACAAGCTCTACGAGTAACTTGTCCGTATGAGACTGGCTGGATAGGCCTATGATTATAGATTTGACATAAGGGAACCTTATAAGTAGGATGTGGAGATTGTGACCAGTTAGATTTTTTCCTAATATATTCCAGTGCTCAAGACTAATGTGGACTATGAGTTTCAAAACTGCTGTAATTGGATATAGCGCAACCAAGATTTTTATCCATCAACTGCTACCTGAAATTTTCTTGTAAACTCTTAACTACAGGCTTTTTGTTACATGTTTGACAAAGTAAAATTGCAGCTGATTATTATAATAGCTGAAGACAACTGAAACCTAAACATTGGGCCTGACCGATACAAGAGAGGCTGTATTCCTGAAGGGGTCACTGCCAGTGTTCTCTCTACTTTGTCCCCATACTTGAGCAAAATTAATTTTGTTATATGCATTAATTTGGAGGTGATGTGTGACACATCACCTTCATATTGGTGCACATAACAAAATTTATGTGGTGCGGGGGAGCAAGAAGTTTAGTGTGGGAGGGGGTTCAGGCATGGAGCAGATGGTTGGGGTGCAAGGTTGTGAGGGATCTGGCTCGGTGTGCGGGTACTAGGGTGGGGTTGGAGATGAGTGATCTTGGGAGGAATTGGGGTGTACAAGAGTGTTTCAGAGCTACTGTAAGGAGAAGACCATTCCCCCAGCTCTCCTCACACAGACCAGTTGCTGCTATGAGGAGATACAGCATGTCCCTCCACTGTGGCAGCTTCAGGACTGGGCCTCCCCAGCTGTGGCAGGGTTGGGGGCTACAGGGTCATAGTGGGATCAGGACAGGACCACTGCGGCAGGGTTGGGAGCCAGTCCAGGTGGCCCTGGTTGTGATAAGTTGGGAGGCTGGCGGGGTGGGTTCAGCCTCCCCTAGATGACTGTGCCCTTCATGGCCTTCTGGAGTACCTGCACAGGGCTAAATAGGTAGCTAAATAAGCAATGCAGCTTACAGGAAACTTAAGTCACAGCTAAGCCTCAGAGCAGTGTGTTGGGCAGAGAGTGGCTTCTAATACTACTTTCCTTTAGTTGCTGAGTTGGAAGAATGTGATGCAGATATCAGTGATCCAGTGACAGACTGGGAGTCCAAAGTGAGACACTTGGAGAAAGGTAATGGGGCCAGTCGTGGTGTATTTCTGATAATGAAACTGTTTGGAAAAGTTTATGGCCCAGAATAGGAGATATGTACCTACAGACTAGTATGAAAGCAAACACTGAAGGTGGGCATCTTACCACAGTTCTCTTTCCTGGGTTGGGAGACTGCTATCCACATAAACAATCCTTTCTGCATTTGATTGCCTTTTTTTCCAGAAACTCAGAATTTGGAATACAATGAGCTGAAAAGAACATGCATTGTTCTCCAAGTGCTGAATAATTGCCCACTGACATTTTAGTAGGAGTAACTACCATTATCCTGGGATTTCGCCTGATGTCGAGAACCATGGCTATACAGCCAGTCCTTTTTTTTAATATGCTTTTCAGACTGTTTGCAGTTCTCTTTCATAGCTCTTTTTTATATTCTTAGAGCTTGAAAACCTCAAAGCCCAAGAAGAGGAGCTGCAAAGGTAGAATTTCACACAATGATTCTTTTACTTTTCTTTAAAGCTTATATGTTCACTCAGATTCTACATGTTGTATCAAGGTGCTTTGTCTTCTCAGAACATCTGATTTTGTTGCTGTATTTCTGTAGGAATCTAACAAATCTGGAGGCTAGGAAACAACAGGGATTTTCTGAGATAAATTGTCTGCAGACTAAAGCAAGCAACTGTGAGGAGCTCCTCGATAGATACAAGTAAGGGAAATAAAGGGTCTTCAGCTTTGATTTTTATCCCAGATATCAACCAGTTAGTTCCCTCTTCCCTCATTGGTAGTGCTAATGAATTTTTAACTGATGCTACATTTGAAGCCTACCTTCTGGCAATATTGGATTAACAGGAAAACTTCTATGAGTTTAGTGTATAGTAGGATGCACTGATTTTATATACATAAGGGTCACTGCAAAGTTTCTTCCTATTGCAGACTCTCCTGCCCTTGCATAATGAGTATTTTTATTTTAATGTTGCCTCTTAATAGAAGACAGATTTTTCGATATTTCCTGGAAGATCATGCACATGCTATGATTTCCATCTGATTTGAGCTACGGGGACAGCAAATTGCCAGCTACCATAGGCACATTTATTTGGTGGCAGATGATGTGTATCTGCACTTCATACTCTGACTTTGTTCCTCTTTGTTTCTTTGGTTGTAACTCAGATTTTTCTTTTTTTAGTTTCACTGAATGGGAGATGAGTGAATGGAGTGATCAGCAGGCAGTGTTCACCTTCCTTTATGATTCTATAGAACTGACTATCATATTTGGGCCACCAGTGGGTGAGTGGCAAAATTTGGCAAGAGCTTTCTCTGGTTTGCAAACCAAAGGTTTACATAGTAGAAATCCATTGGATCAGACTGACCTTTTTAGACTTTATACTAGTAGGAGAGGCAAAAGTGAAAGCATTAAAATTGAGTTAAAGTGGTTTATGGATTAGGATTTGTCGTACTGTCTGTGTTCAGTGTCATCAGTTAGCAGTCTCGGGGTTGTCCTGGCACGCTCCTGACAGGACCTCTACTCCGTCGGTGATATACTTTTGGCTGTGTGCATGCTCTCCCTTTATCTGAAGTGTTAGACCCCGTGCACTTGGGTCAACACAGGAGATCTCTGAGAGCCCCTGAAACGACAGATGCAGGCAAGGGTAAAATTGAGCAGGTTTATTGTCAAATGTGATGCACTAATAGTTGTTAGCAGAAGTGCTCATGCTAAACCACTGTGCATTTGGCACGCGTTGACAATGTACCAATGCATAGCATGCCTATTACCAAATAACAGATATTAACAGCAGTTAACCAGAGTTAAACTACTGTGCACTCTGTAAGTCCTCTAGGCAATGACATCTGTCGTTTAAGGTGCCTAGTGCACCCCCCCAAGGTTGGTCGGAGAGTACCCTTTGCCGTGGCCTTTTATAGACAGGTACAAATTTACATCACTTCTTTACGGACCAGGTTGCTACCCTCTGTTGCCTAGTTACCAACCCTCATCTTATGGAAGGGGGGCTCACTTACTATCCTTTATGCTGTCAGTTTCGGCCTAGTCCTGAACCTAGGTCGGTATGTACATTAGTTTTTGGGGAGTCTTTGTACCAAGACATTTCTTATTAAGATGTTCTGCTATTCCCCTTTGGCTTAGTCCGTACTTGGCCTCCCTATGTCCTTTCATGCTCCACCTAACTTATACAATTATCAACAGGGCCTCTTTCTTGGCTCCTGTGTTACTGAACCAAAGTCTTGCTCACTAGATTGCAGGCCAGTTGCTGTTTTCATGTTACAGGCCTCTAGTCAGGCCTGCTGACTAATGTTACTGACCCTCAACTTACTACAGGATTCAGACACGACTTTAACAAAGGATTAAATCATACAACCTGGATATCTGTTCCTAGAGATATATCTCTGGGGTGTTTAGCATGCACAGTCTAGGAATACACACTTACAATATGGTTTGTTTTTGGTCTCTTACAGATGGTGCTGTTTTCAATGACAATCCATGCAGAAAGATCATTAATATGAGCTTTGAATCTCTGTTGGATGGTAAGGCTCTGAAGTGGCTTGCTGCTCTGGTCCTGGGTTTGCCTGTTTCTAGGAAGGCATATTTGTACTTTATCTGCAAGTGCATTGCCTGATGGTCCCAAAAAGAGATTACTGATTATACATATAAGCAGGACTGAAAAATAATTCTTGCTTTTGTCTTAACAGAAAAAAAAGCTCCACTTTCATCATGTCTAGTTCAAAGGCTCATCTTCCAATTTATTGAAAGTCAAGGTTTCTGGCAGACAAAATGCACAACAATGCAACACCTGCCTCAGGTAATGTTCCAAGAAATTAATCAGTAGATCCCTGAGATGATGATCATGGAATCTATTCTGTCCATGCTTCAACAATATTTTCTTAAAATAAAGTTCAGCCTTGAATTTCTGAATATTCTGCTGCATAAGTATTTGCCATAAGGAAAGTGATTCTAAAGCTGTAGTCCAGTGGTCCCCAACCTTTAGAGGCTGCCGGGCGCCAGGGGGCGTGGCCATTCACCTGCCGGGCGCCAGGGGGCGGGGACACATGCACGCCCGGGGGCAGCCCCTCCCCATAGCCACATGCTCGGGGGCGGGGCTCCCCCGCAAGCGCCGCGTGCCCGGGGCCGGTGCACCCTCCAAATGCTGCGCGCCCGGGGCCGGCCCCCCTGCAAGCACCCGGGGTCGACGGCCCTCCCCCCAAGCGTCGCGCGCCTGGGGCGCGAACGGCCAATTCGCAGCACTCCCGGGGTCGGCGCTTACCATGCGCCCGGGCCAGTTCCGGCACAGCACATGCACCACGTGCCCGGGGCCAGGCCAGCCCCGAGCACTTGGCGGGCGCACACAAATGGCCCTGCGGGCACCATGGCAGGAACCACTGCTGTAGTCAATCAACTTTAAGTCATACAGTAAAGTGTGTGGTTCTGATTCTGTGTAACTGTAGATACTTCACTCAATAGATTTGTTCCCTTGTTGATGTCTGTTTGCTTTATGACTGAAATAAACTGTACTATTTCTGTTAACCCTAGAGCTAACACAACCATTCAGGACAGAAATTATATTCTGGTTCTTACATAAGAGTGGCTTTAATTGCTGAACCACATTTGGCCTTCCCACATGGATGCACAGTTATATTTGAGGGCATAAGTTGGACAGCAGAATCTTTCTGTGGTAATATCTGAGCAGTTTCATTTTCAGGACTCAAACTGAATGCAGAGTTACAATTATGGAGCTTTTTATGTACTTTGTAGAATAGAATTACAAATAATTTTAAATTATTATGTAGCTAATACGTGTGCTCTAATGTGATTACTCTTTCTGATTGTCCACTTAGATGCTGCATGAGATCTCATTAGTGGTGAATCGCTGTCGACTCTTAGGAGAAGAGATTGAGTTTCTGAACAGATGGGGTGGAAAATGTAATCTTCTGAAGACAGAGGTGGACAACACAAAGTGAGTGATGTAAACATCAAACCTACTCCGATTCAACCTCAAAACAGAGCTGTTAGTGACTACTCACAAACAGAAGACTTTGAAACAGTTTCATTGTACCCTTAATCACGGAAGCTAGCTGACATCCAAAACTTCATTGTGTGTAGTTTTTTTTTGTATGGTTGGTTTTTTTTGCAAATTCAGCATCTTTTGAAAAACAAAACTTAACTTCAGAATAGCAGGAAACGAACACTTGGGGGATTCTGTCAGCTTCCTTGCTAACACCTCTTTCATTCCTTGATACCTGGACTTTGACAAATATTTGTATCCAAGGCATTGGATCAGGGTGCAGCAATGTGCAGGGAATCAGGACCAAGAGTTATTCTTCAAATAGATGTAGCTGTGTATTCTACGTGTGTGTGTGTGTGTGTGTGTGTGTGTGTGTGTGTGTGTGTGTGTGTGTGTGTGTGTGTGTGTGTGTGTGTGTGTGTAATCATCGTACTGAAGATGGAGAATTTTGCCTAGCTGTACCAGTAAAGGGAGGGTGCTCAGACCTCATGGCCACAGCCCCTCCTTGGCTCTGCGAAGCAACATCTCCCAAAACAGCCCCCCTTAGTTCCACTTGCCACTTGGAGCTAGAGTCCAAGCTTTGGTCTTAACCTCTTACTTCTGTAATGTTTTTTTTCTAGTTGTATATAGTTAGTGAGTATTCTCAGTGGCAGTTAAATTAATGTCGGTTGTATTTAGTTAAATATCCCCTTTTGATGCCCTCATCAGGGTTTAAACATTGTCTATTTTATGGGGGAGCGATCCCTAACAATAGTCCTTCAGATATGGGTGTATGTTGTGTTTGGGTGAGATCTTTGTGAAGGAGTAGTGTTTGATTTGTATATCAATCACCAAATGAATTCAAGTGGCTAAGGGCCTTTGCCTAAAGCAGCACTTGCTTGAAGAGGCCATGTGGCTTACTTTGACACCAAGGCCTTTGTAGGATCAGAGGTCGCCTTTGGGTTCTGAGAGTACTGCCCACTTCACGTTCTGGATCACACACCTCTCCAAAGAGATGGAGCCATTCCCTGTGGAATATACCAATGAAAAGGACACAAAAGACCAATCAAAACCACTCTCGAACTTGTGGGGATTCTTTACTCTTCTAGGAATAGCGTGGAACAGCACAGGATTAGTCCCAGTGTGCAGGGCGATATGGATGCCTGTAATTGCTTCCCAGGACCGAGTAGGACTGTTCACTTCAATTCTGACTCCTAGACATCCATTGAGTCTGATACCAGCAAGGGCAATGCTGGCACTAACTTTCCATATTATAGCAGATCTTTGCCTTTCTGTCCCAACCTCTCCTTTAGTGCTGGACTTGGCCATGGTGGAGTCATTTTTAGCCCCATTGGCTGGACAAGCCAATGTACACTTGGATCTGTCAGTACTGCATCCCAGTGTTCCCGTTACAGTCTGTGGGGAAGTGCAGGTGACCCCTGCACTTCCAACCTAGTTGGTTCCTGAAGAACCGTCGTAAGTCAAGCCATCATAAGTTGAATCCTTATTTCCCATAGGCACAATGTTATAAATGATGGTTCCGTTCCTGGAGACCCATGTCATACCCTAAAAATACCAAAATTGACTATGGAAATGGAGGAAAACTAAACTAAATAGTTCAAATAATGCACAAAAATAACTAAAAAGTGGCGGAGATGGTCAAGCAGCAACTGCAAACTGGCGAGTCTGACTGACCTTGTGTGTTTCCTGTTTTGGGATGATGCATGGAGTCTGCTTTGTACACTGTCATAAATGAGAACTGTGGGGTTTTAGGAGCTATCAGGCACAAAAAAAATGGTTGTAAATGCCGGGGGTTGTAAGTCAGGCAGTCATAAGTTGGGGGTCGCCTATTCCAGGCTCAATGCAAGGGATCTTGTCACTGAGAAACTCTTTTGCACTGTTGTAGTTGGTGCTGTAGATGTTACTGTGGTGGCATTCATCACCTTCCACCTCAATACCATCCATCATTTCAGTAATGCAGCTGTCTTTGGGGTTGACACTGCTTCTACTGCTGGAAACAATGGAGGGTGTACTCAGCTTCAGTAATACCATTTCCACCATCAGTGTCCATTTCCATTCTGTTCTGGGCTACAGAGGAGTCAGACTAGTTGCTCACATCCTCAGGGCTGGCTCCACCCTTATCCTCTTAAAGCCCAAGACGCCTCAGCATCCAGATTGGGATCATCTTCTTTCCATTTTCCATTTCTGGCTTGCATTGGGGACCATTTATGGAACTCTATGACTGTCTTGTGATTAGGAAACCTATTGGTCCTTACCTGTCTATCTCTGTGGATGCTCTTTAGATGTAAGGGTCCCACTCATCATCTTGCCCTAAGGGCAAGGTTATTGGACAGGTCTTCAGCAGTGGCTGTTGACTCACCACAAGCCCAGGCACCAGTAAACCTTTCATTGCCTCCAGAGTCATCCACCCAGGTCCATTGGTCCTGGAGCAAGATCTGGCTCTGATACAGTTTAGGGCCGTAAAAGTGTAGTTGATTAACCAATAAGCAAAAGCTTACAGGTTAATGCTATAGACTACATAGGTTCTCCCCTCCTCTTCCCCCTCCCCCCTGCCCACTTGCCAGTAAATTTTTTAGCAAGCTAGGCTGCTGGCTAGCCTGCTAAGTTCTGGCTCGCACTGGGTCCACGAGCTAAGACCACCCCCTAGACAGGGGCTGCTGCCATCCTGTGCCACTGCTTTATCAGAGGCAGCAGCATAGGGCAGCAGCACAGGTCCACAAAGGGAGCTGGGTTTTAAACGGTCTCCTCTTGCAGACCAGCTCCCACCTGGCACCCCATGGTGCTGTCTCTGATACAGTGGCAGCAGTGCAGAGTGGCAGTGGTGTTCTCGGGAGTGAGGCTGGAGTGCAATGGCTGCTGCCCAGCCCCCAGAGATTATAGAATAGTTGACTAACCATTAAGAATTCATGAGGTTACTCGACTATTCAGTTAACCAATATTTAACATCCCTAGTACAATTAACCACTTCTTTATTCTTTAGTGTTGTAATGCCTCAAACTCCTTGGCTGGAACTGCGGTGAACAATAGAACCCAACTGGGCAGGTTTATTTCCACTCCCAACAACAGGCACTCAAAGTGGGTGGTCCTTATGGGCAGGGCTCACCAAGCAGTGTTTGCGCTGTGCATGCGCTGACCGCACTGTGCGGCCCTGCTGGTTTCAAATCCACTTGCCATGGACTATGTCTAAGTTTTCAGACTAGTTTCAGGCACTTATCACTGAGGGCTGCTTGATTGAGAAGACTTTGTTGCAGTCTGCATTGGATATGGTGGATAGCTCAGCCACAGTGATACTCAGCAGTGGACATGAGAGAGAAGTCTTAGCTTCAGAATTTGGGCATTACTCTCAGCATCCAACAGGCTACAGAGAATTTGTCCTTTGGACAAGATTTTTTTTTTTCGACGAAGAATAAGATTCAGCAGTCTAGGGGTACCCTGTGGTTGTCAGGGTGTATAGAGAGGAACTACTGCTGTGGTCAGCAGCAGCACTATGATTGACAGCACACATTTTCCTCGCACAAGACAGTGGGACTATCTCAGAAGGGGGCATAGGTCCTAGAGGAGGAGGCATTCAGGTATGGGGTTTGGCCAGTCTCACATGCTTTTACCCAGCACTCCCTGAGTACGTTTTTTTGATTCCTCAATCCAGAGCAGTGTTACAGTGGTCTTTCCCTTCTTCCCATTCCCACTCTTTGGGGACAGGCTAGCTTGCTTTCACAATGTTTGATCTCCACAGACAGCTGGGCCCTAAGCACTATCAGATTGGGCTTCACCATCTAGTTCATTTGCATCCCTCCCACCACCCTCCTTCCCCATTCCTCTTCAAGAAACCCTCTCATGAGATACTGCTCCTCAAGTAGGTTTACTTGCTACTGGCTTGGGAGCAGTGGAGGATGTTCAGCCAGAACACTATGGTTGGGGCTTCTAATCCCAGTACTTTCTGGTGCCCAAATCCAAGGAAGGAGTGAGATCTATTCTTCACCTTCATGGCCTCAACAAATATATCTGGTACATGAAGTTTTGAATGGTCACTCTATTGACTATCCTCCCTGTGTTATCTCAGAATGTCTGGCTTACTGTTCAGGACCTTCAGGACATGATTCACATGATGATTTTGCTGATTTGACCACTACTATGAATCAAAGGAAGAGAGAGAGCCATTTTCAATTTACAATGCTTCCCTTTGGGCTCTTTCACCCCTGGGGTTTTTACCAATTGTGTGGTCGGGGTAATGGCATACCTTAAGACAAAAGAATCAACATCTTGCATCTGGATGACTGGTTTCGGAGAGGCTGGTGAAGAGAGGAAGTCCTTTTGCATATTGATGCTACATCGTATTTACGTGACCATCTGGGTCTCATCCTAAATACCAGTAAGTCGACTTTGGTTCTCATTCAGAAAATAGAATTAATTGGGAGCCCTGAAATGCTAAGAGTTGAAGAGCATTATTGTATACCGAGAGTTTTTTCAGATGATTCACTACTTTTGCCTGCATCTGTAGTCTCAGTCTTCCACAACAGTGTGGACATGTGCAGTGTTGTTTCATGGACATCTGTACACACATTTATGAACCTTTGTCGTTACCATATCTTCCAGGGCAGAAGCAATCTTTGGTAGAGCTGCCCTGCAATCTTTGGGAAGATTCAAAGCCCTGCCTCCCTGGGTGGGATCTGCTTGTGGGTCACAAAGTGGAATTCACAGCTGCATCTACTTGAAAAAAATGGTTACTTACTGTAACTGTGGTTCTTCGTGTATTTTGTGACCCACTTCTGTCTCCTCTGCATTGGAGACTTGTCTCTGCATGTTGGTGTGAAGGGCCTGGAGGCTTGGGGCTCCCCCACCTCATGGTCAAAGGAGGAGCTCTGGCCACAAGCATTTGCCATTTATGGTACTGTTAGGCCCCCTTTTCTGGCTTCACTGTGCTGGGTACGTACATCGCTAAATGGAATACACTGCTGCATCACATCACATCACAATCAGTGTTACAGTAAATAACTGTCATTCTTGCATTTGGTCTTTAGGGGGGAAAAATAAAAACAGCAAAGTGAAGACATCTTGAGTTTGCTTCAGCCAGGCAGAAACCCACAGTCCTTAACTTAAAATGAATTTAAAACAATAATCCATATTCCTAGTTCCCACTTTCCCATGGTGCTTCCTTTTCTTGTGGCATGGCTGGGCTGGACTGGACAAGTACTTCACTGCAGAATCCTTCTTCCAGTTTCCACTGCCTCTTTGTATCCCTGTTCTAGTGAACCCTTTCTCTATGTTCTTAATGTGGGTTTATACACAGGCTGCTTTGTTTTTAATAATATCCCCTCATAATATCCTGCGTCCTTCACTACACCAACAAAAAAAAAATGCAGTACTCTTTTTAGTGATGTCAGCAAAACAAATGTGCAGTTACAGGTTTGGAGAAATGATGTTTGTTGTTTTTTAAAGGGTGGAACATCAGAAAAAGAATCTTTCCTTTCCCCTCCTTTCTAGTCTTTAGAGAGATTGGTTTCTTCTGATGGGAACTTGGGCCTCATGCTTTTATTACTTAAAATGGCACAATTCCTTCAGCTTTACCTACTGCTACATTATAAACAAATTACACTGATGCTCTTCAAGAATTATAAAGTGAGGCTATGTATAACATCTTAATGTAGTTGTAGCTTTTTCCACCTGGAAACGCAATGTCAAAAGAAGCTACTAAAGGAAGCCATGACTTAATCCTTTTCATTTACTTTTTGTTTTCTTTGCAGAGTGAAGCTCTTGTTCTCCTCTTGTACAGCTTTTGCAAAGTTTGAGGTGATATTTTCTTTATCTGCCAACTACCCTTCAACACCACTCCAGTTCACTGTCCAAAAACAGATTGGGAGCCTTGGGTGAGTAGCACAAGTAAATAGTAAAGGACTATGGCATACTTTCTACTTCTAAGCAGTGAACAGGAAGTTAAATGCTAAGAAATATACTGTCAGAAGCTCATCTGAGAATTTCTTTTTGTCTTTCCCAGCCATGATGAAATTTCTGCTGTTCTGTCCAGTGTGCCACTGGGCACCAACTACCTGAAGAGAATGGTCAAAATGATTCATCACAACTTGCTCCAGGGTTCCCTGACTGTTCACTAAATCCACTCAGATCAATGCAGTTCTCATGCTGGATGTCTGTCCTCTTCAAACTTACAAGAATTGCCAGGTTGTTCCCACAGTGCAGTTAGCTTCTTTCAGTACTATGAGAATCTGATCTAGCAGCCAACTGTGAAATTGTCTGGTATTTAAACCACTGAAATGAAATCTCAGTAAGCCTACCACCAAACATCTCTCCTATACCAAAGTGTACTGAGGTAATGCAGAAAATTCTCTAGCAACAAGGAGGAATTTCAGATGATTTCCATTAACTTGGACCACTTTCCACATTTTTATTTCTCTTCCGCAACCCCTCCAGCCACTGCTGGTTATGGTTTCCCTTTTGTTACACTCTGCCCCAAACGAAAAAACTCTAGCTCCTGTAACCACCAGAATTAGTCTGATTTTTCTCTGGTTTGTTATTTCTAAGGGCTACTATCTATCTTCCAAGGTTTGCAGTACTCCAAGTTACTATCCGTAATTAGCCCAGATAATACATTTCAGATGATGCAATCAAATTTATGGAATGTCTGAGATCACAAATTATAATTCCATTTTCTGCTGTTTAACAAAATTATAATTTATAAAATTCACAAATGGCATACACTTTACTCTTCAGGTTACTGCTTCTAGCCATTGATTTTGCAGTGCAACAGTACCCAAAGTCACATGGATCAAGTTGTGAGCTTTTTTGTGTGGAATCATTCTGCACGTAAATCCTTTTCTAAAGCTAAGGTGTTGCACTATTTGAGGCACTTACTTAGGCTAAGCTCCCTATTTCTCAAAGGGGTAAGATGGCTAGATATGCAAATCTGTTTTTGCATAGTTTGTTCAGCAGGTGACCTGGTAGGAGATGTTCCAAAGTGCAGGATCTAGCAGGTGTACTTCTGTTCTCAACCGTTTTGTTACTATCTTGCTTGAGGCAGCTGTTTCCTTAAGGAAAGAAAACAAATGGTGGTGATTTTCATTACATAGAAAGACTTTTCTCTTCCTAAACAGATAGTGCTTGCTCTCTTTGTATCTTCAGTATTGGTAAAAAGGATTATGATAGATGTAACAAATTCAGCTAAAAAAATTCCAGCTATCTGAAAATGTTTTGTGATATGATCTCAAAAACAAACTACTCTTTTAGTTGTATTTCAGTCAAATTCATCATGATTTGATTAATTATTTCATAATTAAGTTCCTAAAGACTCTCTTAGTAATTTTAATGAAATTGCCACTGCTAGAATTTTTTATTTACCTTTAAGGATTCTTTATGGCAAAAACTATTTTTTAAAATGTCATCATACATTCATGTTTTTTCCAGATATAATCTCCTTTACCTGTCTACCTTTTGTGTCATCACTGGAATAATATTCTTGCTTAGCAAATTATCTGTATCTTTGCTTCCATTAATTCTTTGTACTGATACTGATAAAAAGGAAACCAGTAACACATTCTAAACATTTGCTGAATGTCCTGGAGAAATAGGGATATAATTTGACATATAAATCACTAACCGACATCCTGCCTGTCTCTAAGTTTCCTATAAATTGCATAAGCTGTAATGCCCCGGAGCCATAAGGAGCATTCGGTGCACTATATTGAAGTGTTAGTCTTGTATAAAATTTTGTCAATAGGGCCTGATTTCTTTGACTTCAAAACTAAAACAAAATCTAGATAATACCTTTGACATATTTTGAACCTTTTTTTTTTTTTTTTTGGTCTTAATGGTAATTGCATCTTCAGATTTAGAACTGAGAATGTCGTGAGTAAATAGAACCTGTTCCTATCTATGGTGTTGAAGCATCTAGTACTTATCATCTCTCCATTATGTGGGTTCCTGACAGTTTCTGTATGTCTGTAAAATATAAGAATTTTTAAATGTTTTCAGAAGTTTAAGCATTTATATATTTTGACGTTCTATGTTTTCCAATTTTCCTTCTATAGAAGGTAGTTTTGAAAAGCTTATTAAATATTTGTATTAATTATTTCCTTCTCTTCTTTACTGTGAAATAATTTAGAAGTTAAATTGATATTGTCAACTTATATCAGATTTCTATCTGAAAAATTACATAATCGCATGGGCGAAACTTTTGTCATTTCCTGTAAATTAGAGCAATATTTTTCTTGTCTTTTGTTTGTGAATTTGACAGTATTTGTATGTAAGTTAGTTGCACTGTTTCTCCTGTACAGGCAGTCCCCGGGTTACGTACAAGATAGGGACTGTAGGTTTGTTCTTAAGTTGAATTTGTATGTAAGTCGGAACTGGTACATATTGTAGGGGAAACTCTAGCCAAACATTTCTCCAGAGCTCAGTTTTATTCTCCCACACCTCACTTCCTCAGTCCTTTATTCTCAAGCTGAGGAGTCTGCTGAGAAGCCGCTCCACGTCTCCCTGGTCTGCTGGGGGGGGGGCGCTAGCTTCACGTCTCCCTGGTCTGCTGGGGGGAAGCAGCTAGTGTGGGGTTGCCTCACCCCGTTTGTAAGTAGGGATCCGATGTAAGTCGGATCCATGTAACCTGGGGACTGCCTGTATATAGTCTTAATTTCCTCCATTGTTTGTGTATGATTTGCACAAAATAGCAGGAGAAATGTAAGTACCCTAGGAAAAATGACCACAAACGGGGGCAGCAACCTCTTGAGATGCACTACCAGAAACTACTTTTAATGCATTTTAAAAGTATATATTTAAGTTGAAGTCTTGATATTTTTAACCACCAGAGGGCACTCCTGCAATACTTCATAAAATACTATGCACCATAGTGGTAAAAAATTGTCTGAGAGCCTTTGAAGAAAAAGTAAGCCAAGAACATCAGGGGGCTAAAAGGACTGGGATAGTGTGTGGTGAACTGTCTTTTAAGAGCTGTTGTAGCTTCTTTGTTTGGAGACCTGGAAGGCAGGGGAAATCATGCATCTGTAGCAGAGCACAGCAGAAATGAAGGAGCTCTAGTCTTGCATATAATTTTTATGCATAATGTGTGTACACATGAACCTCCAAGAGTTTTGGGTCTTAAAATTCACAGCATGCTGTCAAAGTGGAATTTCCCCCAGTTTTCCTCTAAGGTTTCAGTGCTGACTTGCAAGGTATTTGTAGAGTCACGACACTTAAACTCCATAGCAGTAATATACCCACAAGAATTGGTTTGCAAAGATAAATTGAGTTAGCATCTAATTTCACAATTATACTGCATATGTCCATTGTTCAGTCAGGGAACTCCATGAACAACTTTCTCGAGTATCTGATCATTTGCATTATCAGTTTGATCCTCTGACAGTGTTGAGCTGGGGTTAGAGCCCAACACTTCTGAATCCCAAGCCTATGTTACTTTTTTCAAAAGCCTGAGTAGTTAAGTTTTGCATAAAGAGAGAGATGAATTACAGTATGAGTCATTTACAAATGACAATGTCTGCTCCTTCTAAGTTCTGTTTTAGCATAAGGATACAACACCATCTGTAGAAGAGGCTGGTGATCCAAAATCAGGAATATGACTCAGAACTATGGATTTTAAATATAAACACTAAACTTAAATCTTAATTTGACTGGTTTTACGTCTAAATAGCTTTTATAGAAATCATGGTAATTAAGATAAAACATGGTAATTTTACTTTCACTTAATGTGACTTTAATTTAAAAACTCCTGGTTTTGACTAAAAAATAAGCGACGTATAAGCATCTAAAATCATCCATTACAAAATCTTTTGTAGAAAATAAACATTATATATGTTTCAGGAGGGATTCAAATTTGACTGTTTTGTCTTCACAGGGAATTATTCCAGAATAGCTATTCCTGGTTAACTGTGTGTAGAAGTTTTTATTCCAGAATAGCTATTTAACTTTACATTCAGACTTTCCCTTAAACTGAATTAATTTCCCAGTGTAGACAAGCCCTAAATTCAGTGTCAAGACAAGGAAATCTCCCTGTTTCTCTCCAGTTATTGATTTGGGACTGTTTTCTATGTAGCGGTAAGTGCAGAAGCCACTCAACATTATGGTGTCCATTTTTCATGTTCCATCTTTACATGTTGCTTGAGTAAATCAAATTTGATGCAGGATTACATTTTCCAACTAATTGCAGAAGGATTGAGATGAGGATGAAAATCACTTTGCCCTGTTACAAATATTGTAATTCTTGTGTCCTCAACTTTAATTTTCATAGGAAATGTCTAAAACTCTGCCCAAGGGATAGATGCACTGGTTGAAAAAAATTGTGTGCTGCTGCTCCCCATTCAAGTCTTTGCCTTCTGTCATTTACATAAATACACCAGATAGTGCCTCAACAGTAGTATGCCAAGTGATTAACCTGCTCATTTAGCTAATGAGTGAATGAAAAGGAAACTTGAGTTGAGAAAGATTTTCATCTATCCTCAGAGCAGAAGATCAAGTAAAAATCTGGCATAGAATAAGGCCAGGTCTGGCCTTTGTCTCTTGTCTAGTTGGGCCCATTGTCTATATAGCACTTGAGGAAACCAGGTTCTTCTTCTTCGAGTGCTTGCTCGTGTCCATTCTGATTAGGTGTACGCGCGCAGCGTGCATGGATTCCGGAGCTTTTTTCCCTTAGCAGTATCCGTAGGGCCAGCAGGGAGCCCCCTGGAGTGGCGCCGGTATACCGGTGCATATATACCCCTGCTGGCCCCTCCACCCCCTCAGTTCCTTCTTACCACCTGTGAGGGTAGCTGGAACATGCTTTCAGGCTGTTAGCCTATCTCTTAGCAGCTGTATCTCTTTATCTGTTGTATTATAGTTCTAATTGAAGTTTTATCTAGTTAAGTAGTTAAGTGCTGTAAATAGTGTAATTAGTTAGATAGGGGAGCACAGCAGGACTCTCCCCGTGAGGGGAGGGCATGCCAGGGCCCTAGGGCTTTAAACCCTGTTCTTCCTGCTGTAAACCTATGCCCTGCGGAGATCCCCACTCCGACTGTCTAAAGTGTCTGGGAGAGGCCCATCGAGCTGAAAGCTGCTCTATCTGCAAGAGCTTTAAGCCCCGGACCAAAAAGGAGAGGGACTCCCGGCTAAAACTCTTACTAATGGAGTCAGCACTGCAGCCTCAGGGCGAGGAGCGGCCTCAGTCTGTCCGCAGCACACCGTCGGCGGCACCCGTGTCGGCCAAGCATCGTCCTGAGACCGACAAGGCACCGAGGCACAGGTCGCAGTCCCCGGTGCCGAGGGGCCTCCAAGAGCTCGAGGGGACGCTCTGCAGAGAGGAGTACCCAGAAGGTGCGCCCTAAGGAGGGGCACCTTTCTGCTAAGGCCTCCAAAAAGAGGTGCAGCCTAGACAAGGGCAAGAGCCCAGGGCAGCCCGTGGGGATAGGAGAGGTACATCGTCCCTCCACCCCAGAGACCTTCGAGGCGGCCCGGGACCTCATCCAGATGGCCGCGGAGGAAGGAGAGGGCCAGGTGCCGCAAGAGCGGACTGTGCCGGCATCGGCCTCAAGTGCCCCCCAGCAGGCTATGGCAGCCGGGTTGTGGGACCTTCTGGGCGAACGGCAGGCCTCGGCCCAGCAGCAGCTTTTCCCGGGGCCGGCAAGAGCACCGGAGCCGGGACAAACGTCGGCACCGACCCTGGGCCCCTTCCTGGCAGCACCGGCAACGGCTCCGGGAGTGAGTGCGCTTGCGGTGCCGGTGCAGGGACCGGTGCCACAGACAGGCCCTTGGGCGGTGCAGGGCCCCGCACCGTACTATACGCCGACCGCGGTGCCACAGCCGGCGCCCCACACGGCACCGACGCTGATGCCTCTCCCGGCGCCGTTCCCTGCTCACACCCTGGGAGTGCCAACCCAGCAGCAGGCCGCGGTGCTGCAGCACGTGGCGGCACCGGTGGGTTACTTACCGGCCTATCAGATGCAGCTGGGCATAGTACCGCTACAGCAAGGACCTCCACTTATGCCCCTACCGGCACCGTGTGTGGTGCACAGGGGCAAGCCATCGGCCATGGCAGCACAGTGAAAGGTGCAGGCTTCATCCGCCCCTCCCTGGTCGGCATCGGAGTACTCTTCGGATTCTGAGGCCGAATCGGTGGCATCGTCCAGGTCACGATCCCGACACAGGTCTCGTTCATCGGTCAGATCATCTCACCAGAAACCAGTGGACCAGCAGCAGTGGCAGGGGCAACCTCAGTGGTCATTCTGGACGCCCTGGGCATACCACCAGGCCCAGGGGCCTCCCCCTACGGTGGTGGGGTCATCCCGTAGGAGCAGCACCCCATCTGCCGCCCCTTTGACAGCCCCTCCGCCTGGAGACATGGTGGCGATGCCAAGACCTCCGGTAATCGGTCAAGGGCAGGAGGCCATGTCCCAGCTGGGCTCAGTCTATATGGACATCCCGGCCCAAGGGGAACCAGGGGCACAGCTCGGCGAGGAGGCAGTCCCTCGAGAGTTCTCGTCATCTTTGCTGGACGAGGCCCTGGCGGTCCAGCACGAGGAGGTCCACGAGGACCAAGATCCTATGGTGGACATCATAGCGGCAGCGGGCCCTGGCCGAGTGGCGCTCCCACTGAATAAAACAGTGGACAAACTGTCAAACTCTGTGGCAGACGCTGGCCTCCATTGCGCCGACCCAAAAGGGGGTCGAGAGAAGGTACTACATACCCCAAGCAGGGCACGAGCATCTTTTTAACCACCCGGCTCCGGGATCCATAGCGGTGCAGGCCGCAGGGCAGAAGGAGTGCCAAGGGCCTCCAGGTCCTACACCGAAGGCGAAGGAGCCCAAGAAATTGGACCTGCTTGGCCGGAAGGCCTATGCCACAGGGGGCCTCCAGCTACGTATAGCTAACCAGCAACTAATGCTGGAGCGTTATGCCTTTAACACATGGGCATCAATGCAGAAATTTGCCAGACAGCTTCCCCCTGAATCCCGCCAGGAGTTTGGGGCCCTGACAGAAGAGGGAAGGGCAGTGGTGCGTACCTTTCTCCAGGCGGCCTTGGAGACCGCCCGGTCATGAGGCGCAGTGCAGGTGTCTGGCATCCCGCCCGAGGTGCAGACCATTATTCAGGATCTACCTTTTGAGGGGCCGGGCTTGTTCTCAGAGCAGACCGATTCCAAGCTTCATAGCTTGAAGGACTCAAGAGCGACGTTGAAGTTGCTAGAGATACACACCCCGGCACCTCAGAGGCGCTCCCTCCAGGCTAGACCCTATCCCAGACGGGGGCAAAACAATGATAGGGGTCGCAGGAGGGGCCGTAACAATAGCCGCCCTGACCTCTTTAGAGGCAGGCATAGGGGCCCTCGGTCAGACTCCGAGAGAGGCTCAGGACCGTCACCCGGTCACCAAACTAAGCCCTCATTTTGAAGGTACGCCAGAGAGCAGAGTACCAGTCGCACCTACTTGCCCACTCTTTGGGGACCGTCTTTCCCTCTTTTACCAGGAGTGGATAAATATCACGTCTGACCATTGGGTCCTAGACCTGGTAAAGCAGGGATATACTATCCCCTTCCTTTCCTGCCCTGCCTCCCACCCTCCCTCCCCTTCTCTTTTCAGGGACCCTTCTCACGAGACGCTCCTTCGGCAGGAGGTGTCCAACCTGTTGGCGCTAGGGGCCATAGAAAGAGTGCCCCCAGACGTGAAAGGAAAGGGTTTCTACTCCCGCTACTTCCTAGTACCCAAGGCGAAAGGGGGCATGCGTCCCATATTAGACCTCCGAAACCTGAACACCTTCATTAGGAAAACAAAGTTCAGGATGGTGATGCTTGCATCATCCCATCGCTCAAAAAGGGGGACTGGTATGCTGCTCTCGACCTCAAAGATGCGTACTTCCATATTTCAATTTTTCCAAGTTCACAGAAAATTCCTACGGTTCGTGGTGGGACAGGACCACTTCCAATTTACGGTCCTCCCGTTTGGACTATGCACAGCCCCGAGAGTTTTTACCAAATGTATGACGGTGGTAGCCGCGTTTCTGGGGCGGCACAAGGTCCAAATGTTTCCATATTTGGACGATTGGCTGATAAGGGGCAAGTCTCGAGAACAGGTACTGGATCATGTCTCATGGGCCAGGGCTTTGTTCGAGAGCCTCGGCCTCCTCATAAACGATGCCAAATCATTGCTAGATCCCACTCGAGTCATAGACTTTGGGGGGACCCATCTGGACTCGCCTTTGGGCAAGGCCTCTCTGCCGAGAGACAGATTCATGGCTATCCACTCGCTGGTAGTGGAGCTGCAGGAGTTCCCAACTACGACGGCGAGGACCTGTATGAGGCTCCTAGGCCACATGGCGGCGTGCACTTATGTGGTCCAACACGCCAGGCTGCGCATGCACCCATTGCAGGGGTGGCTCAGGGTAGCGCACAACCCCTTGAGGTCGCTAGATGCGGTAGTGACTATCCCTCAGGACATTCTTCGTTCGCTGGACTGGTGGAAGGACGAGGGCACGGTGAGTGCAGGGGTCCGATTCACCAGAGCGTCCCCGTCAGCGCAGCTGGTCACGGATGCTTCGGACGCGGGATGGGGCGCTCACCTGGGCAACCTCAGAACGCAAGGTACGTGGTCACCAGAGGAGGTTCACCTCCATATAAATATCAAGGAACTGCGGGTGGTCAGGTTGGCCTGCAGGGTGTTACTTCCCCACCTGCGGAACAGAGTGGTGGCGGTGCTGACAGACAACGCTACCGCCATGTTTTATATCAACAAGCAGGGTGGGGCGTGTTCCTCTCCCCTGTGCCGGGAAGCCCTAGCTCTATGGGAACTGTGTATAGCCCACGGTATTTACCTGGAGGCATCTCACCTCCCGGGAACCAGGAATGGGCTAGCGGACAGGCTCAGCCGTTTGATCCAGGCACACAAGTGGGTGCTAAGGTGGGACATACTTCATGGGGTCTTCCAAAGGTGGGGGTCTCCCCGCCTGGACCTGTTTGCGACTCTGAGCAACGCCCAGTGCAGGGAGTACTGTTCGTACATGGGATACAGCCCGGGCTCTCGGGGCGATGCGCTGCAGATCAGCTGGCCCAGGGGCTTACTCTATGCCTTCCCCCTGTTCCCTCTGATCCACGATACACTCCTCAGAGTGCAGAGGTTCAGGGCCCAGGCTATCCTGATAGAGCCAGTGTGGCCTCGGCAGCACTGGTTCACCACCCTGCTGAATCTGACCGTGGAGGGCCTGCTCAGGCTACCCCTCGTGCCGGATCTAATCACTCAGAGCTGCGAGGCCAGGGTAGCACTCCACCCGAGCCTGCCATCTCTGCACCTAGCAGCGTGGCTCCTCAGTGGCTCTCAGTGATGGAGCAAGCCTGATCCAGGGCAGTCCAGGAGGTCCTCCTAGAAAGCAGAAAACTGTCCACTAGGGCCCTTTACGAAGCTAAGTGGAAGAAGTTTACCTAGTGGCTGGAGGGCAGGACGCTCGCTCAGGATGAAGGGGCGGTTCTGACTGTCTTGGAATACCTCCTCCACCTGTGGGAACAGGATCTGGCCACAGCCTCCCTGAGGGTACACCTGGCGGCCATAGCAGCCTTTCACGCCGGGGGAGGCCAAAGGTCTATCTTTGCCAATCCCTTGGTTAAAAGATTTCTGAAGGGAATTGACAGAATGATGCCATACGTGAGACCACCGGTCCCGGCTTGGGACCTTAACCTGGTCCTGACTGCCCTTATGAAGCCCCCGTTCGAGCCTCTGGCTTCATGCTCCTTGAAGTACCTGTCCTATAAGGTAGCTTTCCTCGTGGCCATTACCTCGGCCAGGAGGGTGTCAGAGCTTAGGGCTCTTACCTCAGAACCACCCTACACGGTGTTTTTTAAAGATAAGGTGAGGTTGCGTCCATATCCGGGGTTCCTTCCCAAGGTTGTCTTGCATTTCCATATGTCCCAGGATATTTACCTGCCAGTGTTTTACCCCAAGCCACACACGTTGCCCAGGGAACAGGCTTTGCACTGCCTGAATGTTAGGGGGGCGTTGGTGTTTTATATAGACAGGATGCGAGAGTTCCGCAAGTCAACTCAATTGTTTATTTCAGTGGCGGAAAGAATGTGTGGGCAGCCAGTCTCGGCGCAGCGTATATCCTCGTGGATTACTTCCTGCATCTGACTGCTACAAGGATGCAGGTAGATCACCGCCGCACATAACGGCACTTTCCACGAGAGCCCAGGCAACGTTGGCGGCGTTCCTGGCCTGCGTGCTGATCTTGGAAATCTGCAGGGCAGCAACCTGGTCATCGGTGCACACGTTTGTGGAGCATTATGCAATTACACAACTGGCCAGGGAGGATGCTGCCGTCGGGAGGGCAGTCCTGTGTTCTGCAGAATGATAATGGAGTAGTTAGTCACCTTCCGACCCCGCCTCCGAAGGGGGAACATGGCTAGGAACTCACCTAATCAGAATGGACATGAGCAAGCACTCGAAGAAGAAGAGGTTACTTACCTCGTAACTGTAGTTTTTCGAGATGTATTGCTCATGTCCATTCTGCATCCCACCCACCTCCCCGTGTCGGAAGGAGCCGGCAAGAAGGAACTGAGGGGGTGGAGGGGCCAGCAGGGGTATATATGCACCGGTATACCGGCGCCACTCCAGGGGGCTCCCTGCTGGCCCTACGGCTACTGCTAAGGGAAAAAAGCTCCAGAATCCATGCACGCGGCGCACGTACACCTAATCAGAATGGACATGAGCAACATATCTCGAACTACAGTTACGAGGTAAGTAGCCTCTTCTTTTTAAATAGTTGCTTGTGCCATTTTATCAAAAGATTTTATCAAAAGTTTAACTTTTTGTGAAATACACACTAACTTTCCTTGCTACTTCGGCTTTCCTTAATTTTTACATCATCTGCAGATATGGAACATACTAGTATTTAGCTTCAATATAAATGTCATTGGTTTTAGGAACTCTATGAAGAAGCTTCTTAGGCTTCTGAATTGGAAATGGGGGTCTCTAAACATGCTTTTTGTGGTTACTCTGTCAAAGTTACTTCAGTTTAATCTAATTTTAACATCCCGAAGTTAATCAACTAATGGAATAGTTGATGGAATTTCCATTGACTATTTGATTAGCCAGTAAGGGTGCTTCTGCTTTGAAATGTAGCAAGAGCCTGCCCGGATCTTGCTATATTTCAAAACCAGAAGTGCTGCACATAACATTCCATCTTTGAAATGTACAACAGCCCTGCTGTCCTCAGGCTCCATGCAGCGTTTCAATCTCTGACATGTACAAGAGACCCAGTGGGGCCCACCCCCTAACTGGCTGATACTACATTTCAAAGGTGGAACCCCACCACTGCACCTCTGCCTGCTCCCATGGAGCTGGAGGGAATCAGCTTTTAAGCCGGCTCCCCCCAGCATCCTCTCCTCTCTCCCCCCACTTGCTGCCTCTAACAGCAAGGGGGGGGGGAGAGAGTGACTAGTCGACTAGTGTGTTGACTGACTCTCCAATAAGCTTTAGCTTATCCGATAGTCAGTTACTCGCTTACATCCCAAGTTTAACTCAGAATGACCGGTTTGGTATCAAGGACTTCTGTACTTACAGCATGCAGCTCATTTTAATTTTATTCAGATATACTGATGTATATGTAGCATTTTCTCAGCCAGACTCCCAAAGCTGTGCACATTTTATTCAACAGTTCCTCCAATCCTGCAAAGGAAATGCAGTTGCTTCTCTGGATGCGTATTTTTAGTTGCTTCTCATCATACTCTCACCTTATTTTCTAATCAAACTTATTAGAACTACTCTGTACAGGTTGGACCTCCCTTGTCTGGCACCCTTTGGACCTGACCAGTTCCAAACAAGGGGATTTGCTGGACCAAGGGAGGTCTCTCTCTCCATGGTCCATGCTGCCCTGCTGACACCAGATGAGGGGCTCCAGCCTGGCATCATTGTTGCCTCTGGAGCTCTAGCTGCTGTCAGCCCTGCTGCAGCCAGGGCTAGAACTCTGTAACTGCTTGGCTCTATGGCCAGGCCAGAGCTCTACAGCCACTTTGCTCTATGGGGTTGCAACTCCCCAGCTGCTGGGGCTAGAACTCCCTGCCAGGCCCTGCCACCCCCACCCCACCCCACCCCACCCTGACACTAAGCTTCTGGCTGCGTCGCTGGTCCCTCTACTGCATTCCTGCTCTGCTACCAGACCTCCCTGTTCCTGGGCTGTGTGGTCCAGGAATATCCATGGTTTTGCCAAACAATGGATGTTGCTGGATTCAGTGTCCTTGTTAAGGGAGGTTCAACCTGTATATGTTAATGTGAAAAATTGGGCCTACTGCTGTCTTCCTTTTCAAACTGGCGTGGTTCCGAGCCATTAGTTCTCAATCTGTTTATCATTGTTGACCATGTTACTTGGGCCACAGGTTGAGAACCACAGTGTACACACCCCACAAACACCTATGCCCATCTCCTCTTGCCCTGAGATCCCTCCACAGAGTGGGACCAGTAGTGGAGCCCTGGGGATGGTGGTGGCAGAGACCCCAGACCCTGCCGTGTGGGACTGGGCTGGGTGGCAGCCTGGACCCCAATAATGTGAGGCCAGCCCTAGACCACTGCAATGCAGGGCCAGCTAGCAGCCCTGAGCCCAACACATGGGCAGCCCAGACCTTGCCATGCTGGGCATCCAGGCAGCTGGTAATCCTGACTCCATGGCATGACCCAACCATCTGCAGTGCAGCTGTGTGCTAATTGGGTTGAGGATTGAGAACTGCCGCTCTCAGCCATATGAAGCTCCTGGGGCTCTAGTGCATGTGAGCAGTAAATTGTTCCTAACCTTTCCAGCTCAGTGAAAGTTGGTATGAGTAGTTCCAGGAGTCAAATTACAAGCACCAATAATTTCCTGCTTGCTCAGCTTCCTGCTGTGAGGTCAGCAAAGTTCAGTATGAATCCAAGGCAGCAACACCTCTGTTAACCCTTTGGCTTCCTCTTGTGCTGGGGATTTCTCAGCAATGTGAGAAAATCAGCCCTTACAAGATAACTACTGTAATATCTTTTTCCTGTCCCCTTTTGGCACAGGCCACAGTTATCAAGCTAATTGTAACCTAGTTTTGGCAGATGACTTCTATATAAATAGATAATTTTACAGGCTTTATTTAAATTTATTTGGGAGGTGGGGAGGAGGAATAAGAACTGATGGTGATGAGACAGCCATGGTGGCATGATCATAAATGTAGAGTGGAAATGTTTTTTAATTCTATACTCTATAAACTTGTTTAAGGCTGATCATTAGGCAAGAACTACTCTTCAGAACCTGCGTTTTACAAAGTTAGGCATTTACCATCATATGTTAGCTCCTGCCAAATATAAAGTTGACAATTTAAGCAAAAGAATGAGCCCATTGAAATATAATTAATTAGGGCTGTCAATTGAAGGACAAAAACTGGGGTACTCCTAGAGTCAGCTAGTTTTCTCTCAAGACAGAGTGAAGTGGAGGAGACTTGTATATGACCTATGCTCCACTCGGAGTACAAGGGTTTAAGAAGAAGTCAATTGACCTGCGTTAGCGCCTGTGATTAATGCAGGACAGCATTAACACGTTCTGTTTTTAACATGTTAATCGCAGGTGTTAATGCTGCGCTGCCTCTTGGAAGTGCCATTTTGGTGCTTTAAAGGGGCAGCGTATTAGGAGCCAGGGATCAGCTGATCCCAGGCTCTTAATGTGCTGCCCCTTGGAAAGCTGCGGCACTTCCAAGGGGCAGCCTGCATGGAGCTAGGGGTCAGCTGGGGACTCCAGCTGATCATAGAATTATAGGAGTGGAAGGGACCTCGAGAGGTCATCGAGTCCAGCTCCGTCTACACCATCCCTGACAGATGTCTATCTAACCTGTTCTTAAATATCTCCAGAGAAGGAGATTCCACCACCTCCCTTGGCAATTTATTCCAATATTTGACCATCCTGACAGTTAGGAATGATCCTGGGCTCCATGCAGCACTGCCCCGTTGAAATGCCGTGGCGAGGCCATTTCAAAGGGGAGGCGCATGCAATTAGTTGCTCAATTAATCGTGATTAAATGTTTTAATTGCTTGATAGCCCTATAATTAGAAGATCAAGTAGTACTTTCATAGTACCACATATGTGACACTTTACAAATGAGTGAATGCCTCTGCCTTGAGATATTTGAGCTATGTTGGAATGGCATAATGCAAATAAAAGGTAAGAAGTAAAGGGAAGAAGATTGTTCTCTACTTAAGATTCACCCTATTTTCCCCCCTCCCCTGCCCAATTTTATACCACTATTGACTTATGGGGGGGTGGCTCATGAAATACTGACTTTTAAAACCCGAATGTGTGTGTATACATACTGTATCAATCTTAGGCTGTGCTCTCCGGTATTTTACTATTGAATATGTAACAGGCTGTACCCCTTTAAAATCTTCTCAATCCTCTCTATGGATGGCTATTACTGTAGCTCATGTCCACACGCCTGGTAGTTTGCCAGTACTAAAAGACAGATTCAATAAACATCTTAATGGAAAGCATGAAGACTTTGTAGATACTTCTAACAATGCTATCCTGATTAGGCAATACTTTGTCTGGTAGGACAATTTCCCATAAGTGTCTACAGTGACACCATGCCATTACATTTTGTTCTAATAGCTTTCTTGTCCTTGTTGATTAGGAGCAGATGAATGCCATAAAGATCTTGGTCATTCTAAGATATGCACCACTGATATGTAGATATTCCTATTTAACTGCAACCATGCCTTGATATTCTTATTACAGGAAAATTGTTATATAAATCATGAATAAAGTGGCTGTGGCCCCTTACCAGATGTGTCTAACTGAAGGTTCCTTTTAGTTGACTTGTGTGTTAGATCTTTTCAAGTATGCTAAAAGGACAGCAGGGGTGAGATGGGGGGGAAAGCAATCAAATTGGGACAAATTAGAGTGGTATTACTATGATCCTGCATGCCAGGACACAATGTCACTCATTCAAATTTGGCCTAGCCATTCCTCCATGCCAGCAGGCAAAGGGCTGGGCCAGGCTTTATTTTACCCAGGCTCATTGGTTAACCATTCACACAGTTACACTTTCACATTCATATTGGATAGTAGTAGTTACTAGTTATTTGAGAGGTTTCATTTCCTCTGGGAAAATCTTCCACTGTGTACATCCAGTTCAATAGGGTTTAAAGGTTGCCTTTTGTATAGAGAGGAATCGGGAAATCAAGCTGCAGCTATTAATGATGAAGTGCTCTCTTTGTCCTGCTTTGGAGCCAGACCAAGACACTATTTTGATCTCAGTGCGGCATTTGCATATAAGAGGGAAAGCTTCAGTGATTTCATCTAAAGATCTTAGATGAGCTCCCCTCTTAAAAAATCCACCTCCCAGCGACTTCACCCTCCAAGCAGGACAGCAAACTCAGAGACTTGGTCCTTGAGGCTCAGTATCCAAAGTGAAGGGCTCCCTTCAGTACCAGTGAGTCAGGAAAGTACTGCAGCTTTTCTAAGCCTTCTGAGAAGGCTCCAGTACCATCTACCAGAAATGGTCAGCATCAACATAGAAGACTGGTACCATTGAGCTTACCCCTTTTTTTTGGTACCTTATCAGAGAAAAACTGCTGAGAAGTAGGGTAAATGCCTCTTGAGTTGGTGGCTATTCTCCCACAAGACGTAGCAATCCAACAACGACAGTAAACTTTTGTTTTACCACACAAGCTAACAAGTAGTCAGAAAAGCAGCTTCCTCAGTCCTTGTATCACCACTAAACTTAATGAGTGGCTATTTAAACTAGGGCTGTCAATGTGTAGTTGATTACATGACTAACTGATAAGACTAGGCTTATTAATTCTATTGACTACATGTATTTCCCCTCTCTTCTCCTCCCCCCATGCATACACTAGCTCCCTCTGTCAGAAGCAGCAAGGGAGGGGGAGATGAGAGCCAGTGCCTGTGGGAATCCAGCTTTTAAGCTGATTCCACGTGAGCACTAGATCCTATGGAGCCTTCTCCCCTACAGTGTTGCTTCTGCTAGAGAGGCAGCAGTGCAAAATGGCAAGGGGCTGAATCTGCAAAGGTCTCAAGCTCCCCATGGACCCAGGCTGCACTGGCATCCCACAGAGCAGCCTCTGTCCGCAGCAAGCTTGGTCCTGCCTCAACCAGAGGCTGCTCTGCGGCAGCAATACCTGTCTGCGGGAGGCTCAAACTCCCTGAGGACAGAGGCTGCGGCCCCTGCCACCAGGGACTATCAAATAATTGTGTAACTGCTAAATTTAGATATCATCCCTAATTTAAATCCAAACAGATAGGCTTGCCCCCTCCTCAGGTCCATGGCTGCTCCAGCCTGCTCTGCTGACTATCTTCCACAGCTGGGTAGCTATGCTTCACTACAGCAGTGCAGTGGAATGCAGCAGCTGGGGGATGGGGGATGGAGCAGAGGAGGCTCCCACAGCCACCTGAGGGCAGGGGTGGGAAGCAGACCCCTGCTGCTGCCCTGTGCCTTGCCTCCTACACAATCCCCTGGGCCTAGGGTGGCCACTCCAACCTGTCTTATGGATGAGATAGCTCTGGCTACTGGTCCTAATACATGAATTATATTGGCATACAGGGTAACCTGGGCAAGGTAGAAGGGTAGCACCAAGCTCTTGGAAGGGGTGGGGTGTCTCAGGTAGAATGGCACTGCCTGCGGCACTCCTCCCTTCCTTTCTCCTCCCCCCCCATCACTGCTTGTAGTGTGCTGCTTCTGCCTCATTAGGTAGCCCTAAGAGCCACCCAGAGGGCCATGGCAGTGCTCCAGTGGAAATTTTAAATGGCTTGGGGGGGGCTGAACCCCTTTAAATCACCTGGGAGCAACTGCTCCCTTTACATACACTGACACATATGCATCATATTAGTACCATAATCATACTCAGCAAACGATAACTTTTCTATTGACATCTTACTTGATACTTCATATAAGATTTGTTGAAATTATATAACAGTAGTAGCAACAATGATCTACCTGGTCATGTTTCAATCAATATATCACAAAAGACACTTTCTAGTGGCAGTTCATGGAAACTACAGCAGTTTTGACAGCTACCCAATAAATCAATTATTCTTGAATTCACATGATCCCAATTAGTAAATCTGTTCTAATCAAACATGTAGACTTAAAAATTATAAATGCATTAAAAACAGGCTGTTATATTAGAAATGCTGAGATGTGATTGCTGAATTCTACTAACAACTATTAATATCTTCAATGATTATTTGCTATCAAATATAAATAGCATGACATTTCTCTTGAGAATGCCAAAGAAAGGCAAATGCAAAGTGCCAAGTGCAATAAAAATACCATTAAAATAAATAATGTAAAGGCGTGAAATCAAGTCTGGGATGGATTACAAGGGCAAGGCCGTCCTCTTCGGGCAAGCCAAAAAACAATTCACAAATTTGTTAGTTGCTATGAGGCTTTATGCAGACACATGAACTCATAAGTTATTCTTTCAACTGCTACAGCCATGAATGACGACTGTATCATTTGGGGGGAGGGGGGTTGTGTGTGTGTGTGTGTGTGCGCGCGCGCGCGAGAGCGAGCGAGCAATATGTCACTGAAGCGAGTCTTCAGCAGCTCAATACATCCTTAAACCAGGGAAGAGCTGCTCTGGCTAGGCATGGAGGTGCAGCACCACTGCTTAAAACACAGAGCCCTGGATGCTGCGATGCACAGTCTCATCAGGGGCTGTAGGAGCTCTGCTGCAAGCAGGAACTAGGAGTGTGGGGGGCTTCAGCACCTATAGCTGCAGGGCTACACTTTGATTCAATAGCTCTTAGAACCAGCACCCCCGAGTGCAGAGGACTCACCCCAGGTGGGGTCACTGCATCCTCCTGCCCCAGGCTGGAATACATCGCCCTCTGTCCCTAGCTTGGCACAGCTCCTTCCTCTGCCCCTCTTGTGCTTGGCCCCGCCAGACTTCCACCTCTTCGGCCTGCCCTCGCCAGGCCCGGGGAACAGGAGTCAGATGGAATCCCCAGAGACTGGGCAGCAGCTTCAACAGATGTTACTGAGCACGCGCAGCTCTCACGCGCATGCTCAGGAACACCAACTTCCGGGCAGCCCGAAGACAAGGCAGCGCCAGGAAGCGGCGGGGCGACGCGCACGCGTCACGTGACGGACTGGCGGGCTTTTCCGAATCTGCCAGCGGCCGGGGAACGCCAACGGACCGGGGCGAGGAGCCGGCGCCGCGGCGGGGTGAGTGCGGGGCGGCCTCGCCGCCAGGACAGGGGCAGCGCCCCGAGCCCGAGGGGCCTGGGCAGGGCTCGCCCGTCCAGCGCGGTCCGGGCGGTACCGGGGAAGCTGCGCGGCCTCAGGGCCCGGCCCACAGGCCGGTATCACCCCGGGCCGCGCTGGGCGAGCCAGGGCCGCGCTGCCTCCAGTCTCCGCCGCGCTCAGCCTCGCCCGGGCAACCCACTAGCTTCAAAGCTGCGTACGGTCATCCAGGGCTGCGTCTGGGCCCTGCCTGTCCGTTGCTTTTGATGACCCCTCGTTGCTGAACCAAAAATACGAACATTGCACCCGGTCCTGTGCCAGCTCCTGAAAGCGTCACGGGAGACAAGTCAACAAAGGTCTGTGCTCAACACAGAGCCCAACTCAACATGCAGCTAAGTCCTAGGAACTACAAATGGTACTAGGAGAGGAGAGGGCAGATGGGGAATCTTGTCATAGAAATCAGTGATACAGCTGCTTCTGGACTGTCTTGTGCAGTTGCAAACCTTCTGAGAAAAGGGTAATACAGACTTGGAAGGGGTTCAGAAGGTGATCAAAGGTTTGGGGAAAGAATCTCACAAGGGGAGAGATTGTAATTAGACTGGCAGTCATTGCTAATGGATGTCATTGAGGGCAAGAATTTAGCAGGATTAAAAAAAGGGCTTGGAGATCCATATGGGTACATCTGAATGTCCCAAGTTGTCAAACTTTATTATAAACAATTTGGAAGCGATAGTAAAGCTTATGCTTCAGAGACTTAAGACCATCTCCAAATATTAAAGTCCAGGATAAGGCCTGATGGGAACAGATTGCCACATTTTTCTGCAGTGAGATTCTTTCACCTTCTGTGAAGCACCTGTATTAGTCACTCTTGGAGATAGAATACTGCAGTATGTGGTCTTTATCTCTCATCCCATATGTCAGTTATTATGTTCCTTCACATAGATCTCTTTGGTTTCAGAGCCTCCTGGACTTTTAAAAGCAAGGGGTGAAAGTAACTTAGAACTGCACTGGTGAGAAATTTATCACAACCTGTCCTGTGTCCCCCCCCCACCCCCCCGTGGGGGGGGCCTTGAAGCGGTGGGGAGGGTTTGAGATACAACAGTACTTGTAAGAAATTTAAGTGTGGAGTGGAGTGTAGGGATGTGAATGGGAACCTGGTAAGCATCACCATTACTAGGTGATGCTTACCAGGTAATAGTTAACTGGTTCCTCTGGGAGCAGCCCCCCATCCTCAGCCTGCCACAGGCATGGGGGCTGGGAGCCAGCAGAGCCAGAGCCAGCCCCCACCCTAGCATGGGAGCCAGGAGACAGCAGAGCCAGTCCTTTCTCCAGCGCAGGGTCTGGGAGCCAGTAGAGCCAGCCTAGCCTCAGTGTAGGAGCTTGCAGAGACAGAGGGGATGGAGACGTGAGGGCTGGAGTAGTGAGGTATCCTGCTAGTCAGCTAACTGATTAACCATTAGGTTAACCTAACATTTAACTGGTTACCTGAGTAACCTAGATTTTACATCCTTAGTTGGGGGGGTTCAGGGCTTGGGTATACAGGGAGTGCAGGAGTTATGGTGTGGGGATGCAGGAGTCAGCATTGGGTTGTATGAGGGGCTCAGGGCAGGGAACTCTGAATGGGGGATGCAGGAGCCAGGTTTGGTAGGTATGAGGAGGGATCAGGGCAGGGGGTATGAGAGAGGTCTCAGTGCTGAGGGTTATGGTGTGGGAAGTCTGGGCAGGGTGTTAGGATTGGGGCGGGGGCTGCTCAGACTAATGATGTAAAATCCCAATTAATCAGTTAACTGGATTAGATTAACCTAATGTTTAACCAGTTTACCAACTAAAAAGAATCCTGGCCGGTGGACTGCTCCAGTCTGGCTGGAACAGCGTGCTGTCAGCAGCAGGCCTCGGGCTTGGGCTCCTGGGGCCAGAGCAGCCAGTGCTAGGGCTGGTACAAGAACTAGTGGTCTCTTGTAGAAGAGAGGCATGTTTGAGCAGTGGCACCCCTTTTTTGTATTTTCTCTTAGGGGAAGTTGTATCTAATACTTGGTGCAATGGCCATGCAAATGCAATATGAAGCAAATGCAGAGACATCAACTGAGGAAGAAAGCTTTGGTCCACAGCCCATATCAAGGCTAGAGGTATGTAATAAGTAGGGATGTGACAGTCTAAATGCTTAAATGGTTAACTAAGAAGCCCAGGTTCATCGATTAACCTGGCTGACTACATGCAACCCACCTTCTTCCCCCCCATGCTGTGGCCTCTGTATCACAGGCAGCAGCACAGGGTGAGGGCAAGTCTTTGTGGAGAGCTGGCTTTTAAGCAGACTCCCTGTGAGCACTGGGCTCTTAGGGAGCCACCTGCCCCACCATCTTGCTGGCTGTGATGGTGGGGGGATAAGGATGGAGTGAGGGGAGGCAGCTCGGTGGGAGCCAGCTTAAAAGCCTGCTCCCTGTGTGCATAGGCTCCCACAGAGCTGCCTTCCCTCTCAGGTGTAAACGTGCATGTAAAATTTCAGCTGTTATGCGGTTATTAAAAAACCCATTTTTTAACATCCCTAGTAATGAGTGACTAGCTCTGGACCTCTTTGCCAAACAAACCAACAGTCTTTATATTTAACTAGAAGTTGCATTTAAAAGTTGTCACTGACTCTGCCTGTTTGATGTTTGTCAAAGAAGAAAAATCTTATCCAGAAATGTGTATTAAAAATATGAAAGATTAACTTCAGGAATGCATTAATACAAAACACTGTGTTCAGTTACCACTTTGATAATATACTGATACTCCAGGTTTTGTAATAAATGCATTGAAACTTGGGATGTGAATGACTAGTTGACTATCCAATAAGCAAATGCTTGTCAACTAGTCGCTTCCCCCGCTTGCTGCCTCTTCCAAGTGGCAGTGCTGCGTGGAGCCCGGGGTCAGCTGGCGACTCTCCCGCTGACCCTGGGCTCCACAGGGCACTGCTGCTTTGAAACACCATGGGGAACCAAATAAAATTGTACCTGAATCAACATAAAATTAACATGCCAAATATTCTGTTGGAGCAGGATGGACTAGTTTTCCTGAACCTGTATTGCTCCTTCTTCGATAGCTAATGAGTCAAATGGAGCATAGTGCCTTTTTCATGACACGTGGTATCTTTAACACTGATACTAAAACATGCAAGAGAAGCAGGCATTTCAGCTGTTTTATTTGCAATCAGATGGGAAAGTGACACTCATTAATGTTGCCTTGTAGTATTACACTTCCAGTCTGATGAACTCACACTGATCCAGCCTGATCCAATTTCCACCAACATCAAGGCAAATGCTCTAACTGACTTCAGTGGATCTACTCCTGAATATCTTTTTTTTTTTTTTTTTCTTTCAGCAATGTGGTATAAATGCAAATGATGTGAAGAAGTTGGAAGAAGCTGGATTTCACACAGTTGAAGCTGTTGCTTATGCACCAAAGAAGGAGCTACTAAATATTAAAGGCATCAGTGAAGCCAAAGCTGACAAAATCTTGGTAATTATATTTTGCAGCTACATAAACAATGTAATTAAAGAATTTCAGAATGCTTTACAGACACTGACCATGAATTTTAAAAAAGAGTAAGTGATTGTGAGGACCTCAATTTGTTGGTGCATGGCATTTTTGGAAAACAAAGCTCCTTTAAAATGTCTCAAATTGGGCACCTAAAATCACTAATGATTTTTTTAAAAATCTTGGCACTTTTGTTGAACGCTCTGAGCTAGTGAGGGGCAACCTAGTGAATGGGCCATATGAGTAGCCCTCTTTCATTTCAGTGGGCCACAAGTTTGTCGTAACCAAACCGATCTCCTGGGATAGAGCAGTTTTGCTAACTGCACTTGCATACCTAGAATTTGCGGGGTGTGCCAATTGAACTGTAGCAATGCTGTGATTGAATGCAGCGGGAGCACATGGCTCCAAGTGTCAGTGTTGTGTGCAATCAGCACACACCTTATTTCATGTACCTTTACTTTGAGTGTGTGTCATTTTTGTCATATGGGTAGGAAAAAACCTACATGGGCGAAAACTTGCAGAATCTGACAACCCTGTGTTGGGCAATGATAAACCATCATCATCACTCTAAGCTCTCCCTTTATCTTAATGACTGCACCTCTGTGAGAAGCTAGAGTTGTATTGGCAGAAACTCTCCTGCTGACAGAGCACTGTCTTCACAGGGAGTTAAGTTCAGTATAAACTACATTGCTCACTAGTGTGGACTGTTTGCAGCCTTGAACGACATAGTTATACCAAATAAGTGAACAGCACAGATCTGGCTGAAGTCTGTTTTTCATGACAGATAATTTGAAGTCTATAAGGTGTAGGGAAAATATGTGAAAAGCCACAGTGTCACACTTTTTTGTGAAAATAACCATTTTGTAATACAAGTATTTTAACAAATTTACTCTCAAAAATATTTAGAAACCTTATTTACTATTTCTTGATTACATTCCTGTAAATGCTTACAAAGTTGGCTTTATAAAGCACGATGGACGTGTTCTTGCTTGATGGTGGACAAGCTGGGAATACAAAAAACAACGTAATATAAATAAAAAGGCCTAAAAGTAATTTTTTGTCATGTAAGTTATGGCAATGACTCATATACAGGCAGTCCCCGGGTTACGTACAAGATAGGGACTGTAGGTTTGTACTTAAGTTGAATTTGTACTTAAGTCGGAACTGGCGTCCAGATTCAGCCGCTGCTGAAACTGACCAGCGGCTGACTACAGGAAGCCTGAGGCAGAGTTTCTCTGCCCCAGGCTTCCTGGAATCAGCTGCTGATCAGTTTCAACAGCAGCTGAATCTGGACGCCTGGGACAGAGCAGCTGGGGCGCTGCCGGGTAGATCCCCGCAGTGCCGCACCTCGGCGCTGCGGGGACCAACCCGGCAGCACCCTAGCTGCTCTACCCCAGGTGTCCAAGTCAGCTGCTGCTGAAACTGATCAGCGGCTGATTCCAGGAAGCCCGGGGCAGAGAAACTCTGCCTTGGGCTTCCTATAGTCAGCCGCTGGTCAGTTTCAGCAGCGGCTGACTTCGGGGCACCTGGGGCAAAGCAGCTGGGGTACTGCTGGGTT
The DNA here is from genome assembly GCF_049634645.1 of Pelodiscus sinensis. Classification (NCBI taxonomy): domain Eukaryota; kingdom Metazoa; phylum Chordata; order Testudines; family Trionychidae; genus Pelodiscus; species Pelodiscus sinensis. The sequence continues at coordinate 63,249,780 of NC_134714.1, forward strand.
GGTCCAGTAGCGCCGCTCCTAGGTGCTTCTGGACCGACCCGGCAGCACCCCAGCTGCTCTGCCCCAGGCGTCCTGATTCAGCCGCTGCTGAAACTGACCAGCAGCGGCTGAATCAGGACGCCTGGGGCAGAGCAGCTGGGGTGCTGCCGGGTCGGTCCAGTAGCACCTAGGAGCGGTGCTACTGGACCAACCTGCAGCGCCCCTGCTGCTCTACCACAGGCGTCCGCGAGAAAAGCCTGGTTTGCTGGGGGTGGGGTGGGAGGGGGAGGCGCTAGCTGCGCCGCCCCACCCCCCCCTCCAGCAGACCATGGAGATGCGGGCGGCGGGACTGAGATGCGCCGCAGTGCCACCGCCCGGGTCCTCCGTGGCTTTGCTCTGCATCTCCCTGGTCTGCTGGGGGGGGCCACCCAGCAGACCAGGGAGACGCAGAGCAAAGCTGCGGAGGACCCGGGCTGCGGGACCGCGGCGCGTCTGGGCAGTCCCGCCGCCCGCATCCTCCAGGGCGAGAAAAGCCCCGTTCATAAGTACGGATCCGACATAAGTCGGATCCGCGTAACTCGGGGACTGCCTGTACTGCCTTATAAACAGGCGTGAAGGCCCTTAGTTACTAGTCAGAGAGTGCTATGATGTGTGTTTTTTGCTAACAATACTATTTCTCTAGCCAATGTAGCAACATATATTTGTTATAAGTCGACTGAGATACTTTATAAAAGTATGTACTAGGGGCCCCTGTCTACATTTGGCTTTTAACCATGTTGAACAGAACAGTGGGTTTTAAAACCCACACTTTTGCCTGCACATCAGTGTGTTAAAAACTATCTACATTATAGCAATTACTATAATACCATGCTACAATAGTGTTTGTACGTTCCCAGTGAGAACATTTGAGAACTGTTTATAATTACATATTTGCGGGACTTCTCTCCAATAATGTCAAAGCAAACATGAAGTTGGGATTGACAATTGAGTTGAAAATTGTGGGTAATACAGATGCTGATATTATGTGCATCTGTACTAATGGAAATTATAGGTCAAATGATATTCTTTAAATTGCTTCATTCTGTGGCACTGGCTGGCGTCTTCAGATTTGTCAGCTGTGAACTATAGACAAGAACAGACATCTGGTACATTTGATCTCTTTTGAGCGTGAACCTGGAGTTTCTGTATCATGTTTGTAAGACACTGAACCACTTCTCATTTATCAAAATCTGAGCTGATAAAACTGTTTTTCTCGCTATGTATATTTGTGTATTGTAGAGAACTAGCTAGCTTTCAAACTAACTATATTCATATGATAAATATTTCTAGTCATACATGAAGGAATAAGGTAAGCCGGTTTTTGTAAAATAACTGTTGCTGTAAAATAGGCAAAATTAGATTCTGGAGATATTTATTTGAATGCAGCTTCCTTCTTACTAGGAGGTAAAAATAACAATGTATAATCTGACAAAAAAATGTGCTGACATACATGCCGATGTATGTAAATGCTTCTCAATCACAGAAGAGGGAAAATTCTGTATTTGTTATGCGAAAGATAATAGTTTGTTAATCCATAATATGTGTCGTCCTCACCCTATATATAGTTTTGTTATTCTTATCTTTAGGCAGAAGCAGCTAAACTGGTTCCAATGGGTTTCACCACAGCAACCGAGTTCCATCAGCGGAGGTCTGAGATCATCCAGATAACCACTGGATCCAAAGAACTTGATAAACTGCTTCAAGGTGTTAATTTTACTCACCATCTTTGTGCGTTGTTTTACTTAGCTCTACTGCAGTGGTCACCAACCAGTAGATCTGGGTCTACTGGTAAATCTTGGAACCTTTGACAAGTGATCCTGAGAGGTCTAGTCGGAGGCTATCAAGTGCTGGCACTTCATCTGCCCCTCTCAGCATTGCTGTGCTGCTCCTACCCTCTGCTTTGGAGTTGCCCCTCACCCCTGGGAGCCTCCTGCTTGCTGTGCAGGGCACAGGAAGAAGAGGAAGTGGAGGTGTGCTGATGTCTGAATGCCCCTCCCTGTACCCTATCTCCACAGAACAGAGGGGGGCAGGGATGGAGAGAGTTTGCTGGCTGCTTTTGGGAGTGGTGCAGGGTCAGGATAGGGGTGAGCCTGCCTTAGCCCTTTGCTCCATCACCCAGAAGTCACCTGTGGTAAGCAGTACCTGGCTGGAGCCCGCATTATAAACCTGAAACCCTAGTGCATCTCAAACCCCTGCCCCACAGCCTGATAAATGTGAGTGAGGTTGGGGGGAGGGAGGATGGAGGGAGCAGGGGCGGGGCCTTGGAGAAAGAATGAGAAGGAGGCAGTGTATGGGTGTTTGGGTTTGAGTCAGATCCTGGATTGCACTTAAATTTAAAAAGTGATCTCATGCTTAAAAAGGTTGGAGACCTCTGCATTACTGTTATTTCTGAAAATCATAAACCTCATTAGTGATATGAAGGGTAAATTGGTTACTATCACCCTTATTGGAGCAGTCTTCTGCCTGGCAAGAGTAGCCCCGCCCACCCTCCTTTAATCAGTTAACCAGTAAAACATGTTTAACAGGTTAACTGATTTATCAGGATTTTACATCCCTAACCCCCACATGAGAAGTGCATGGAATGTGGGGTTTTCTGCTAGCTGAATTGCAATCTTCTGCTTTTTTTTTTATCAGTTCCAGTCAGCTCGCATCTCCAGAGAAAGCTGCAGGAGTAGTTCCAAAAGAAAAGGAATTTCTCTGGATGTGGGAGGACATAAGACACAGTTTTACATTTTTAAATACACTTTCTGTTGTTGACTATTACTAAAGTTTTATTGAGAAAACAGAAGTAGGTATTCTGTTCTCCCTATAACGCACCTACCTCGCCTACATGAGAAATGCAGGGTAGAATGGTGTTCTCCTTAACTTAGCTACTCTGTTCTTACAAGAACATAGTTTTCTGGGCTGCTTCTCTACAACATGCACAAACTCAGGTACCCAGAACCATGGTTATAATTAATTGAGTTTTGAAATATAGGTGATCACTTCTAAAGTAAAGCAATACACAGATACAGAAATCATGTAACAAACAAGTCCCCAGAAATATGAAATGATATACCTGTGTTATACATTTATAACCTATGTTAATGTGTGGTGTGTGTTTTTTTTTTTTTTTTTTTTTTTTTTTTTAGGGGGAATAGAAACAGGGTCCATAACTGAGATGTTTGGGGAATTCCGCACTGGGAAGACACAATTGTGTCACACACTGGCAGTAACCTGTCAAGTGAGTGGTTAATTGTTTTATTAAAATCAAATGTGTTTAGAAAGAAATTGCTTCTGAATCCTTGCCAATCAATGTACCTTTCTCACTCATGCAAATAAACATGCAGCTATAAAGATAGTGCAAAAAAATCTGTAGTCAGCTATGCTGTATAGCAGAAACCATCCAGACTTTGTGACACCATGGACTAAATAGGCAACATGCTAAGTTCTTGTGTACCATGCTTGCTCCACTTGCTAGAGTAACTTTAGTGGAGATTGATATAAAACTGTCAGAGATTTCATGGAAATAAAAACCAAATTATGTTCAATCAAATTACAGAAATAATACATGGTAGCTAAGAAGTTACTTAATGCCTTGATTTGTTTCTTTAGGAAAGCTTGAGATCAGAAAATAAACTTTTTGGTTTTTCTTTAACTTGGTCCCTTCATTGTACTTCTGGAGGAATTATAATTCATATCTTCCACAGATGGTGTGGGTTTTTTTTTTGCTCCCCCATAGAAAAATTGGGGAGCAAAGAAATCTGTGAAGAACAGCTACCCCTTCCCTGGAACCCCGGGTGCATGTGCTGGAAACAGCCAGAAGTAGAGAGCAGATCATTTCAGGAGGGAAGCAGGGTATGCATGTGTGCTTCTGTGGAGAGATGTTAAGGTAGGGGTGGGCAATCATTTTAGCCTGAGTGGGGCCACATTAGAAATTTTTGAAGTGGCCCCTGGCTGCCCCAGAGGGGACGGGGCTAGGACACTTCCATATTACCCCGCCCATAGACACTGATTGGCCTGGGGATGGGGGGAGCGTGTGAAGTCTATCTCCCCTCCCCTCCTCCTCCCTGAAAGAACCATCAGCTGTTTTGAACAGCTGGCGGTTCACTCTAGGTACCTATGCCCTGGCAGCAGGAGGAGATTTCACATGCTCCCCCCAGCCCCAGGTTGATCATGGCTTGGGAGTGGGGGAATCATGGGAAATCTCTCGCTCCCTGCCCTACAAGGGGGTGCTATACTTAGTCAAACCTGGCAGTTGACCTAAGTGCCATGTGCCACTAGCAGGGGAAGAGACTGTGCACTCCCTGTCCCTAGGCCCTAATTGACCTATGGGCAGGGCTGTGGCAGTGTCCTTGGGCCAGGGCCAGCCTGTGGAGTCCCTTTTGCCCACCTCTGTGTTAAGGGGTGAAACAGGGTGCACTGTGTCCCTCTTCCGTCCCTCTTCCTCACTGTTGCTGCATCCAGGATTTGGAGGTGTAGGACTGTAAAGCAGGTTCTGTCCCTAAGGCAGAGCAGAAATAGGCAGGCTGGCTGTCAGTTAATTGTTCCCGTTATTAGTCAATTAAGGCCCCCTTATTATTCCAGAGTAGTGTAAAGCAGTCTTATTGTAATTGACCTAATGGAATTCTCAGCTAAGAAGTCTTTATGTGGTGTTTTTCCTGTGTCAGAGAGACACAATGAGGTTAGATTACCTCTTGGGATCTGTTTGAGTGCTTGTTCATGTCTATTCCATATTCGGTGTGTGCTCACTACATGCACCTTTGCTGGAGTTTTTCCCCTCAGTGGTATGCAAGTACCATGGTATCGGGGCACTGCTGCTCCTCCCACCTTCAGTTTCTCCTTGCTGCTGGTGCTGGAATGTCTGCTGCTTTGGGTAGCCTTTTCACTTTTAGTGCTATGAACTTTTCCTGTGTAATAGCTTACAATTATCCTTTAGTGTGTTTGACATAGTTAGTCCTACATGGGACTCAGCCTAGGGACGAGGCATGCTCTGGTCTTTAGGCTTTAAGTCCTGTGATTGCTGCAAAAAACTGATGCCCATCTGTGACCTGCATAACAGTTTTTAAGGTGTTTGGGTGAATTGCATATAAGTGAAAAGTACCATATCTGTAAGTCCTTCAAGCCTCAGTGTAAGAAGGGGCGAGACCTCCATCTCAAAGTGCTGATGGAGTTGGAGCTAACTCCAGCACTGGAACATTTGAGCTCTGACTATGCCTAGGGCACCCCAGCATCAGTGCAGTGTGTCCCACCAGTGCCAGTCCCCCTCCCCAGCACCAGCCAAGCAGCAAAAGAAGACCAGGAGAGGAAGATCCTATATCCTGCAAGAAAGAGGAGAGGAGGGAGAGCCAAGACTGAAGAAGGATGGTTCAGTGTCTTGGACCAGGAGTTGGGCCCCAGCTTGGGTTGAGCAACCTAACCTACCCTGACCCTTGCCTGCCACGATGGACAGTGACATGGGCCTGCATCTATTGAAGGTCTCATCAACACCCTTCCCTCTGCAGGCAGCTCAGCATGTCTTGGTACTACTGGCGCTGTCCACACCATCTCCGTCAGTATCCTGGTCCAGGGATAAATGTGCCTTTGGGACATTTTTAGAAGTCTCTGTCTCAGCGGCACTGCTTCCCATCACAGGCAATGTCCCACCAGCACTTGACCACAGAACCACCAGTCCTGGGAGGCTGGCTTGGGGAAGCCTCCATCGGTCTCTGGACTCAGGGAAGCATTCAGATGTCTTGAGATATGCTCCTCGATGTCCTGGAGCAGGCCTGCTGAGGTGCATCTGGCATCAGCATCACCAGACTGGCCTAGTTGTTCACCTATACGTTGGCACCAGTCATAGGCTTGAGGCCATGGATGTTGAAACAGCTTTTACAATGGGGATGCTGAGAGGCATTTAACCAAACTGTAAACCCTGTATATAATGTAAACCATTTCAGGCCAGGTGGTGCTGCAGTAACCCTAGTTCCAGCCTGAGACAGGAGCAGAGTCACCGACTGTTAGGTTACTGGTACACGTTGCCATGATGTATACTCCCTCAGTTGAGAAGATGATCCTCCCAGTGCAGGACCTGCACCAGGTACTGGTCAAGCAGCATTAAGGGATAGATCACCGGAATGCTGTTGCTAATCCACCAGTCTCCAACAACCCATAGAGGGGAATCATCCCAACTGGAAAGATTCCTGTTGAAGTGCAGCAATCAGCATTGCAGTGAATATAGTCACCGATCCACCTGCTCGTGATTGCCCAAGAGAAACCATTCTCCCTTGAACTCTTACACTTGTCAGGAATCACTGCCAACAGGTCAGGATGCCTGGTACCCTGGAGCCCTTGGGGTTTTCACCAGCCTTCCCAAGAGCTCAGGTTGGTGCCAGGAACTTCAGACAAACCATCAGCCTCGGTAGTCCATCTGTCTGTCCTCCCCTAGAACCAGAAGTGAAGAGAACCATTCAGGCCCCTGAGGACCCCAGGGAACAGCCTGTTGGGCTACCAATGGACATGGCAAACCCCAAAGCACTGGCTTCTTATCTTTGCCTGATTGTGGGTACTTCTCATCCAGTTCCTTAGGCTGATGTTAAAGCTCATAGGAACAGTTGAAAAGAATAGCTGCTAACATGGGGCTCCATAAGGAGAAGCTAGGGGAACCAGTGGACTCCTTTATGATGATCTCTGCCCTTGCATCATGGGTTGTCAAAGATCAAAAATACCCTGTGACAGACCCCTTCATTTCTACCCCCTATTTCCAAGAGGGCAAAAAGAAAATATTTTGTGTCCGCCAAAGGTTGTGAGTACTTCTGTTCCAACTCAGCCCCATGCTCCTTGGTAGCAGTGGCCATTAATTGAGTGGGAGAGGCAAGGCCAACCAGGAACTATGCCTAAAAGTAAAAACTCAGATACATGATTTGGACACACAGTTTTTGTCCTCCAACTTCCAGTAAAGGGTAGTTAATCACCAAGCTCTCCTTGCCCAATATGACTTCAGTATGTGGCAAGCCATGGCCAAGTTTGAGGATTGCTTTCTGAGAACACCAGGAAGGGGTTCTAGGCTATACTTGAGGATGGCGGCACTGTGGCCCTTCAGGCAGCCTTGGATTCAGTGGCCTACACAGTACACACCGTGGTCTCTGCCATCTCCATGGGAAGATGTCCTGGTTGCTCCTTCTGGGCTTACTGATGGAAGTCCAGCGGTTAATGCAGGATCTTCTTATCAACAGCCAGGCACTGTTTGCTGAACAGACAATAATAAATTACATGTGTTTAAGCACTCCTATATTACACTGACCCATAAGTGGTTCAAGCTGCAACCACAGGATCAAGGAAGCCAACCCAGATAGGAGATGGCTCACAAAAAGAACAGAGGTTACAAATGCTGCAAGAGCCACCAACATCTGCCCTCTACCCAGTCAGGCTCCACCTATAACAGGCAGGGTGGCAATCAGGCCTGAGTGTGACCTACCTGACTATACCCTGGATCTGTTATCCCTTTGTTTCTCCAACTGTCTTTTCCCCTTCCTGCCTGCATAGGCCATTATAACTTTGGATTGTTGGATCCTCAAGACAGTCGCCGAGAGCTATACCCTCCAGTTCCTTTTACACCCTTTCCCTGTCCCTCTTCAGGAACCCTTTTCACAAAGGTCTCCTTGTACTGGAGGTGAAGGACCTGCTGCAGCTTGGAGCAATGGAAGAAGTTCCTTGTGAGTACAGGACCAAGGAGTTCTATTCCTTGTACATTCTTATCCCAAAGCCCAAGGGCAGTGTAAAACATCCTGCACCTAAGAGAACTTAAAAAAATCTTAATGAAACTAAGTTCTCCTTAACCTCCATCATCTCTTCTCTGGACCCGGGAGACTGGTGTACCACTCTCGACTTGAAGGCTGCATACTTTCAAATAGTAATTTTTCTAAGGGCACAGATGCTTTCTGTGCTTCATGGTGGGATCTGGCCACTAACAATTTGTGGTTCTCCCTTTCAGAATAACTATAGCACCAAAGGTGTTTACTTAAGTGCTTGGTGGTGGTAGCTTACCTCAGATGTTGGGGTTTTCAGATTGACCCACATCGACGACTGGTTGGCTAAAGATTACTTCAGGTCCCAAGACCAAAGGACATCGCAATACTACAGGTCATGTGCTGGTCCCTGGACCTGCTGGTGAATGACAAGAAGTCAACATTAATTCCAGTAAGGATGATAGTGTCCATCAGAGTAGTGCTTGACTCCACTTGCACCAAAGCTTTCCTGTTGCGAGAAATATTGCAGATGATGGTGGACCTTATCATGGGTGTGTCTCTGTTCCATCTAACCATGGCCTGGGTATGTTTATGGCTGCTGCGCCACATGGCAGCATGTAAGTATTGATGTCAGGTCACTGATAGGGTAAGGTCAGGATTTACTGCTGTGATGTCTGGACAGGTCTCTGGCTCCATTTGATGATGCTAACCAGAAGACTGCTTGCGTGTGTGCTCAGTGGTGTGTTCCGTGTCAACTTATTCAGCAGACCCCCCCCTCAAGAGAGCCCCCCAAAGACCACAAATCAGATAAGGATCGAAAGTGCCCAGCTGGGTTTATTGTTAAGCGAAGTACAGTAATAGCTTTCAACTTTACCGAATCACTACATGCATATACTTACGATGGCCTCAGCACAACTAGTGGGAACCTCCCACTGCCCCCAGCTGGACGAAGACTGTCCCCTCAAGACACCACTGTGTATACAGGTATAAACAAGTTACACATCACTCCCGACTTATCAGGTTGCCAGCCTCTGACATTGTCAGATTACCACCCTGTGATGTTTCTTAGATACCACCCATCACCCTGTACCTTGTGATTTGATTAGATCATCTCTATCCATCATGTTGGCATTTTAGACCCTTTTCTGAACCTGGGTTTGTAGCTGTGGGGACTGTTTACCAAGGCCTCTTTTTAATGAGCTGGTGGTACCTTGTGCTTTCAAGTTATGACCAGTACCAATTACTATTCTACACCTGGGCCTATTACCAATTAGTGTTTTGCACTCAGCCCCATTAGTGCCATGTTCTGTGAGCAGGGGCCTGTGTCAGCTTAGCTTTGCTTTACATTTTGTCCATTGTTAGCTAGGCCTCAGACCAGGCCTCTGCTACATGTATGTCATCTGCCATGCAAGACTTTGGTTGGGACCTTTATAGCAGGGGCTGGCAACAGTCTTATTTCCAGTTCAGAGATCACTTGGACAAAATCATTACCATCCCCTAGTATTTATCTCCCTGCAATGATGGACTGACCCCAAGGTAGTCCTCAAAGGGGTTTCTGTAGTCCATACCACTCAGTTAAGCTATCAGATGCGTTGGATATTGGCTGGGGAGTGCACCTATGCAAACTACAGACCCAAGGATGATAGTCCTAGAGGAGATGACATTGCACACAAACGTCAAGGAGCTCAGAGTGGTTCATTTCGCCTGTGGGCTCTTTCTGCCACCTGTCAGGAAAAGTGGGTTGCTGGACAATATGGCCTCTATTTTGTATATCAACAGAAAAGGGGAAGCATGCTCGTCGTCTCTCTATGGAGTCTCTCCAAGTATTAGATTTCTAAATCAAACAGGTGATCCACCTGGAGGCCTGTCACCTCCATTGTGTCAGGAACACACTGGCAGAATGCCTCAGCACTTTCTTTTTCTCTCTCAAATGATCTCTCCCTCTGGAGATATGCTGGATGCTCTTCCAGGTGTGGGGACTCTCCAATTGGACTTGTTTGCCATCAGTCAGAACAAGAAATGTCATCACTCCTTGCCCAGACCATGCGGGGGACAGGACTCCTTCTCCAAACCTTCCTCCTGTCATGTGGGGTGGGGGGAGAGATCTGACGTATGCATTCCTCCCAGTTCATCAACAAAATCTTGTCAAAGATTGAGAGAAAAGGCCCAAACCATCATGATCACTTCAGTGTGGCCATGCCAAAACTGGTTTTGCATGCTGATAGACCTGGTGGTCACTGCTCCCTCACTGACTGGATTTGCTCTCACAAGATCACAGGCACCTATTACAACCCAGTCTTGCCTCCCTTTGCTTCTTGGCGTGGATGATGTATGGTTGAACTAGGAAGAGTGGGCCTGCTCTAACAGGGTCCAGCAAATTCTACTGGAAAGCAAGAAGCCTTCCACTAGAGCAACTTATTTGGGGTCTAACAGGGTCCAGCAAATTCTACTGGAAAGCAAGAAGCCTTCCACTAGAGCAACTTTGAAGTAGGAATAAGAGCCTCCGGAAAAGGGCGCTTTTTCCGGAGGATCGGGGCCAGTCTAGACGCTCTTTTCCGGCTTTTTTAAAAGCCGGAAAAAAGCGGCGGACATTTTTATTTAAATGCCGCGGGGGATATTTAAATCCCCCGCGGATTTCCCTACGACGACTCGTGAAATTTACATGCCCCTTCCGGAAAAGGGGCCAGTGTAGACGTAGCCATACAGAATTTTGCAGTACTTTGGATTTTTTTGATGAATTCTCTGAGTAACATTGCAAAAAAACCTCTTTGCCAATAACTGAAAAAAGGGAGGTGAAGCTGTTTACATGTGCCCAACTCATCCTTTGTTTAGCTGCTTATATTTTAAATGTCTCAAGCTTCATCTCAAATCCTTTCCTACACACTTCAATTGGCTTTTTATCTGACAGCAATGTAAGGTGGAAATGATTACTTAAAACTGAATAAGAGGGTTGTCTTTAAAGTAGATTCTTATGTGTATATACTTTCTTTTTTAGCAACTGTTGTACCATAAAATATTAAGAGCATAGTATTCACTTAAGTGAAGGTAAATAAGTCAGCATTTTGGGGTTCAAGCTGGTTATTGGGCATTCAGGTTTTAGGAACTTAATTGAGTACCCTAATGTATGTGTCCATTTTTAAAATTAGGCTTCTCTTTTACTGTTTAAATTTCCCAGCATCATTATCTTAAAGGAAGGTTATTTGGCACATTGATTCTGGTGTATCACTAAATATACTAGTATCAACAAGGTGTGAGGCAGTAATTGGCTTTAATTTCCCAGACCTGAAAACTGTTAAGTAACATTTATTTGTATCTTTAGCTTCCCATTGATCAAGGTGGCGGCGAAGGAAAGGCCATGTACATTGATACAGAGGGTACCTTCCGCCCAGAACGTCTGCTTGCTGTGGCTGAAAGGTTTGTATTATGGTTAGAAATTCACTGGCTCTAGTTAAAATAATTGCATTACCTCATCAATAAATTGTCCAGTGATCACTTTCTTCCCACATTGCAGCTGTTCCGCTATATGGAAGCACTTTGGAACAGTATACACACATTGGCTTTTGACAAACCTATTTTGACACAAGTCTGACTTTATTCAGCAGCAAGAATAATTAGCCTTTGTTACAGCTGATAACATTAATTTACTTTTTAGTATGTGTTCCTTGTAAAGCCAGGTCTGTGTAAAGTGCTGTACATTCAAAACATTTCATTTTGAATTTAGCCTATAAATATTATTGTAGAAACAATAAAGGATCCCATGTGTAAACCTCTTCACAATACCCATTAGAATTAGAGTCTTGTCAGAAAAAGAGGAACAGCAAAGTGTTTGAAAAGCTGTGAATTCTATTGTCCCTTCTTCAAAACTGCTATTGGGTCACTGTTTCTCTCCATTTCAAAGGATTCTAAAATGCTTTACAAACTCGTATATATTCCACAACTCTGATTACCTCTTGGTGGTGGTGTGTTTTTGTTGTTGTTTTTTTGGGGGGGGGGGGGAGGGTTGGAATGGACAGTAAAAATCTTGTCCCTGCATGGATCCTGACAAGTGTATAAAGCCTGAGGTGCTCATTCCTCTGATTAGAGACTAGAAGAGACCTCAAGATGTCATCGAGTCCAGTCCCCTGCCCTCATGGCAGGACCGAGTACCATCTAGACCATCCCTGATAGAGCAGGTTAGATAAACACCTTAAATATCTCCAGAGATGGAGATTCCACAACCTCCCTAGCAACTTATTCCAATGTTTAACCACCCTGATAGTTAGGAAGTTTTTCCTAATGACCAACCTAAACCTCCCGTCTGCAGTTTAAGCCCATTGTTTCTTGTCCTATTCTCAAAGGCCAAGGAGAACAATTTTTGTCCCTCCTCCTTGTGACACCGTTTTAGATACCTGAAAACCACTATCATGTCCCCTCTGTCTTCTCCTTTCCAAACTAAACAAGCCCAATTCTTTCAGTGTTCTTTCTTAGGTCATGTTCTCTGGATCTTTAATCAGTCTTGTTTCTCTTCTCTGGACCTTCTCCAATTTCTCCTCATCTTTCTTTAAATGTGGTACCCAGAACTAGACATAATACTCCAATTGAAGCCTAAACAGCGCAGAGTAGAGCGGAAGAATGACTTCTTGTGTCTTGCTCACAACACTCCTGTTAACGCATCCCAGAATCACGTTTGCTTTTTTTTTTTCTCTCAACAGTATCACACTGTTGACTCATATTTAGCTTGTGGTCCACTATGACCCCCTAGATCTCTTTCTGCAGTACTCCTACCTAGAGAGTTGCTTCCCATTCTGTATGTGACTGTAAATGGAACTTTAGGGGATATATCTGGACTTCATTTAGTTAAATTATATCATTTGATGATAGCATTCCTACTGGACTTCTGTAACTTTAATAGAGTAAAGCCCCATCAGAGGTTAGGACAGAAAGTGTAGCAAATCATATGCAATAAAAATGGCAAAAGACATTCTGCTTCACTAAAATTAACTGCTTGGTTTGGAATTTGGCTATAAATCTGAAGCTAACACTTCTGGTTTTGTAATAATTAACATATCTACTCAACTCATCCATCTTTGGTGAGTGACTAGAATCACAGCAACAGAACAGAGGGATCAGCAGCATTAATTAACCAAAACACCCTGCCAGCTGGAATTCCCAATAAAATGAACATTGTGTTTCTGGCCTGCAGCCTGTTGCATCATGCAGAAAGGCTGGTTTGATAGACCAGTTAGGAAGCTCTGCATATATCTAACAACAAAACTATTCAGCTTGCTTGCTGCTTCCTGCTCTCTCAAGGATGTTAAGAGGTGGGTAATTCATTAATTGTGTAGTCAAAAATTTATCAACTACATAATTAGTCTATAAGGGAAGGCGTCCTCAGTCCTGGCTCACACCAGGTCCAGGAGCTACCCCTGCTGCAGCTGTGATCTTAAATGTAGGAAGAGCCTTCTAACCTATATTAGGTAAACTGAACATGCTATATCAGAGGCAACAGTGGTGGTGGTGGGGGGGGGGGGCGCGTGCAGGCAATTCTGCTGGAGCAGGTGCTTGCCTGCCCTCTTCTCCTGCCTTTCCTCCACCTCTGTGGAAGGCAGCAGTGTGGGGAGCTGGCTTAAAAGCAGACTCCCCATGAGCACTGGTTCCCACATTCCCCCCCTCCCCCAAACACACACACACTGCTGCTTCTATATTAGAGGCAACAGTGTAAGGAGCAGGTAGTCTGCAGGAGCCGGCATGCACAGGAGATGGCTTTAAAGCCAGCTTCCCCCACGCACTGACTGCCACCTTTAATACAGAGGCAGTGGGGCGTATGTGTGAACTGTTGATAGAGGATTGTTCATTACTGTTTACATAGATACCTCTGACGTTTGTGATCAAATAAAATATTCATGGACTGAATTGAATTTTTTTTAGTCTTGTGGTGATTTACTGGAGTAACACACTGTAATGTATTCCATTGCAGGATGGTAATTTGTGTGTTTTAATTACCTTATTCTCAAGTCTATTTTTAGACTGAATGGGGGTTTACTGCTGTTTCCAGACAATACGTTCCTGAGAGTTCATTGAGAGATCACTTTTATTTTCAAGTTAATTGCTCTTTTAATCATCAGTTTTTCTAGACTTAGATGATTCTCTTTTCTCTAGAGCCAGTTTATTCTAGTCTTTAGGTGCACCTGCTGGTTAACTACTGTAGGCAAAGTTGTTGTCTCCCAAATTGTTCCCATCTATTTCTCTAGGTATAGTTTATCTGGCAGTGATGTCCTTGATAATGTGGCATACGCTCGAGCATTTAACACAGACCATCAGACCCAGCTCCTGTACCAGGCATCTGCTATGATGGCTGAATCAAGGTAACAAATCTGACAAACCGAATAACTTGTGCACTCTTTAATGACAATATTGTAAAGTTATCTAAAATGAAGGACAAGTATGTAGGTGGCCTAAATTGCAGAACAAATACTAAAAAATTTTTAATCAAAATACTTTGACATATCCACACTCTAAAATACCTGTCCTAAGACCAGTCTTGATTGTTATCAGAAGAGATAATGGATATCCCACTAAAAGAGAGAGACAGCCAATGAAAAAGGAAATCTGCAAATATTTGTAAATAAGAGATGTTCCAGAACTGCTGGTGAAATTATGGATGATTCTGATGACGGCTATGGTATGCTGGATAGCAGTATTTTACAAAGAATAGGTACCAACAATGGATTCAGTTTTAACTACCCGTTCACATTCATTTTTAGGAAAGGGGAAATTGAATTCAGATGTTGAGTGTTAAGGAACTGATATAATCAGAGGGGTAGTGATGGATTTAATTTAGTTTGGAATTAAAATTAATAGTTGAACTGGAAAGAAGGAAATTATGTAAATACCTAGAAACCATTTATTTAAAGGCTTGACCTTGCAAAGTACTGATCACTCTGAGCTGATGAATCAAACATTAATACTAGGGACGTCAATGTGTAGACGACTACACGATTAACTGATATGCCTGGGCTTACGGTTAATCCTGTCAACTGCATGCATTTCTGCCCCTTGCTGCCTGTGTATCAGAGGCAGCCGGGAAGGAGGCGGGGTGGGGAGTCAGTGCCTGTGGGGAACCAGTTTTAAGCAGTGCACAGGGTGAGGGGGGCAGACTGGAGCCGATACATGCAGGGAGCCAGCTTTAAGCAGCTCTTCACGTGTGCCAGCTCTGTGGACCTGCCTCCCCCTCGCCACTGCCCGCCGCCTCCTACAGAGGCAATGAGGGTCAGCAGAAGCTGGTGCTGCCTTCCCTCACACTGCTGCCTTTATCGGAGTCAGCAGCAGAGGATGGGGAGGGTATCTAAGTTCCCCACAGACTGGCTCCCATCTGCCACCCTGCGCTGCTGCTGATGGAAAGGCAGCAGCTTGGGATAACAGGAGGCTCCCAGGAGTGGGGCCCGGAGCATACTGGCTGCTGGCACTACCCCTGTAACTGCTAAAACTTGATGCAGTTAACATGACTCTTCAATTACATGCTATTTAACACCCCTAATTAAAGCACATGCTTAAAAGCTTAAGCACTGGTTTAAATGCCTTCAAATATGTGACTAGTCCCACTGAGTTGATGGGCTGCTTACATGGTCGAGTGGTAGCTGAACCAGATAAGAATGCGGAGCACCCTCCGGGATTGAGCAAGGCTCTGGAACCTGCAATCTCCATCCTGCTCCACAAAACCTGACTCACCCTTTGCACAAAAAGAAATGGCAGAAAATGTGCTAATGAGGTCACAACTTATGATAATGAGTCCCTCATTAGCATTATTTTCTCCTGGAAGAACTTGCAGTGAAGACGAGGCCTATGTCAGCTCCTAAACTGCTGCAGCCTCCTCATGCACTATAGCAAGCATCTGAGTGGGACATGCTAGACACACTGTACTATGGGTATTGATGTTCAGTAAGCGGCTGGGTTGGTGAGCTCAGCCCCATTTGAAAGTATACTTGGGATAGTAACAGCTGCATTATCCTCCCTAGAAAAAGTGATCAGTTCTTGAGGGAAAACTCACCCTCCAAGTATGCTCTAAACCACATTTACCCTGAGAGCAATGACCACTACCAGCCTGTCTCATATTCCTGAAGCAACTGAGGAGAGGGGTAGGAGAGAAGAGTTTTTTCATGCTACCTTAATTAAGGGGGAAAGTGATCTAGAGGCCATTTCCATATGAGTTGTATTATCTTATGGAGTGTCTTTTAAAAATATAGCTCCTCGTAATTGGAAAGACAGTTACGTTGATTTATTGCTTTGTTTCAGTAATGCTCACAATATGCTGGGTATTGTGCAATTGAAGGCCTGGCTCCTGCCCAGCTTATGAAACCTAGACAGGTACTGAAAGTAATACGTGTGCCATATTCTCTAGGTATGCTTTGCTGATAGTGGACAGCGCCACAGCCTTATATAGAACTGACTACTCTGGCAGGGGTGAGCTGTCGGCCAGGCAGATGCATCTGGCCAGATTTTTGCGTATGCTACTGCGACTTGCAGATGAGGTAAACTGTCAATAGACTACTTCCTTCATTCCCCATATTATTTTATTCTCTGAATATCCCCTTTTTGCAATATTTCCTCTTACTGGCATTTACTTCAGAAAAAGGATTTCTACACATTCATACAACTGCTTCCAATGTCAGTCTGCGGGGAGAAGAGTTCACTGGATTTTACTAGCTCTAGGATGGGAAACTAGTATCTTTAAAGGAGATCTGGTTACCAGAGAGTTTGGCTTTTATTAGCTCCATTTGTTAAAAAGAAACAGAATTTGATTTCTTGCCTCTTTCTTAATAGTTTGGTGTGGCAGTTGTGATCACTAACCAGGTGGTAGCACAGGTAGATGGAGCTGCTATGTTTGCTGCAGATCCCAAAAAGCCTATTGGAGGGAACATCATAGCACATGCTTCAACCACAAGGTAAGTCTACAGTAATAATTTCCATTCACATTATTCTTCAAACTCTTCATGAAACCACTATTAACTAGACACTTAGATGCCATACAAAAAAATCAAAAACATTTTTAATAGCTTTTCTGATCTTTTTTTGAAAAAACCTAAGGGTATGTTTGATCGCTGACGAGTGACTTTTATTTCCAAGTAATGTAGTGAAATGTAAATAGTGTGATAAAGCAATCAAAAAACTTTCTGGTCCTCAGTGCATTGCATTTTTATGCTACCAGAAATGTAATTGATTCCTGAAAGCAAACACTGTTTGAATAAATTGATTTGTTTCTTTCTCTTTGTTAGGCTCTACCTGAGAAAAGGTAGAGGTGAAACCAGAATATGCAAAATTTATGACTCTCCTTGCCTTCCTGAGGCTGAAGCTATGTTTGCTATTAATGCTGATGGAGTGGGAGATGCCAAAGACTGAGGAGCCCGTTCCACTTGTAACAACATGAGGCTGTTGACCAAAGGAGATTGTCTTCTCTATGCTCTCCTACTGCAGCCACTGTGGAAAGGCTGCTTGAGGGATCTATCGCATTTTTGTGACCAAACAAATACGTTGGCGACACATCAAGAGCAGCTAGTCCTGGTTGAAGGAGTTTTTCTCTTGGGGCTAATTTAATATGGTTGGAGGGCCATAGTTTCCATTGCAATAATTCCCCTGATAATTGTTGCTAGAGTTGGATGCTGTTGTAGAGATAGCAAGCACAGTAGTGTTACTGTAGTGGGCAACAATTTGTAACCTGCTTTGTGGATACTATGCAGGGTAAGTGGGTTTGTCAAATGAGATAAGTGGTAACTTAAACCTTTTCTCAGTTATTTAATGATTATTTGTGATATAGAACAGTGTTACAAGAGACAGGTACACGAATGAAACTACACAATGCAGAGGTTCATGATGATCACAATCAACATACGAATTCTATTCTTTTGGCTACTGAAAACATCCTCTTTTTTTGAATTTGCGTTTGTGTGGATTTCTTTTGTACTCAATAGTACTGGGAGAAATCTGTTTTTAATAAAGGAGTCATGAAATATTATATGAGTGGTTTCTGGGACTCTTAGCCACCAGTTCAGATTACTGTCTCATCTGCTAAGCCAATGAGTAGGAAGTCCATTAGTCTGTACTGGTGCTGCTGATTCCCAGAACCTGAATTATTAGCTAAAACTTTTCTTTGTAGGTCCATTTGCACTGCCACAGTGATAAAAAGGTGTATGGTCTCTGCTTCTACTTAAAACAGCTAAGCACATTGTAACTCTGTACTATAATTAGTATGTAGACACCTTTTGGGAGGAGATGTAAGCCATGTAAATAATCCTTTTACACAAGGGGTAATTGTGTTAACTGATTTAGGATTGATTAAAATTAATTTTATAATGGTGGTGGTAGTGAAAATGGTGTTTCCTTGTTTCAATCTTCATTCATCTTCCTGATATCTGAATTCTAGCACCTATATAAAAGTGTGATAATCCAGGGCAATAAGTAATAGCAATAATACTCAAACTACTGTAAGTGGTGCCTTGTAGTGAAAAAGAGGCTCAGCATTTAGCATACACACACTATAGGTGGGGCTCGTAGTACCTCATATTATTTGGCTGCTTTTTCCTATTATAAAGCTCTATTTTAAGTTTATGATTTTGCCAGATTTTAGGCTGACATTTTTCCAAGCTGTGTGTTAGCTGACATTTTACAAAACGATATAGCCCAAAGACGACAACAGTTTGGATATTGTAAAAAAAAAAAAATGAGGCTAGAGAAAAATATTATTCTGCCTTTTTCTTCAAGAGGCTCTAGCATCCCCATCTTCTAGACAAAGGGGGTGGGTAGCTAGCCATTAGCTGAAAGCTGTGCTTTTTGGTGGTCCAAGAGTGGGACTGAGACAGCAGAGACAACCTTAACTTGGCTATTTCTTAACTTTTGAGTGTTTGACTTTGCAACCTTAATGTTTTTAGCATAGTTTTTTTAGTAGACAATGTAAAGTTGTCGTCATCATCTCTATTATAAAACAGAACTCTTGGTAATTAGCGCACAATACTACACCACATTTTAGGAAATTGCACACAATGTAATTAGCTGAACTGAAATTTAACCAGTAAATTGGAATTAATATTTCTACATAAAAGCCATGAAATGTGTTTTAAGTTTGATATGAAACTAACCTTCCAGCATCAGACTACCCCTTTATAGAATGCTGGTTAACAGGTTCATTTCTAACACACTGTTCCACTCAAGGTAAGTGTGGTATAGGAACCTATCACTCTGGTATCAATGCCTTCTAGTGGGGCATTAAGCAATGTAACTGACATCTGTCACATGTTGTGCTTCTGCCCCTGGGAAGGATCAATCTCATTTTAGTAGGGTTACTGTGTTGCTAAGTTTGTTAGAGAAAGCAAGGTCAAACCAATGAGTCTTGCAGTTGTCATCGAAGATGGTCAGGTTTGTGCCTATTCTTTGTTCCAGGTGGCTCTCATTCCATGGTCTCAGGCCTGCCACTAGGAATGTTCTGTCTCCTGCACAGATACACATTTCTTTTACAACAGACTTTCATTGCAGGTCTCCTAAGTATTAGCTAGATCTTACTGGTTCTTCTGCGATTTGATCTGAGAGCATGTTGATTTAAAAGGTCTCTCTCCTCTACAAAGACTCTTCTGGTGCATAGTAATGCCAGCTCTTTTTCTAGAAGAGAACTACTCCAGACATTGCAGAGAACAAGGTTGGTTCTATCCAGCCTCCAACAAGCCCTGAAAGGTGAAAAATTCTATTTCCAATATCACCCTACTATGTATTATGTTGCTTCTGCTGTCCTTTGACAGAACTGGATGATATTATCTCTCTAGATCTCTCTGTATTTTAGCTCCATAACATTAAACTGACTTTACTAATCCAAATTTGTCAATTTCTAACTCTAATATTGGGACTCTTGAAGAGTTGCAATTACTCCTGAAGTTCTTACCTGTATTAGTATCAAATTTGCCACCCTCCATGAAAGCTCTAGTTCCCACACTAAGATTTTGAAATTTTCGAAAGAGCTGATGCACTCTTTTGCCAGCCCTGTAAACCTCCTTCTGCAAGACATAAGGGATGTGTTGAAAGAGCAGGTTTTTCTGAAATTTGGCACTGTGTAGACGTGCCAAATTTAAAAAAAGCCTCCTTCAAAAGTATCTTAAAAAAATATGTGCAATTTGTGTATTTTTTTCCAATTTAACTCTGCAGTCCAAATGATGTAAGCCCCAGTTGTAAGACTTAAAACTAAGCATGTAGAAGGGAAATAGAGACAATTTTCAAAAGCATCTATATTACTTAACCTAAACCTATTGAAAGTCAGGCTTCTAGCGGACTTAAGAAATTTTTCCCAACATGACTTGTTTTACCCAGAGCTGGACAACTAAGCATTTCCCCATAAAGACTGATAGCACTTAGCGCACAGCACTGATTTGTATTTTAAAGTAATAATCCTCTTTGGAAAAAATGTTAAATACTTAAAAATAAGCTTGTCCTCACTATCTCCCTTGTTCTCAAGGGAGCATAGCTAATATTTTCCCCTGTAAACACTCTTCCTATTGTTCCCTTGTTGCACTTTAATTGACACTTCAAAAAAAGGTGTCCTTGACAGCACTGGGATATGATTGGTCAACAGTGCAGTTATAAATTCTTTCAGCTGCTCTTTTTACAACAGACCACGCTGTTCAAGACAATTTTGCTAAGAACCTAAATTAGAGTCTAGACATGACTAATTTGAAAGGATTATTGTTGAACTGAAAGTTTCACAGTGCACGACAATCTGTATACTTAGAAATATTGGTAGTAGAAATGAGTGGGCTGAAGTATGTTGATTAATTAAGCTATACATGCCCGGAGCATGATGTTTTGCTTTTTCTCCCCTCCTCGAGGGCTATTGACAGCTGTATGGTAAACTAAGATATCCTGCTGCCTGGACTGACCATTGTGATTTCAGCACTGGTTAGTTACCAGTCAGGAACATCCTGCTGCCAGCCCTCCAAGTAATGATACATCTGCTTTGCATCTCCAGGAAAACTGGCAATGCTATTGGCTACATAATTTGCATTTTGTACCTACATTAAAAAGTGGCATGATTCAAATGTGAAATGCAGAAACCATGGGGCCTAAGGAATTGAACTAGGCTCACAGTTGGAAGAACATGCACCTAATGTCATGCTGTTGAGAAATATTTCAGTATTTTCTATAAGAAAACAGTGACAGCTCATAACTTGCTGCATCTTATTCTGGGCAGATAGCTGGCTGAATTTATTCCATTGTGTGCAGTCAATAATGTTTTCCTAACTACCCAGCTTCAGAAGCATATGCTAAATTTTTCCAGATGTAGACATGCTGGTACAAGTGTGTATATAAAAAAAAAACACACTGCTCAATGGCTCCAGTTATCCCTCTTTGTTAGCTTTGCAAATACAGTAACCCACTGTGGGACAACAGAGCTTGCCTCTGGAGGGGATCTTTGTTAAAGGTCGGAAATCAGATAGAAAACAGGATTCCTACACATGGTTTGTGTTATTGAAGCAGTTCTCAAACTGTAGGTCAGGACTCCAGAGTGGGTCACAGTCCCATTTTAATGGCTGAGATGTGCTAGAGCCCAGGGCCAAAGCCTGAGCCCCGCCACCTACAGGCCCCCTATCTAGGTCTGAAGGGCTTTGGGTTCTCCTTTCCTAGGGTGATATAGTAATTTTTATTGTCACGGTACAGTTAAGTTTGAGAACCCCTGTGTTAACTCGTTTCAACACTGCTCAAGTCTAGGTTTTCTCACCAGAATCTGAGGTGAAAGCATCAGTCTTATCCACACAGGATAAGTCTTCTCACTCAAGTTCAGTATTTACTATCTTTTTTTAAGCTGTCACCTTTCAGTACTACAGGGTCTATAATAGTAATTGCTACCACTATCACACACTGATTATTGAAACAAAAAACAGGACTGTGTAGCACTTTAGAGACTAACAAGATGGTTTAATAGGTGATGAGCTTTCGTGGGCAGACCTACTTCCTCAGTGCTGGTGGAAAGATCCCTAACTTTATGGCTGATTGTATCCCCATCCTATAGCTATCAACTGTAGCTGCCAACAAGAACATAAGTTGTCTTTTTCTCCCATCTGCAATTGGCCTCAATATTTCCATTAGTTTTAGTCATTAGAATCTTTTATTTAATGGAATTGGGGAAGATAGTTTAATTATTACAGTGGACTTTGAAGCCCACAGATCACCAATTTTTACCTTGTTTTAGGTAAAAACAACTCATAAGAGAAAGTGTGTGCCACTGAGAGAAATGGGATGTAAATTATCTAAATTCCCCTCACACTGATAACTGGCTACATTATTCTCTGCCCCCTGTCCTAAATTGTTATAGCATTCTCAACTGATACCATGCTTCTTCCTTGAGGTATCTATCCATGCACTGGTAAGTAAGGGATATGAACAGACCTCTTGTCATTTGAAGCTTAGTTGATTAACTTGTGGGGTATGCCAAGATCCTTCACTGATACTAACTGAAATATAAAATAATTATTACCTGATTGTTCCTTACAATTTTTAATTACTGAGCTATAGATCTGAGGGAACAAAACAAATGCAACTGACATAACACAAAACTGCTGTTATATTGATGGCCTATTGTAGAGCAAAAGTAAACATATCTTCAGTTAAGTATATACAATGCATTGCAGAAAAGCTATTTTAGCTAGGCTTATGATAGCTATTATAAATAATCATCTAGGACTTGAGTTATACTGCTCTTTCTTGAAAAGATGAGTCTTTTGGAGACTAAGTATCAGAGGGGAAGCCGTGTTAGTCTGAATCTGCAAAAGCGGCAAGGAGTCCTGTGGCACCTTATAGACTAACTGCAGTGTAGGAGCGTAAGCTTTGGGTCTTTGCCTATGAATGCTTATGCTCCTACACTGCAGTTAGTCTATTAGGTGCCACAAGACTCCTTGCCGCTTTTTGGAGACTGTACTTCTACATGTATCATCCTAAGCATTTATTTAGATCACAGATCAGCTAGTGCTGATGGTCTAAGAGTTTACCTCTTTCCCAGTATGCTTTCCACTGCCCAGAGAAGTTCTGTTTGACTTAGTTGCAAGGTAGTGTCTAAGATTTTTGGTGTAGCAATAGGTCTCATTCCACCACAACTGCAGTCTGGCATGACACACTGCCTGTCTGAAAACAAAGGAAACAATTTTTAGCATTAGCATGTTGTATTTGAATACAACTCATTGCTTTGTTGGCAGGAAGCCATTTGTCAGTGTTATCTGACCCCAGTTCCCATCTATTTTAGAAGGTGCTGCTGCTCAGCACCTCAAGAACATAGGTTCCCACTATCTACTTTTTAAGAAGTAAGTATAATTCCAGGTCCCCTTTTGAACAGCTAGGCCTGTCCTCATACATTCAGCTCTAAATGTTTTGGAGCAGGTGTTCTATTTTTTGTTGGGTGCTATTTGGCAGATTTACAAGGTCATGTCCATCTAGGGTTCCATATGAACAATTTTAGAGGTTTTTATTTTATACAGTAGGGCTTGATAATTTATAGTGTTCTTTTTCTGACACCCCACCCCATTCTGAATGTTCAAGTGCCACCCTCTGAAGTGGGCAGGAGTTTGTTGGAAGGGAATAATGCATTTGTGTAAACCATCTTCATCAGGCCTTGGAGATTTGGAGCTAGCTATGTCTACACACTGCACCTTACAATGGTGCAGCTGTTCCATGTATAAAGTATAGGGGGTAGCTGCTCCTCACCAGGAAAGAGCTCTCCTGGTGATAAATTAAAACCACTCTCAAGAAGGGGTGGTAGCTTTGGTGCCAGGCGTACAGGCCCAGTGACAAAGCACTGTCCACACTAGTGCTTTCATTGGGAAAACTTCTGAGGGGCGGGGGGGGGGGGGGGGGGGGGGTTAGGTTCAGCCTCAGCCAGTGATGAGAAACAGCCTGTCAGCCACAGGTTCCAATCTGTCCCAGTTTGGCAGAATTCCTGTGTTAACAGGAGTCCATTGCAACATGTCTAAAATTCTCTCATGTTTAGGGCTTTCTCTTTTTTCTGCATTTAACATAATCCTTAAGAAAACCGAGTGAACTTAGTACCCTTGAAAGCTAGCAAGACTGTTGGCCCTAGAAACAGAAGTTCTTTAGACAACCATGGAACAGACCTAGCATGGATGTGAGGATCACCTCTGAGGAGGATGAAGTTCTGTCTCTGGGCTCAGTTCTCTTTGTGGCAATTGATTTTACTTGTCCACTAGCAACCACATTGAGACAATCAGAGCACAAGCCCATACCAGCCTTCAGCTAGTAGCACCATTTGGTTACTCCCACTCAGGTGCAGTGCAGCCATGAGGCTTTCAGTTAGTATGGGTCTGCTATATTTGGCCCATGCTCTGAGGACCTTTGCTGTGTTCCCAGCAGAAGCTATTCTGTCCACCTCTTTAAAAACAAATGTCCATCTTAAACAAAAACTCCCACCACAGCAGCTATTTTCTTGCATTTGTCAAATGCTGAAGATTTCAAACAGGAAGCAGAGCAAAAGTCATTTGATTCCTCACATGCTGTGCTGCCTCTCAGCTGGTTTTGCATTGGGAGTGAGGGGGAGTAAGAGTGGGGTCACTGTGGGAGGAAGAGTGAGCCAGGGCTCTTGCAGACATCTCTGGGAAAGGCCAATCTACAAAGTGGCCTCAGGGGAAGCAATGTGAGAGGGGGGCTGTGAGAGACTGCCTCAACAGGAGCAGAGGCTTCAGAGGGGTAGCTGAGTTTGTAACAGAAAAAAAACTTTAAAACTTTTCATGGGCACAACCCACTTCTTCAGATGACAGGAGTGTTAGAAGTCCAGATCCAAGACTAAATAAGGGAAGACAGGAGGGGGGGGGGCAAGAGGAAAGGGAAAAAAAACAGGGAGGAAGGAAAAAAAGAGACAGGCAGGAGCAGAGCTGGGATTGGTGACTGACTTGGAAGGATTTTTAAGGTGAAAGCTAGGAGTACACTGGAACTTTGAAAAGAAACTTAGCAGATCAGGGAGTAGCAGCAGGCCACCTTCTGTACAGTCAGTTTGTATTTATGGTGGCATCATAAAAGACTGCATACTCAACTGCTGCTGCTAGCAGGGTGGGTACCTGAGCTAGGGTGACCATACATTTCAGTTGGGGCTGGGACAGTCCCAGCCCTGTTCCACCTGTCTCCACTTTAAAGGAGGAATTTATCCTGTTTGCTCTTGTGGACTTGATCCGCTGGCAAGAGCAAATGGGACAAATGCTCACTTTTGTCAAAAAAAAGTCTGGGTGCAAGGGCGGTTGAGTGGAGGCACCAGCCCCCTACAGTTAGGGAGGCAGCAGCATTTCAGCATGTGGGGGGCCCTCCACAGAGATCCAACCATGGGCAGTAGGCTCCTGAGGGGGGACACTTCAGGGTTACAGCATCCGGTTACAGCATCAGGGCAGGGAGGGGCCATTGGGAAGGTAGCTGGGGGTGTCCCGTTTTCTCTTGGAGAAATAGGGTCATCCTAATGATCTGTCAGACCTCTGGTTGTTGAGACCAGGGGAGCTCCTGCCCTCTGTAAGCACTGTGCAGCTGGAAGGCAGGATCAGGGAGTTTGTGCTCACAGAGGTGATAGCATACCAAATCACTCTTGTAAAAGCAGCTGCCCTCTGAACAGAGCAGGCTTCTGGCAGTTTGCTCCACTTCTAAACCCTGGGCCAGATTTCCTCTTTGTGCTCCATGACTTCTCGTCTCTGTGCCTGCTCCCCCGTGGGTGGAAAGGAATGAGTTAAGGGAGCCGGTCACAAGGTGGAAGGCGGCTGGAGGAGAGAAGAAAAGCAGTCACGCAAGGCTAATAGAGCTAGCTTGAAAGGGGCAGGGTTCTCACGCATTGCTGTGTAACCCTGTCATCTATCTTGTCGTGGTCCAGCCCTCCTGTCAGCATTAATCCACAGTGACCGTGGATTAATCCTCCCCTCCACACACTTGCCCCACCCCCAAGAGAGAGGCAATTGGGGGCAGGGATCTGTCCTTTAGCCAAGCAGCCTGCACTCCCCTGGCTCAGGCTTGCACAGAAACAACAACAAGTTACATAGAGCCCTGATAATTTTTTGATTATACGTGCCAGAAGGAACTTTTTCATTTCAGTTGCTTTTCACTACCAAGATAGGGTGACAGCTCCCTCTCTCTGCCATACACCCCTCTCCTCAGCTCCCAACCCGGGGAAGGAAAGCCCATCAGGCTGTTGGGTAACAGTTCTGGGTGCACCAGCTAGGTCCATCTTCCTGTACCAAGTGCAGATTGTTTAGAGAGGGACAAATTTCTGCCCATAAACTCCACTCACCCCCAGTGCCGGCTGAAGTTCACAATCCAGAGTGAGAAGCTGGAGCCTTCTAAAACACAGGCCATGTCAAGATGGCTGTGAGCTAGGTCTGGATGTTGTGCTTCAACAAAGTTCCAGCTAACCTGGGTTGGAGCTTGTCTGCTTAGTGTGCACAGGGCTGAAGTTTTTAAAACCTGCACTAGCCTAGCATAGTCAAAACTTATTAGAACTAGATTTCACTGGCACCAGCTATGCTGCAGCTATACCTGAGTCTGGGTACCTTGTTACACCATACATGTCATTATAAGGGGGTAGGATCATCAGGGGCCCTCCCAAAGCTATGTAAAATGCATCATGGATCATGAAATCTGGTCTTCAGCATGAAATCTGCCAGGGAAAGGCAGGACTGGTGCACCCAGGTTGGGGGTCCTACCATGTGCTGGGCTCCAGTTGTTAGTCCTAGCAGGGGTGGGGAGGGATAGGCATTCCTCTTCTTCTGCAGGTCCACTCTCTGGACCAGGTCAGGTCAGACCCACCTCTGGGAACCTCCCTTGGCTGCAAGAAGCTTGGTGGCTATTCACTGAACAGTGCCTCCCACTCCCACGTCTACAAAGGTTTTGGCACTCTTGCCCTCAGCTCCGCCCTCCTCAGTTCCAGGCCTAACACTTAGGGGTCAAATAGGCCTAGGGGAGAATTATGAGGAGGTGAGGAAGGTGGGGGACCACAGGACCTGGACTGTTGCCCACCAAAAAAGTGATGACCCTCCCTATACCATGTGCCTCTCAGGCCTGCTGCTTAGCTCTGAAGGCAGCACCTCCAGCAGCAGCAGCACAGAAATAGGAGTGGCAACATGCATAACAGGTGGAGTCCCTTTTAGGGGGGCTAGCTCCCAGCTAGGCCCTTTCCACCATCCCCACTCTGAGACCCCCCCCCCCCCGGCGGCTGGAGCCACACTCCCTTTACCACCCAAGCCGTCTCCTGGGTCCTCACTAATCTCTCTGGCGTCCTGGGAGATTACTGATGAATGCAGGAAGCTGAATAGCACATGCTGCTGCCTCAGTCGCCCAGAACCTGCATGGGATATAAAGCAAAAACTTTGCTGCCAAATCCTGCAACTGGGTGTCTGGTGGGCACAACACAGCAGAGCAGGCACAGCCTCCCATGACCTACCTATACCTGCCACTTATGGGCAGCAATACCAGCCTCCCCCACATGCTTCTTTTGGTTCAGGACCCATGTGTGGTTATAACACCAGGACATTTCAGATGCAAATATCTGGGGTGGGGGTGGGGGTGGGGGGGTCAAATAATTAATTCCACCCACCTCACTCTGGACACATGCTGGAGCCCAGTTGGAAGTTCTGCATACACGCAGTCTGGAAGCAAGGAGCACAAACAGAAATGTAAGACGAGGCAATCCTCTAAATACAGATAAGGACTCCCCAGCACCGACTGGATTTGGGCTGGCACAAGTTCTAACTAGCTAAGCACTGTACCTAAAGCAACAGCAACCAGCCTCCCCCCTCCCAAGCCACAGCAGAAATACGAGGAAACAAGACTGGAAAGTCAGTTACCTGAGCAGTTTAAAAACCTTGTGAATTTGGGTTGCAACAGTGGCAGAGCGAAGACTTAGCACTGACGTTTAAGTACTAGCTCACTGTAATGAAAGTACAGTAGTGGCTGCCACATTTTTTTTTGCTCACCAAATTTATTTGTGGCTCCTTGACTTATATCTGAATTCAGTTTTAGACTAGCATAACCAGAGAGCAAATGTGAAAAATTGGGACACTTCTTTTCATGAGTAAGGGGGGTACAGGCTATAGCCGTGGCTCTCAAAGTGTGGTCCGCAGACTACTACTGGTCTGTGGTCTCTTGCAGGTTGACCATGGCTCAGCCACCTCCCTGCAGGAGGGTGCTCCAGCCCAGTCCTACCCCGTGAGGTTGGCGCACCGGCGACAGCTTCCCACTGCGGGTGGGGAGCCCCAAGTCTCACGGGCCAGATCCGGTTCACAGGGAGAGCAAGTGGCTCTGTGTGATGCTACTTCCCCTCCCCTCCCCTCAGCTGGGGGAACGGCAGCGCAGGGAAGCACGGCCTGGAGGCTTTCTCCACTGCTCCCATTGGCCAGAACTGCAGCTAATGGGCGCAGCGGGAGGGAGTACGTGCAGTTGACAGAGGCCGCAAAGCCAGGTGAGTGCCCTTGTGCCCAGACCTGCATCCCTATCCCCCACATGCACCCTCCTTCCACCGAGACCTTGCACCTCCACCCTGCTCCTGCACCCTCCTTCCCAGACTCCCCACCCCAGCCCTCAGTTGCACACTCCCTCACAGCCAGACACCCCTCTCCCAACCCACTCTTGTGGCCTCCCTCCCACCCAGACCTCACAGCATCATCTCCTCCTGCACCCCACCTCCTGCCAAAATCCTACACCCCCACCCCTATCCCACTCCTTGGCAGCCCTTTTCTGCACACTGAACCTTTCATTTTTGGCTGCACCTCAGAGCCTAAGGGGGCCCACAAAAATCTACTAACCCCAGAAGAGTTAATCTGGCCTGTGGGAAGCCCTGAATCTTGGCCCTTCCCCCCCCCCCCCCCCCACTCCCATGGAGCTGTAGCACCAGGGGAGTGAGATGTCTCAGTTGGGGACCATATCAGCAAGGGTTGAGATTTTTGGGGGAAGTTGCTTCTCACTTCTGTGTGGTCTCTGACTGATTTTTATGTGGGTCGGTGGCCTCCCAACCCTAAAAAGGTTTCCCACCTCTGCATCAAATAAAAACAATGTAGAAATCTTCTGTGTTGGACATAAATTAATATTTTACTTTATTTAAAATGAAGCTTGGTAAACTAACATGTTAAAGGGCGTAAGTTGTTTAATGATTACCATTAATAAGGATTTCCTTTCTTACCAGTTACATGTGCCTCCTTATGTTATAGCTGCTATTTTCATTATTATGCTCTAGTAACCTAATATGAATAATGTAGTATTTAATGTATTTAGAGATAAGTGAAGGAATTTTGTCACCATGGCTGGTTGGCTGCAGAAAGATTTGCACTGAGCAGGGTGGGCTGCAGGCTAAAAAGTTTGAGACCCATTAGTCTATATAAAATAAAGTCCCTAATATCAAGATGGTCCCCTAAAAATCAGGATGGCTGATACCTCTAAATTAGGCAGAGGAAGGATCATTACTAGGGAGGGAACGTGATGGGGGAGATCAGTGACTTGTTTTTTCATGGATATGTCAGGCTAAAGCAGCCTGATTCCAGAGCACAGAACGTGACTGGAATCGCTCTTTGATTAATTAGTGACAGCAACTTTGCATGAAGCCAAGCTGGCTAGAAATGCATGGATGGCTTCCTGAAGTCTAAGTATTCAGCCAGAATAATCAAAGACATATTTAGTCTCCTAGTGGGTTAGAGGGGCTAGAGTGAGTTTCATTCAAACTGTAGAACACAAATAACATCTATTTTATCCTTGATTGGCTTTTCCCACAGGGGCAGGAAAAATATTTAGGGCTCCCCAAGAAGCTATAAGTAGGAGTAATGGGCTGCAATTAAGAAAAGGTAAATTTAGGCTGAATAAGAGGGAATGTTTCCTGATGTGAGATGATTTATCTAGAGAAGGAAGATGGGGAACCCCACTGTTTTGGGGATTTAAAACGGGACTAGCAAGAACACAAGAAAATGCACTACAAGAATAGACATGCTCTGGTGAGAGAAAGATTAGGAGCCATCAGCACTTTACCATCTCTCATACTGAGCTATTTTCTCATTTTATTTTTACTGTCCTGCTCAGAGAAATATCTTAACCCCATCTTAGCTCTCCAGAAGCCCAGCTAACTAAAAAACAGTTAGTATCCTATTTTTTCTTTTCTTTTGTGCCTTCCTCAGGCATGCTGATCGGTCTTTGTAGGCTGGCTGAAGTTTCTGATGCCCGACAAATCCCTGTAAATCCATCTCTGTAGATTATTTCACTCAGGAATAGCTTCCAGTTCTCCATTTCCTTCTCTTTTTCAAACTGTGTATCATATGATAGAGCAGGGGTCTCAAACTCATGGCCTGAAGACCTCCCTGGCTGGAGCAATTGCACAATCCAGCCTGGGAGTCGTGGGAAGGAACGTGCTCATTCCTACCCTCTCCATCCTATGGCACCCCATCTCCCGAGGTCCCACCAGGCCCTGCACCCCCAATAATCCCCAACAAGGAACAGGGTGCTATGTGAGAGAGAAGGCATGATGGTGGCAGGAAGGGGCAGGACTTAGGAGACAGGAACGGACAAGCCCTCCCTCCTCCAGCCTGCCAGGACTCCTGGGTCAGATTGCTCAACTGTTCCATCTGGGAATGACCTGCTGGCCATGCATTTGAGACCCCTGTGATAGAAGTAAATTCACCCTGTTTCCATCCTAGCCAACCTCACTCCTTCCTGTCCTGTTATCCAGACCTTAAGAAAACTCACCTGGAGGACACACGACTATCAATCTGAACAAATCCAACTTTCACCTGATTTTCAGTGCTTTCCGCTTTTGACTAGATCAGAAATACAACAGCAACCTCTTGTACTTTCCTGGTGCTTCTGCTTTTGGGAATTTTTATACAATCACAACTTTTAAGAGCTTCAAGATCTGGAGTCAAGTTTGAGATGAAGGTTCAGATTCAGAATTTGTTCACACACCTGTTTTGAATGGAACTAAGCAGCAGCAGGAGTCTAAAAACAGTGGTTTCCTGAAAATATTTATTCAACAAGCAGCAGCAGGCAAAAAGCTAATAGGAGCCATTAGGAAATGGATATGTAACCCTTCTGCCAAGTAGAGCCAGCAGCAGCCAGGCCAGATTCAGTAACTAGGGGGTCCTCTCCAACCATCCAACACGGAACTGGCTCAAGCCCCCACCCAGTAACCGGGGCAATTTGTAACACCACCCCTGAGCACCTCTGAGAGGCAATGCTTCCCCACTCACAGCACAGAGTCTGCGTATAGAAAAGAAACTTTTAATAAAGGAAGTAACTTGGCATTAATTGGGGAAAACACCACAAACAGGATTCATAAACCAACTGTGAGTGAAAGACTTGGGTTGGGCAGTGTCCTTTTCCTCTTTTAGGTCCAGCAATCTTAATGTCCCCATCACATGCCCATCCTGCTCTGCACCCTATTCACACAGTTTAGAGGTGTATCCGCAAAGTTCACCTCCCACCCTGGTATAAAAAGACATCTTCCTCATTCTGCTGGCTGCTGCTGGCGCCTCTCTGCTGCCGCCCTGCTGGCTGTCAGCCACCATCCACTGCCATTCACCTCTCGGCTGTGACCTCAGCATGTCAGTTTCTCAGTAATTTTCAGCTCTTCTGCAGGCTAGACAGAACCACTGCCCCATCTCAAGTGATTTCAACTCCCAGTGTTTTTAGCTCTTAGCAGGCTGGACATAAACAAAACTCTACCGCAATTAAAATAACAGAGAGGCTCCTAATGAAACCTATTTCTTCTTTGAACAGCGTGGGGAGGAACAGCATCTACCCAGTCTAGGCAGTACCCCTGAAAAGGGAGTGTCACCTCCCTCCTACAATACCTACCTCAACTCTTCTTACTCTCACAAAGCTCTGACAGTTAAGCCCCTGCTTAGGAAAACCCTTTTGCTAACTGAGCCCTTTCCTTTGGAACAGATAAGCACAGTCCTACATTTCTGTATTCCCACAGTAATTACACATCAGTAGCCATAATTCACTATCCTTGCATTCAGTTCTATCATAGTTTGGGACACCAGCTAAGTTGATTACAATGAGCAAAACACCGCTCACTCTGCTGAATATCTAGCAAATTTAAGCAAAGCAGGAGCAAACTTTATTTACATAAACACACCCAGGTTTCTTCCCCCCTCCCAGCCAGCTATCAGGGAAGCATTCTTTCAGACCTTGCTGGGCATCAGTTTTTCAGATATTCCCTACTGCAGGTTTCACCATTCTTTGTTCCCCTTAGCGTCAATGGACTCAAGCCATGAATTTGACTCGCGTGTCTCCAACATGAGTGCACTGTATTGCTCTGGTATATGCACAAACCTGGGTGCATGACCAAGGATATGTGGGAGAATGTGTGTTTACATCTATGTCTGCTGGCATATGGATGTGATACCAACAGTAAAATAGTTATCATAAAATCCATCCCACAGTGCCACTCTGCAAAGCACTTCAGTGCACGCAAATAAATAACAGAATACAGAGGAAGCCAAACAAAGAAAGACAGCAACAGCCCTACAGCTCAAACAAAATAATAAACACCAAATATAATAATCAACAATGCCTAGGGCCAGACCGTGAAAAAAGCAGTTTGCTATCCTTGGGTGAAATGGTTCATCCCCTGGGCACAGGAGTTTCAGTCTGGTCCACTGGCAATGGCATTAATATAAACATGCATGTTCATACCAGCAGCATGTGCACAAACACCAGAGATCAGGCAGACTGCTTTCTGCTTGATCCCAGGCAGTTACATGATGGATGGATTTGGTCCCAGGAGCTTAAGTAAATTAGACACAAAAGGGGTAAAAAAAAAGGGAATGGTGAGAAAAACAAGTTAAAAAAAAAGGAGACACCAAAGGACTTGGAACTCAATAAGCAATTGAGGGAAAGGGATTGTTAGAAAGAACCGAGAGAGGAATAGGTCCTCACTGAAACCATCACTCCCTGGCCTACAGACAAAGGGATGCCCATCTTGATCACCACCTCTGCATAAGCTGTTGACAAAAAGATTTAAAAAAAATTCCCCAAACTCTACCTGAACCTTCTGTGTTCTTAGTTTGTTAAATGTCAGCTGCCATTTAGGTGACAGGTAGAGCAGTAAATCTGTCCGGGAGAGGGATGAAGGACTCATGGAATACTGACCATCCGATCACACAGTTCTGTTATGACTCTGTAACAAGAACGGAAGAAAAGACCTGTGGGAACAGAACAACAAAAAGATCAAGTGAGAAAGACACACAAGTGTATGATGAACAGTTCTACTCCTGCAGCAAGGCTTCTGGGGGCTCCAGCACTTCCCTACAGTGACTTCCACTGACAGAGTCCCAGAACCTAGTGATGGCAAAACTCTATTAGGTCTTCCAGTTCATCACTCTTCCAGTCCAGCAATGGTCCCTGATGCACATTAACATGTTGACCCACCTAGTTTTAAATACATTAATCAAGGGGTCACCTCCCCTCATTTCCTTTTTGGAGATTCTTCATTATCTGCAAGTTGTTTGGACACTACTGTGTTAGAGAACCACAGGATACTTACATTTCAAATTTCTTCATGTGAAGCCCAGTAAAAGCAACCATAAGTCACCTTGCACACTCAATCAATGGGAAAATACTGCACACAACAGACATTTGATTTGCAGGAAGATAGCAGACTTGAAGTATAAATCTGCCTAAATCCAGAGAGATATGCCTAGCAGCTGGGAGCAGAGAGTGTGAGTGAATGTGAGGCTTAAGTCTAGACTGCCATTTTCTTTTTTAAAAGGTATGCAAATTGCGCTCCGCAATTTGCGTATCTTTTTCCAATTGTTTTTTCGGAAGAGGCTTTTCTAAAATTTGGCCCGTGTACATGGGCCCAAATGTGGGAAAAACCTCCTCTTTCGGAAGAGCCCTTCTTCCTCATAAAATGAGGAATATAGGGCTTTGGAAAGAGTGCATCTGCTCTTCCACAAAACAATGTTGGAAGAGCAGACGTATTCCCTGGACGCAGCAGAGTTTTTCCGGGATACCAGAGGTATCCCGAAAAAACTCCATAGTCTAGACATAGCCGAAGTGGAATCCAGCATTCTGGGTGGAAAAGCACATTTATTCTCATAAGTATTTCTGCTCCTTTGAAGCACAGGGAAAACAAAGCTTTTGGAGGCAACAAGCCCAAGGGGACACTGACACTGATTCTCCCCTCCCTATGCTTATGAAAATTTGCTTAGGAATATAAATATGCATAACTCAGAGATGCTTTGGACAAAATACCTCATACCTCATGAATACCCTAGCCTATTTTAGTGCATGTATCATTCTTGTATGAAAAGTTAGAAATATGAAGTATGAGACTGTTCAGTTCTAAATGTGCTAATGAGAGCCACTACTGATGTCCCCCCGCCTGCCCCCAATGACCTGGTGATCAACTTGTAAACAGCCTTGCTCGTCCTGTAAGTTCAAGTAGTGGTTGGTCTTAGGAAGATATGTGACTAGGGCTGCCAACCGATGTGTGTTAATACCTGTAATTAGTGCAGGGCAGGATTAACGCGTTAATTTTTTTAATGCGTTAATTGCAGGCGTTAATGCTGCGTTGCCCCTTTGAAGTGCTGCTCTGGCACCTCAAAAGGGACAGCGGTTTAGGAGCCTGGGATCAGCTGGAGTGCCCAGCTGACCCCGGGCTCTGTGCAGCACTGCCCCTTTAAAGCACCAAAGCAGCACTTCAAAGGGGCAGTGCAACGCGGAGCTGGGGAATCAGCAGGACTCCATGTGGCGCTGATGCTTTAAAATGCCGCAGGGAGCACGGGGCCAAGCAGGACCCTGCCCGAGTCCTCTGCTGGCCCTATGATACCCGCAGCGCTTTCACCTTTGAAGTGTAGCAACAGCCCTGAGGCTGTTGCTACACTTCAAAGGCGGAGGTGCCCTTATCGACTAATTGAATAGTCAATGCAAATTGCATTGACTATTCAATTAACCAATTAATCAATATTTACATCCTTACTACCCATCTGAAACTAATTTCACCAAACTTTTATAGGCTTATTGTTCACAGTAGGACAAGTTCTACAAAATACTGAATTAACTGTTAAAACACAATCTTTATTTGCTTGTGTTGAAAGCACCGCATATCAAGGAGAATTGATCAAGCTCCCCAATTAAACTGCCAATGGACTTTTTCCCCACACTTGCCAAGTACCAGTAAATCTGTGAATAGACACACATTTTCTGTTCTAATCAGTTTGCTCCTCCTGTCTGACTCATTCACAGATTTCACTATAACCCAGCATTTGTGAAATCCCCATTGTATCCCTTCAGATGGGCTGTGATGTCACAAGCATTGGATTATGACATCACAGTAATGTCTGTAGTAGTTCAGGACAGCAATACAGTAAATTCAGGATTCACTGCTGTGACATCCTGACAGATCTCCTGCTACGTCAGTCATGATAAACATTCGACTGAACGCATTTTCATATGCTCCCTTGTATATTGTGCCAGCTCTGTGCAGGTAGCTAGCGTAATAGACTTCACGAGAGCACCCAAAGACCACAGACATAGATAAGATATGAAGGCACCCAAGTCAGATTTATTGTCAAACGAAGTACATTAATAGTTGTTGGCAGCCAGATAACCTCTGAGCCCCTATGTATTTGTACCCGGGACAATGGATGCAGCTCAATCGATAGTATGGATTTCACTATCACCCCTTTGGCCAGCCAATGAATTAAGTTGAGGTACCCCAACATTTATAGACAGAAATGAACAATCTATGATACCCACCGTACATATCATCTTACGCACTAATGACACGTTTGGTACCTCCCCTTGTACTTTCCTCCAAAGCATTCACTGCCCCTTGTTATGCTTTCACTCTTGTTGTTTCCAACTATTTTATTATGGACTCAGTTCGGTGTCCCTGTACTGTCCTGATAGAATGTATTTACATATTTCATGTGCTTTTATCAGTGCTAGCAGTTTGAGTGCCGAGACACACTGACTTGCAGGCAAACATCTGCTTTTGACATAACTGTCTATTACTCATAGTATAACTCTTGCTTACTTTGGTTCAAGCACAAGGCCCTTTCTTCAGACTCTTTCTTTCTCCTACACTGGCATCATAGGAGGGAGGTCAGGCTGAATACAAAAGAGAAAGCTTGCATTTATACTCAGCCTGGTAGTCAAGCATGTCTGATCCCAACTGATGCACACCCCTCAGGGTATGTCTACACTACAAAGTTAATTCGAACTAACGGACGTTAGTTCGAATTAACTTTGATAGGCGCTACACTAGTGCTCCACTAGTTCGAACTTAATTCGAACTAGCGGAGTGCTTAGTCCGAACTAGGTAAACCTCATTTTACGAGGACTAAGCCTAGTTCGAACTTACTAGTTCGAATTAAGGGGTGTGTAGCCCCTTAATTCAAACTAGTGGGAGGCTAGCCCTCCCCAGCTTTCTCTGGTGGCCACTCTGGCCAACACCAGGGAAACTCATATGCCTCCCTCCCGGCCCCAGACCCCTTAAAGGGGCACGGGCTGGCTACGGTGCCCGTGCCAGGTGCAAGCCTGCTAGCACCCAGCTAGCAGACCCTGAACCTGGCACGGATCGAGCCAGCCACCCGATGCCCCCCAGCCCTCCCCCTCTTCCCGGGACCAGGCTGGCGGCTCCCGGGAGCTTGCCCAGGACCGCAAGAGGCGGGCACCCGCCTGGTCTAGTGTGGACATCGTGGACCTCGTCCACGACCTCCGCACTAGGCACAGGAAAGTGGCCGTCTAGTGCAGGAGAGCTGCCAGTCTGGCCACCCAGGAGCAGGTTTGCATGAAAATCAAGATGGTCCACTGAGACCCCCGACCCTGAGCCCTGAGCTTACAATGGCCGTACTGGGTCAGACCAAAGGTCCATCTAGCCCAGTAGCCTGTCTGCCAACAGCGGCCAACACTAGGGACCCTGGAGGGGATGGACCAAAACAATGACCAAGCCATTTGTCTCGTGCCATCCATCTCCAGCCTTCCACAAACAGAGGCCAGGGACACCATTTCTACCCCCTGGCTAATACCACTCCATGGACCCAATCTCCATGACTTGATCTCACTTCTCTTTAAACTCTGTTCTAGTTCTAGCCTTCACAGCCTCCTGCAGCAAGGAGTTCCACAGGTTGACTATTTGCTTTGTGAAGAACAACTTTCTGTTGTTAGTTTGAAGCCTGCTACCCATTCCTTTCCTTTGGTGTACTCTAGTCCTTCTATTATGGGAACTAATGAAGAACTTTTCTGTATGCACCCTCTCCACCCCACTCGTGCTTTTATAGACCTCTATCATATCCCCCCTCCATCTCCTCTTTTCTAAACTGAAAAGTCCCAGTCTCTTTAGCCTCTCTTCATATGGGACCTGTTCCAAACCCCTCATCATTGTAGTTGCCCTCCCCTCTCCCACCCTCTCTCTTCCCCTCTCCCACCTCCTTTTCCCAGTCTCCCCCAGTTTTGTTCAATAAAGAGAGATTCTATTTTTCAACACAATTGTCCTTTATTTTGTACATCAGGAAGGGGAGCTAGGGAGGGGTAAGTGGAAGGAGGTGAGGGAGGAATGGGGTACGAGCCCCCGATGGGGAGGACTGGGCTGGCTCTGCGGGCTCCTCGGGGTGGAAACTCTCCTGAAGCCCCTTGATTGACCCCCCCTCCGGATGGCAGCCTGCGGCAACTGCAGCCGGTCTGATGGCCGAGTGCTGTGATGTGCCCAGTGTGGGTACTCCAGGCAATCCAAGCCAGGACTGCTTTGCAAGCGGGGCACCCCTGAGAACTGTCTGTCCGGGGTGGGGGTGGGGTCTCTTTAAGCACAGCCCTCGGCTAGCCTGAGACAGCAGCTCCACGCTCTCAGTCCTCATCTGATGCCCTGCCGGCACTGCTTCTGGCAAAACGCTAATTCGAACTAGTTTTTTAGTCTGGAAGCGTTAGTTCGAATTAACTAATTCGAACTAAGTTAGTTCGAATTAGCGCTGTAGTGTAGACATACCCTAAGTTCCTAATGAAGGAACTGGAAATTGAAGGTGTACCTCTCATTATGGGGTCTGTGACTGGAAAAACAGTAAAGAACAGAACAACTGACCCTGGTCTTGCATGGCTTGTGCAACCCAAATGACTGACTGAAGCAGAAGTTGTTGTTCAAGCAATGCATGATCAATTCCTCAATAGGGCTAGGTCCTTAGCCAATATAAACAGGCATAGCTCCACTGGAGTAACTGCAGCTACTCTACCTAAGGAGCTGGTCCCAGGCTTAAGTCTCCTTTGATTTATACCAGTGAAATCCCACTGACTTTATTGAAAGGTATCTATAGGCCCACTAATTGGGGAGGGAGAATATGGAGGCCTTCTGCCTGAGACCCCATCCTTTCTCTGAATGTCGAGCTGACCCCCCTACCCCTCCACCTTGCCCAGGGGTCTGGGATGGCTGTCTGCTACCCTGGGTCACTAACAACTCTAGATTTAAGATTTCATCCTATTCTAATTGTTAGACACCCCTGCTTGGCTTTGTTTCTACTCACCCTGTATGATGGGGAAGAGGAAAGGCAGGTTTAGATTTACTTAGAACCACAATGTTTTATTATTTTATTTGTACACATGGAAGCACAGTGAGACGCTGGTGTGTTTCCGATGGAGGACGAGACCATGTTTATGTAGCCTCTCACCCATGCCAATTCCAAGTTTATTTTATACTTATAAAGATAGACACCTGTATTTGGGCTGGATTAGCTTTTATACAAACTGTGGTTTTTAGAGTTCTCTGTTTGTGGACTATATTAGTTTGCTGCTTATCTATCCGTCTATAAATAGGGAAGGATTACATATAAACACTCAAAAGCTCTCAAAAGTTAAGAAATGCTAGAATTAAGATTGCCTGTGTAACCTTAATTCAAGCCCCTTGTGCATATTACATTATGATACAGTCTATAATTACGTGATCACAAACTATTTTTTTCTACAAGAACCTGTCTAATTCAGTGTAGAGGGTGCAAAGTATTCATTTAATAAGACGCTATTCCATATTTCTTTTCATCCTCGTCATTGAGAGTTTGGATGCAAGTCACATTTACTGCACACTGTCTAAATCCCACACAGAACAAAGAATTAACTTCCCCCAGGGGCTTTTCAGTGGTGCTTATGGTGGGATTATCTTTGTGTTACAGAGTGGGAACTGAGGCATAAAGTCATTCATATTAAAAGTGTCCTATAATTCTGGGGTCCAACAGGAGACCCCTTCTCCCCCAATCTTGATTTTTCAGATGATTTAGCATTATGTAGCTCTATATGTTCAGAACACCACTTTCATTGATCTGCAGCTTTGAGTGCTCAACACTTCTCTAAATCAAGTTAGGTACCCAGAAAATGAACAATATGCAACACCATTAGTGAGCACCTGTAATTAGTAGGTTCAAGTAACTTGCTCAACATCACATATGAACTGTCTGGCAGATGCAGGGATAGAATCCAATTCTCCAATGCAGCATCCAACTGACTTAACCATGACACAACCCATTCTATTCATGCAATTCTTTGCCCCATTCATTTATTTACTGATCTTCCAACTTGGCAACCAAGGCAGGGTTCTTGTCTAACAGACAATAGTCTCCATCACTGCACAGCCCTGATTTATCCCCAGAGCAGTTCCCACTACAGAAGGATGAGACTCACACGTTGCCAGTGGGGTTCACAAATGTCTGCAGACAGCAGAGGAATTTTGAGACTCAAGAATCTTGGGTACCATTCCATGCTTTGAAGGGGAGTATGTTCTAGTAGTCACAGACCCTTTTGTTCACTAGCATGCCCCTTCCCCACCTAGTCTGTCCTTCTCTTCTCCCATCTCCTTCTCCCACTCTGCCCCTGTAGCCCTCTGCTTCCCACTTCTTTACATTCAAGTGAAGTTGGTTTCTCCATCTCCATGCGCCTTGGGTACTAGCAGTGGAAGGGGTTCTCCCATTGGCATAGATAAGCCACCTTTTCGAGATGCTCAAAGGAAGAATTCTGCCATCAACCGAACGCTGTCCACATGGGGACACAGGTTAATGTAACCATATCACAGGAGAATCGGCTTTACCATGAAATAGACTGTGCTGTGTCAAGGGGCCCCAGAATATAGGCGTGGACACTGTGGTTGCAGGGAGTGCTATAGTACCCACAGGCTTATGAGGGGCCCTGCTGCTGCCCTGCACTTGTGACTTTGTGGGCTGTGCTGCTGCCCCCTGCCCACAGCTCTGTGGGCTCCTCTGTCCCCAGATCCCATGGGGAAGGCCTGAAAATGAAGCTGCATACAGGGCCCCACCAATTCCTAACCCACCACTGCCTTGCATAGGGAGTGAGAGTTTTTCACACCCCTGAACAACTTAATTAAGCCAACATAGCCTCCTGGTGCAGACCAGGCCTGAGCGACCTCTGCTGAGCCAGCAAAAAATCACAATTTTCAGAACCACTTCAGCATTTCAGTGCTGTGACTGGTTATTTTGTGAGGATGGCACAAAGGGCCTCAATCCATGAGGCTCAAGTTCAAAACACATCCCTCACTCTTGGGGGGGGGGCTGGGAACTCTGAGGGGGCAGCATGTACAGTCTCCTGGGACAGGGAAAGACCCCCCCCCCCCCAATGGTGTTCATGTAACTGATGCATGGAGTTGTGAACTGAGACTCCTGGAGCTGCTGCAGCAACTCCCCTTGGCTGGAGGGGAGATTGCCATGATTATAATATGGCATTTGGATAAGTAAATGAAGGGAACTAGGAGTGCACTCCCATGCCCTCTAAAACAAAGAGGCCATCAATCTGAGAGCACATGAAGGACAGGCAGCAAGAGGAAGAGGACACATCTGGGGAAGACAGTGGATAGAAATATTTATGTCCCCCCCCCCCCCCCCCCCGCTAGTTTTAATGAAAATTTTGTCCATTTAAGCTGACCATACACAGAGACATGACTGGAAACTTTAGGCAGCTAAGAAACTATTCCTGTCCTCCCTGGAAATATAATTTGTTTTTAGACTGATTTATGGGCAGCAGCAACAAGCCAAAAAACAATTGCATTTTGATTCCTTAACGGGAACACTGCAGAGAACAAAAAACTAAGTATCTCAGGTCAAAACTGACTATATTTCTTCCTCAGAAACTCCAACATGAGATCTGATCCTGAAAATACATGGAGCATAACTTTACTCTTTTGAATAGTCCCCTGAAATCAATGGGCCTGATTCTCTTGCTGCACTACACCCTGTGCTCTGTGCGTGTAAACCATCCCAACTCAGAATGCTGGGAATCCATGAACATCAGTGTCCACAAATGTCTGTTCCAGGAATGTCCAGACTGGTACAGACAAATGTGTTAGCTAACTTGAGTTAACTGGCAATCAACTAGACATAAAACTCTAATGTAGACATACCAACTGAGTACTGTAGTATCTTAGGGTACGTCTACACTACAGCGCTAGTTCGAACTAACTTAGTTCGAATTAGTTAATTCGAACTAAGCTAGTTCGAACTAACGCATCTAGAACTAAAAACTAGTTCGAACTAGCGTTTTGCTAATTCGAACTAGCGCGTCCACACTGATTGGACGCAGGGGCGCATTTAAGGGCAGCTGAAACCGGTTCTGGCAGGGCATCAGGTCAGCAGTTGCTTTGTGTGGCTGCTGTCTGAGGCTATCTGAGGCTCATGCTTAAAGGGACCCCCCCGGACAGCCGGTTCTCAGCTTTTCCTGCTTGCTTGCCAACCTCGCCGAGGGACAGCAAAGCGTCGGTCTCTGTGCCCGTCTGTGTCGGTGCTTCCCTTCGGGGGGGCTGCCGCAGGTGGCAACATGGAGCCACGGCTTGCCCTGCACCTTCTGGTGCACGTTCTGGACTTGCTGCTGCAAGCCTGCCAGCAATGGCTCGAGGCTGCCTGGCACCACCTGGGGAACGTCAGCCCCCTGCCTCTCCGCCTGGCAGCCCTGGGGGCCATGAAGGAGCCGCGGCGGCGCCCCGGCACTGGCGTGCCCCGCCGCATCTGGCGTCTGGACACCAGCAGCGACTGGTGGGACCGCATCGTCCTGGAGCGCTGGGACGACCGACAGTGGACCCAGAACTTTAGGATGAGGAGGGACACCTTCCTGGAGCTCTGTGAGTGGCTCGCCCCTGCCCTGCGCAGAAGGGACACTCGCATGAGACCCGCCATCCCCCTCCAGAAGCGGGTGGCCATCGCCCTATGGAAGCTCTCCACGCCGGACAGCTACCGATCCGTCGGGAACCAGTTCGGCGTGGGGAGATCCACTGTCGGAGCAGTGCTCATGCAGGTACGGCGCTCGTCGGCCACCGAGCCGGGGGAGAGGGGGGCTGCGAGGAGGGGATGGGCCGCCCCAGGGACAAAGGGGGGGGCGGGAGGAGGCGAAAGCGCCCCGCACCGGAGGGGTCGGGCTGTCCCGGCCGTACTACACGCCGCCAGGGGGGTTGCTTCCGGGAGTGGGGCACGGGGCACTGCCAGGGCACGCACGCTCCCAGCCACCCGGGCGCCCCACTGATTGGCGCTTTGCTGTGTCTCTCTCCGCAGGTGGTCAAGGCCATCAACCGGGTGCTGCTCCGCAGGGTGGTCCGCCTCGCCGACCCGGACGCCGTCATCCGGGGATTCGGCGCCCTCGGCTTCCCCAACTGCGGGGGGGCCATCGACGGGACGCACATCCCCATCCGTGCCCCGGAACACCAGGCGTCCCGTTACGTGAACCGCAAGGGGTACTTCTCCGTCATCCTGCAGGCCATGTGTGACCACCGGGGACAGTTCACGGACATTAATGTGGGCTGGTCCGGCAAAGCACACGACGCACAGGTGTACCAGAACTCCTCCGTGTGCCAACGGCTGCAGGACGGGACCTTCTTCCCCGACCGCCACATCAGGGTCGGGGACGTGGACATGCCCGTGTGCCTGGTGGGGGATGCCGCCTACCCACTGCAGCCGTGGCTCATGAAGCCCTACACGGGGCACCTCAATCCCTCCCGCCAGGCCTTCAATGCCAGGCTGACCAGGGCCCGCATCGTGGTGGAGGGGGCCTTCGGGCGACTGAAAGCCCGCTTTCGATGCCTCCTCACCCGTCTGGACCTGGCCGAGCACAACATCCCTCCCGTGGTGGCGGCATGTTGTGTGCTCCACAATTTGTGTGAGCGAAAGGGGGAGGCTTTCCTGCCAGCCTGGATGGCTGAGGCTGACCGCATGGCTGGACACTACGGTCAGCCCCGCACCGCCGCCGTCCGGGAAGCCCAGCGGGGGGCCATCTGGATCTGGGAAGCCCTGCGGGAGAGCTTCCAGGTGGAGGAGGAGGAGGACTGACCTCTCCCTGCATGCCCCACCGGAGCCTTCTTCCACCCTACCCCCCCCTTCCCCTTTCCCCTTCCTACCTACTGTCAAATAAAGACACCTGTTTTTCAAACAAAAACGTCTGTTTATTTCACAGAACTGGGGTGGGGGAGGGAGGAATGAAGGTGGGAGAAGGGAGGGGGAAACCTGGGACGAGGGAGCTGGAAGGGGAGGGGAGGGAAGGGAGGAAGGGAAAGGAAAGCTCAGGGGTGGGAGTCCGGCTGCCTCTCCCGTCTCGCCACACTGCGGGTCCGGGGGCGTCGGTGGGGAATGGTTGTGGAGGGGGGGGCAGAGGGGACAGGGGGTGTGGAGGAAGCAGGAGCGGAAGCAGGGGGAGCAGGGGGAGCAGGGGGAGCAAGAGGGGGAGCAAGAGGGGGAGCAAGAGGGGGAGCAGGGGGAGGAGGAAATGGAAAGCGGTCCAGCAGGCTCTGGAGGTGGCCTCGCAGGGCACGGCCCTGCTCCTCCAGGGCCTCCAGACTC
Organism: Pelodiscus sinensis; assembly: GCF_049634645.1. Taxonomy (NCBI): domain Eukaryota; kingdom Metazoa; phylum Chordata; order Testudines; family Trionychidae; genus Pelodiscus; species Pelodiscus sinensis. The sequence continues at coordinate 63,293,275 of NC_134714.1, forward strand.
CTCCGGCGCAGCCTGAGGTCCTCCTGGACCCAGTGGTCCTGGAGACGGAGCTGTCGGTCCAGGAACCGGAGATGCCGCCTCTGGTAGTCCTCCTGGTTCCTGGCTGTCCTGCTTGCCCGGGCGCGGGCGGCTGCTGCAGGCGGTGTGGTGCGCCCTGCAGGCCCAGGTGCTGCGGCTGTGGTGCAAGAAGACCAGCGGTCAATTTCCCCAGGGGCCCAGGTGTGTGAAACCCAGCTCCCCTCTGCAAGGCCAGGGCCCCTGCAGGATCCCCAGCTGCTGCTCCGTGGTGGGCAAGGCCCAGGTGCACGGTCCCGGGGCTCCCTCTCGCCCCAGCCCCCCGTACACATAAGGGGAACACGAGGGTACTCACAGGTGGACGCCTCCCCGGCCTCTGACGATGCAGGCGAGTGGCTCTGTGGCGTGCCTCGGGGGTCCCGGGTCCTGGGCAGGCTGGCGGCAGGCTCCTGGCTCTCAGAGCCCTCTTCCTCCTCCTCCGTCTCCAGGAGCGGTCCCTCTGCCCCGGGGTCAATCACGTCCCGGGGGGCAGGGACGGCATGAGGCCCCAGGATGCGGTCCAGGGCATGGAAGTGGGGGCAGGCCTCCGGGTCAGCCCCTGGCAGGCAAGCCCGGGAGTAGGACTGCCGCAAGTCTTTAATCTTGCAGCGCACCTGCTCCCGGCTGCGCTGGTGGCCCCTGGCGGCCAGGCTGGCAGCCATGCGTCCGTAGACGGCCGCGTTCCGGTGGCTAGTGCGGAGATCGTGGACATTGGAGGCTTCCCCCCAAACCTCGATGAGGTCCACGATCTCTGCACTTGACCAAGCAGGTGCTCGCCTCTTGTGTCCCCGGGCAGGCTCCTGGGAGCCGCCAGGCTGGTCCTGGGGAGCAGTGGAGGGCTGGGAGCCCTCGGATGGCTGGCTCATGTTGTGGCAGGTGCAGGCTGTGCAGGCACGGGTGCTTGCAGCCTTGCAACTGGCACAAAGTGAGTAGCCAGCCCGTGGCCCTTTAAGGGCTCCGGGGCCGGGAGGGGGGCAATAGAGTTTCCCTGGTGTTGGCCAGAGTGGCCACCAGGGAAACCTGGGAAGCCTTAGCCTCCCACTAGTTCGAACTAAAGGGCTACACAGCCCTTAGTTCGAACTAGCTAGTTCGAACTAGGCGTTAGTCCTCGTAAAATGAGGTTTACCTAGTTCGAACTAAGCGCTCCGTTAGTTCGAATTAAGTTCGAACTAACGGAGCGCTAGTGTAGCGCCTAGGAAAGTTAGTTCGAACTAACGTCCGTTAGTTCGAACTAACTTTCTAGTGTAGACATACCCTTACTTCAGAAGTAGCTCGACTGGCATCCATGGAACTAATCTTGGTACAAAGTACTACTCCCCACATGTAAAAATATCAAAGTCTGGTCCCTTTTGACAGGAGTCTCAGTTTGAGATGTGAATGAGCTGCAAAAGTTATCTGTCAGCACAGTGACCCCTCCCCCCTTCCAACACGGTGAAAGACCAGAACCCAGAATTGAGAGATTTCAGTCACTTGACTTTCAGTTCCTTTATCACAGTTCCATGGGCCCTGATGTAATTTGTGGCTGACCTACACTCGGCACAGCTCAGGAGTGGAGGTAAAGGTGCCTATACCACCTTTATGACCCTGGATTCAGGGTCAACTGAGACCAGTTCCCACATTAACTGATGACCAATGCTTCTTCCTTCCCCGCATTAGCCATGTCAGTTATGAGACTGTCTGGTAGCTTTAGCTATTTTGTTGTTGTTGTATTTACTTTTTTTTTTAAATGTGTGTGGTGTTAGTGCTAGAGAACCCAGTCACATGGCCCTAGAGAGTGAAGTCCTCCATCAAAACTAACAACAATAATGCTACTGGTAATGCTACAAATGAAAAATGCTACATGGAAAAAAGTACTGTTCACCAATAATTAACTGTTTACAGAGGAGGCAACTAATTTGCCCAAAGTTACCCAGAGCTGAAGAGAGCCCAACACTTCTGAGTCCCTGGTCAACATCCCAGCCACAGAAACAACGTGTCAGAATGAACAGCACCGCTGAAATCTCAACTCAGTCAATCTTTTAGCTTTCCACAGAGTCTAAGAACATGCAGGTCGTAGTGATTGTTTTGCCCATTTGAAAGCAGATTGAGACCAACAATTCATTCCATGGAAGCCAAGAAAGAGCTATCAGAGAGTAACAACTATCAATTGGTACTATCCTGGGCTGGTTTCAGATAACCTAGAAAGGGAAAGTCTTCACATTTCATCACCAATCCCGCAAGGCACTTTACATTTTATCATCATTGAATCATAGGACAGGAAAGGATCTCAAGAGGTCATCAAGTCCAGTCCCCTGCCCTCATGGCAGGACACAACAATATCTACAAAATAGGCAAAAGAGTTTAAATTTAGGGTCTGGAAAAACTTTATAGGTGTCCTCCCTCTGATCTTCAACGTGCTCTACTTCTCCAGCTAGCAGATCTCAGAACTACAGGGAGAGTGTGCAACATTATATACCATAGTGATGGGAATGACGTTACACTAGATTAGACTAGAGTGACACTAGTAGACCAAGGTCCCTACCAAGGTCTCCAAATGAAGACTGACAGTTACATAGCTGGAAACAGGCTGGCTCACCTGTGTGTTAGTACTATTAAACAGGAATCAGAGTTATAAAATATGCTTAGTGTTCAAACTTTATTGAATGTCTGGAAGTTGCTGCATGCTTTCATCTCACTTATAACATCTGTATCTCATATTGTAAGGTCAGATTTGAGCATTTGTGTTGTAAGATTTTGCAATAGCGATGTTAGATAACATTTATTTTAGTAATGGTGTAGCTGCAAATAATTTTATTGGTTACACAGTTACTAAAATACTCTCTAGGGGTGGGCCCAGCAGCCAGTGTATTCCCAGCCCCACTTGTCGTGCCCTCCGCTGACAGGGGCTGCTGCTGCCCCGCACTGCTGCCTCTGTATCAGAGGTAGCCGCGCAGAGTGGCAGGCAGAGCTGGTCCGCAAGGGGAGCCGATTTGTGCCTCTAAGTGGAGGGGGGAAAGCAGCTCTGCAGAGCTGGCTCTCCATGAGCACCAGCTCCCGCCTGCCTCCTGCGCTGCTGCCACTGTAGGAGGTAGCAAGGCGGGGAGAAGAGCAGACAGTTCTGCAGGAACCAGCACACATGGGGAGCCAGCTCAAAAGCCAGCTCCCCACAAGCATCAGTTCTTCTTCAAGTGCTTGCTTATGTCCATTCTGTCTAGGTGTGTGTGCGCCCTGTGCACAAGTTCCAGACGTTTTTTGGCCCTTAGCAGTACCCGTTGGGCCTGCAGGGGAGCCCCCTGGAGTGGCGCAGGTGTATCTGTGCATATAATCCCCTGCTGGCCCTCCACCCCTTCAGTTCCTTCTTCCCCTTCCCCTCCCCGCCCCCTGGTTGCTGGAACGCTCTGCTTGCCTTTGCAAGCGCCCTTAGCCTTTCTTGTGTAAATAGATCACTGATCAGAAGTAGTTAGGAGTAGATAGTTTAGGTAGATAGTGCTAGGAGTGTTAATAGTTGTTTCCCCCGCTTCCCTCCCTGAGGAGGGCATGCCGGGGGCCCCAGGGTTTCAAACCCTGTGGGCAATGCTCCAAATCTATGCCCTGCGGGGATCCGCACAAAGACTGTTTAAAGTGCCTGGGTGAAGGCCACTTAACAGACTGTGCAACATCTGCAGGTCTTTTAAACCACGCAGGCAAAGAGCGAGAAACTCCAGACAAACTCTTTCTCATGGAGTCGGCACTTCAACCCCCGGTGCTGGAGTTGGCACCGTCGGTAAGGAGTGCACCGGTGTCAACCAGGGATGTGGAACACGCACTTAAGCACGCGCTGTCATTGGGGCACCGAGGCACCGACCTCACTCTCCGGTGCCGTCAACCACCAAGAGAGCGAGAGGTGGGAGGTCCCCTGAAAAGTGGGACTGAGACACTCGCCCACGGGAGCCGATGTGCCACAAAAGAAGCCTGGGGAGACCGGGATCCCCAGGGGGCCAGGACTTGTCCTTCGAGAAGGTCCGGAGGCCATCCATGCCCGAAACTTTCACAGCAGCCCAAGAGCTGATAGAACTCCCGGCCTCCCCGGGCCTGGCACCATGCGGCACGGAGGAACGCATGTGCTATGAGAGCCTGGTGGCTAGGCCAGCCCCGGCACCGCAGCCAGCACCACCGAGACCATCACCCAGGCAAGAGCCCGGTGCGGCCGCACCTCTAGTTACGGCACCGCCAGCACCTCCAGTGCAGGAGACAACGTGGGGGAGGTCAACTCACCCCGTGGACCCAGTACTGCATTCTCCGGCATCGTGTCACCCGGCACTGGAATCCCAAGCTATGCCGCCGGTACCGCCCATAGCCCATAGAGGGAAACCAGCGGCTATGGCTCACCATGCACGGCAGGGTGAGCAGGTGTCTTTGGTACCGCCATGGTCCATGTTGGAATATTCCTCAGAATCCGATATTGAGTCCTTGGCTTCGGTGGTGTCTTCATGACAGTCAGTTGCTTCTGGGGTCTCTCACTCTTCCCACAGGTCGACACACTGGCACCACTCCAGATCAGGTCACTGGTCACTATCTTGGCACTGTTCAGGGCTGCATAGCCCCCCTATGATCCAGACATGGCCCCCACAGTGGCAACCACCTATTCAGTGGCCCTTTTGGACACCTTGGGCCTATAATCAGGCCCAGGGGACTGACCCATCAAGGTCTGCTCCTTTGGCCACCCCCCTTACCAGGGATCCGGGCGCAGAGACCAGAGCTAGCCCCCCCAGGTTGGGGGGAAGAATCTGCTCATCCAACCCATCAATCATCACCAGTGGGCCCTACTCGGAGCCTGGTGCCAGAGTGGAACCCATAAACACGGTTATGATTCACCCCCAACTACCAGAATCCTCATCACCAGATGAAGCCTTGGCTGACCCATCTCCGAGCATGCCTACAATGGACATGCGGACCCACCAGGAGTTCCGCAAATGCCTTGCACAAAACCTAGGGATACAGGCTGAGGAGGTTAAGGAAGAGGCTGACCAGATGGTGGACATCCTCACGGCTGGTGCCCCAGCTAAAATTGCCCTCCCACTGAATAAAATGGTGGTTAAGATAACGAAGACCTTGTGGCAGACACCAACCTCCACTCCTCTGACTCAGAAGGGGGTAGAAAGGATGTACTTTGTGCCCCAGTCTGGGCATGAGCACCTCTTTGCCCATCCACCACCGGATTCAGTGGTGATCCAAGCTGCCTGCCAGAGAGAGAGAGGCAGGAGTAGAGGAGACCCACTCCGAAGAGTAAAGAGCCGAAGAAGCTAGATCTGTTGGGGAGGAAAGGCTCCTGCCCCCCTCCGGATGGTCCCAGACCTCCTCACGCAGGAGCTTGACCAGGGTCTGCTGTGCCATCTGAATCTTCAATCACTCCATCTCAGGGCCTGGATGATGAGTGGCCGCGGGGTGGGGAACTCCTTTGCTCAGACCCCGTGAAGTGGGTGTTCATGGAGAGCAGAGAACCCTCCACCAGGTCGTCCTAGCTGGCTAAACGGAAGAAGTTTTCAATTTGGGTCAGACAAACAGGGAGACACCCAGAACGAGCCCCCATTCCCCTGATCTTGGACTACCTCCTCGACCTCCGGAATCAGGGGCTATCCACCTCATCAATTAGGGTGCACCTGGCAACCATCGCAGCCTTCCACCAAAGTATGCCGTGTGAGATATCATTTGAAAACTAGTAAGTCACTGAGGGTATGTCTACACTACCCCGCTAGTTCGAACTAGCGGGGTAATGTAGGCATACCGCACTTGCAAATGAAGCCCGGGATTTGAATTTCCCGGGCTTCATTTGCATAAGCGGGGAGCCGCCATTTTTAAATCCCCGCTGGTTCGAACCCCGTGCAGCGCGGCTACACGGGGCTCGAACTAGGTAGTTCGGACTAGGTTCCTATTCCGAACTACCGTTACTCCTCGTGAAACGAGGTGTACCGGTAGTTCGGAATAGGCACCCTAGTCCGAACTACCTAGTTCGAGCCCCATGTAGCCGCGCTGCACGGGGTTCAAACCAGCGGGGATTTAAAAATGGCGGCTCCCCGCTTATGCAAATGAAGCCCAGGAAATTCACATCCTGGGCTTCATTTGCAAGTGCGGTATGCCTACATTACCCCGCTAGTTCGAACTAGCGGGGTAGTGTAGACATACCCTCAGAGCTTAAGTAAACTTTACTTTGAGGGGTAACCCTCAGAAGAATCCATTTCAAAAGTTTAATGATCTAGAAAGACAGGGGTGAATCTTAAGTGATAAGCAATTGAATCAACTGACTGCACATAAACCTATTGCAAAAGTGTAAAGAAAGCTGAAATTAGCTGATGATCAATATCATTGTGAAATGTTTGTATTAACACTATATGAGGAATTACAGCTAGTCAGTGAAATTAGGCTGTTCAGTTTGCACAGGAGGAAATGTCACTGCTATCTGCCAGTCTCCTACATAAATTAAGTATGGTGGAATCAGAAACAATGCAATCGCCATTTATGTAGAAATCATACAGGGGATAGGAAGGGAAGAACAACATAAGGTTATCCTGCCTCTTGAAGCAACTTCATTGAACTTTGGAAGATATAAGCAAGAGAAGCCAGCTTTGGCATCCATCACTGGGCAGATACAACAGGCCAGAGCTCTTGCAAGCTGAGAGATGCATCCTTCAACCAAAGGAGGGCTGAAGACTCTGGAATAGAACATAACTGAGAAACCTGCTTAGACAATGATCTTTCACCACAGATGACAAGGGAGGCCAGTACCTTGTACTATTGTGGATGATCCTCATAAGAGAAAGTCAGCCCCGGCCAAGAAGAAAAATGACAGGTGAGAGAAACCATCTTGAAAAAAAGCCTGCCCCTGGCTAGATTAACTTTTAGATTATGCACGTTTTCGCTTTTATTTTCTTGTGACCCTTTCTTACTTTATTCCTTTAATGTGGCATTACTTACCCTCTGTAATACCAGTGTAACTTTCAGTAAAATAAAATGGTAGGATATAGTGTGAATCACGCCTCAGTCCTACATTTTGGACTTAAATTATTGGACATTATACCTTTAAACACCTCTAGAGTTGATGCCAAAAGAAGCATCAGATCACCCTAATTGCACTTACTGTTAAGTAATTGCGTAATTGCACTTACTGTTAAGTACCATATTTTCCGGCGTATAAGGCGACTGGGCGTATAAGATGACCCCCTAATTTTTTAGTTAAAAGATAGGTTTTCGTCTTATACCCCAGCGCCCCTCCGCCTCCTCGGCTTTGCTCCCGGTGTCCCTGGTCTGCTGGAGACGGTCCCCAGCAGACCAGAGGCACCGGGAGCAAAGCCGAAGCGGCAGCGGGGTGCCGCGCTTCTGAGGCTTTGCTCTGGCAAAGCCTCAGAGGCGCGGGACCCTGTCGCTGCTGCTGCTTTGCTCCCGGTGCCTCTGGTCTGCTGGGGACCGTCTCCAGCAGACCAGGGACACCGGGAGCAAAGCCTCTGAGGACGCCCCGGCAGCGGGACATCCCCAGCACAAAGGCCTTTGCAAAGCCGCGGAGGGGCTCGGGCAGCGGGGCAGCCCAGGCGCGCCTGGGATGCCCCGCCGCCGGCTTCCCCTGAGGCTTTGCAAAGCCGCGGAGGGGCTCGGGTGGTGGGGCAGCCCAGGCGCACCTGGGCTGCCCCGCCGCCTGTATACCCGGCGTATAAGACGACCCCCGATTTTTGGGGGATGTTTTTTAACATTAAAAGCCGGAAAATACGGTAATTTTTTAGAACACATAGCCTGAATTAGACTTTTTCATGTCACAAGCATTGAATAAAACAAGCAACACAGTTCATTTAGGAGAGGTACTTAAGAGTACCTTTGGGGAGCTAAATTGGGGCCAAAATTTTGCTTTGTAATGAGCATTTCATCGACTGGCACGGGGTAGAGCTTTACCTTAAGAATACTAGACAGACAGACAGACCCCCCCTCCCCCAAAACTAGTTCAAGAACAAATTAAAGCCATCTGGATGTGCTGGCAAGACTGGATTCTGAAGGACTCATTCCTGGACATGACCCAGGACTGTCCCATCATGCAGGAATTCAGGCTCAAAGTCCAGAACTGTTATTAGGTGTTAAAATTCAGCACTGGTTAAATGTGTCAGAATTACAGACCTGGGGGCCTCCATATATCTAAAGAACAGTTACAAAACAGGCAGCAGCAGTTCAAGTCTCACCATCGGATCCATATGTCAAAACCAATTTGACAGAACTCTATCTAGGAGGTAAGAGAGCCCAAGTCCATCTCTATCCTACTCTGTCCTTAGTCCTGCTGCTGAGACATTCAGTAGCAAAAATGCCATCAGTGGAGGGTGCCATGGGGAGTTTACTGCTGTTTGTACCTGTCCACCAGAAGCTTAACAGAGACAGCCAACTAATTTCACATCAGCCACCAAAAAAACATCACAAAGAAACAGCTTTCATTTTCAGCCCATACTGCTTTTAAATTAGTGACTTAGGAGTCAGAAGGGCTCATTAGCCTATCACCAATAAAAGTCCCACAGTTCACTTAGGAGACGACTACACAGCAGCGTTCTCTTGGCATAATGGACGTTATTCCGAAAAAACAAAGTCTGCATCTACATACAAGCAGTTATTTTGACATAATGTTGAAAAAATGTTGAGCTGGAGGACTTCTTACTCTGATTCCTGTAACCCTCATTTTACAAGGTGTAAGGGAAGTCGGAGAAGAGTGCTCTAGCTCGGACTTCCTGCTATGTAGACAGCACAAAAGCCGAAATAAGCTATTTTGACTTAATCTATGCAATTGCCATAGCTCAAGTATTGTGGAATAGTGTGTCCAGGTCTGGGCCCCCCACTACAAAAAGGATGTGGACGCATTGGAGAGGGTCCAGCGAAGGGCAGCCAAAATGATTAGGGGGCTGGAGCATATGACCTACGAGGAGAGGCTGAGGGAGTTGGGTTTGTTTAGTCTGCAGAAGCGAAGAGTGAGGGGGGATTTGATAGCAGCCTTCAACTTCCTGAAGGGAGGTTCCAAAGAGGATGGAGAGAGGCTGTTCTCAGTAGTGACAGATGGTAGAACAAGGAGCAATGGTCTCAAGTTGTGGTGGGAAAGGTCCAGGTTGGATATTTCACTAGGAAGGTGGTGAAGCACTGGAATGGGTTACCTGGGGAAGTAGAGGAGATTTCCATCCCTAGAGGTGTTTAAGTCTCGGCTTGACAAAGCCCTGACCGGGTTCATTTAGTTGGAATTGGACCTGCCTAGAGCAGGGGGCTGGTCTTGATGACCTTCTGAGGTCTCTTCCAGCTCTATGGTTCTATGATTCTAAGCTTATTTCGGCATTAGCCCTGCTGTGTAGATGTGCCATTAGAGTCTTGGAAATAGAAGCTTCGCATGCATTGCTCTCAGGCTGTTAGCTTGGCTTTTAAAGAGTCACTCTGAAATGTTTGGAATATACATGCCACAAACTCACGCTGCAGGACTGCCCTAGCCAATTCTGCATTGTATGCATTGTGTGCATGAAAAAATGTATCTTCTTTTTTGAACATGGAGTTTACATGCTGTTGAAAAAACACCAGAGGGCTAATGATGGCTCTGGCAGAGCCATTCCATTGCTCTGTAGAAACTACATATGACCACTAAGGACTGTTAACACTGGGGATGTAAAAAGTCATTTTAAAAGGTAACCATGTAACCACTAAAAATCGGAGAGGTTACACATGCTGTGCACTCTGCAGTTAAAAGAGGAGGGTAGGGAAAATGGCTACTGTCCCATTTCTTCTGGAACAATGAGTGGCAGAGGAAATGCCGGCAGCTGAGAGAGCCATTGACATCCACATGTTTATAAAGTGTGTAAATCACCCCACCACAAAGCTGTATTTTTTTAAGAAATGTGGCTAACAACCAACAAATAAATGGGTCTAAGTCTGACCTGAAGGGGAAGCAGTGCAAAAGCTGCCATAGCGTCTTGCTTCTCCTTCAGCTCCTTTCTAGGGCATGACTTGGGAGATGATTTGAACTCCTGGTTTTACCTGACATTTCCATGGAAGTAATTCTAGTACATTCTCCTGCTCTGCCCTGCCCTTTCCTTCATTCTTCACCTTTCCTCTGCTCCATGCCTAGCCTCTTCCTTATTGCTATTCTTCATCACCTTTCATTGTTTCCCTTTTCACTTCCTTCCCTCATTCTCTGTCCCTTTCTTGCCTCCCTCCATATGGCCTTGTTGTTTATACTGTTCTTCCCTCTATCAGTCCCCTCCCTAAACAATCTGACAGATTCTTTATCCAGTGTGGCTATGGAAGTGTGCATCTGTACTGTATGCAAAATCTTATATGCATAAGCAAGTGCCTTTAAAGACGACATTCGGCCATTAATTCCTAATCTTCTCTTAGTAGTAAGAAATACAACTATATTCCATTTGCTGTCTAAAGCTCTTCTGTCCTATGTCCAACTCCCTCACTCCCTTCCTTGGCTCTGCCACCCTAGGAGTGCGTGACAGAAGCTGGGAGGAAAGGGAAATGAAAGCAGTAAACAACGATCAGATCCAGAATTTACTGCCCTGGCCTTCGTGACTGCACTCCCCAGCTTCTCAACTGCCAATTTTTTCACACGCAAATTTCAGCTGGAGTTGCCCTGGGTCAGGTCCCCTTTTCACAGCCAGCTCTGCATGTAATGTTTGGAGAGGGGGAGGAGAGCTCCCAAAATGACTACACAGTCTCCAAACACCCAGGTGCAAGAGGCCATGCTCCAAAACACACTCTCACTCTCTGTCTCTCTCCCTCACTCACACCAGCAGAGCTGGGAATAATTATGAATGACAATGCTTTGCAGACTGGAATAGATTGAATTACACACAGGCAGACAGATGGTGAGCAAGCTGAAATCCTGCTGTAAAAGTGGGAAGCTGACTCACATATGTAAACTTCATAGACAAATCCAACTTCCCTCTTCTCGGGTGGGTACAGATTATCTCCTTTAGCCAGCTATTGCTAACAAATGGAAATCACAGCCACAACACTTGTACCTTGCGATTGTTTTAGGACCTTTCATCCCTAAGGATCCCAAACTGCTTTACAAATTATGGGCCAAACTGTGCTTTTAATTACACTCTGGTATACAGCCAGAGCTTCCAGCTTCAACAAAGTAATTGAGGCCAGAATTTAGACCTACATTCAGACAATAATGCTGAAAGGCAGCCCCTGCTCTGGGAAAGGAGACTGGCACCCACACAACACACAGCAGCCTGTGCAACACTGAGGAGAAGGGAAATGGCAGCTCGAGCAAAAGGGGAAATTCTCACTCTTATGAGAAGGACAGACTTCCATATCCTATTTTATATAATTGTTTATTTAACTCCTTTAATTTTCAAACTTTTCTGTTTTTTTAATTTGAAACCTTTTTAGAAAAAACCCTCTGTTTTTGTAGTTTTCCATAGATTCACAGTTAAAAATACAGATGAAAGTAATTTCATTTGTCTTAAATAAAATTGTGGCGATCTCTGTATAAAACCATGTAATGTAAAAATGTATTTTATCACTCTAAGTTGCTTTTACACCATTCCCACTACTTTCCCATTAAACATTCATTCATAGTGTACTGCAGAAAAGGCCTCTGCCAAATAGAAAAGGGGTTTTTGTTTTTGTTTTTAATGAATGAAAGGAAGGGCTCTGCTAACTATTGCAAAGGGTCATAACTGCCCTTGCTCCAAAGAAATCAAATGCTGCCAGAATGCACTGCACAGAGCCACCTGCTGGAATAGGCTAGCACTAGCCATGGGCTGCTAGCACACATGGCACAGCTATGTCTACACTGACATACAGAGTACAAGCATTAGACAGAGAGTTACAGATCAGAGTGAAAGACTCCAGCAGTGGGGAAAATCTCTGGATGCCACACTGCTAAAAATAACTATGTAGAAGCCTGAGGCACAGCTTGGGCACATAGAGAGTCCATGTAGGGTCTATACTTAGGGATTCAAAGCACTCTAGTCACCTAAGATGTGATTGACATTTACTTACACCCAGGTTTGCCAGGTTTACAGTTTGTGTTCTCTACACACTGCTGTAATGTACAATGCACCACCTCTGTAAACCGCAACAATCTGATCTGATAAATCGCTTCCCTTGAGAGCAGGGGTGGGGAACCTTTTTTTAGGTTGGGGGGCCACTGACCTACAGAAAAATCAATCCAGGTCCTCACACAAGTGAGAAGCAAAACCCCAAGTGAGCAGGAGAAAGACACTCCCCACATTCCCCTCGCACACCAGAGCCTAGAGGAGCCCAGCCTAGTAGATTTTGTGTCCAGCCCCTTGGAACACCAGCGCAGGTTCCCCAATTCTAGGGGAGGCCCTAAGCCTGGGGGCCTGGATCCAGGAAGTCAGGGGCCACAGCCAGCCCTGGGGCCTTAGGTTTAAAGGCTAAGTATTTCGAGTATTAAATATGGTGTGAGAAAGAACACATGCTGGATTTAACAAAGACACAACTGTACAACTACACAATGCTAGTAAGGGTATAGCAGGCTGGAGCTGTGCTATAATTAAGTAGCAAAGAAGTTATATATATATTCCTAGAGTGAAGAGGCAGCACTGAAGTCGCACATTCTTTTCATGACATAGCAATCGAGTTTCCAAGATCATTTATAATATTTGTACTTATGTAGCTCTTTTCATCCAAAAGAAGTAACATCATTTTACAAACATTCAGCATAATTTATCCTCAGAATTCCCCCAGGAGGTAAGTCAGGGCATATCTATACTAAGAAATTATTTTGAAATCACTTATTTTGAAATCACTGCTCCCAAAATAACTATTTCAAAATAGCATGTCCACGCTATAGGGAAGCCTTGAAATTAGTCCGAGACAGGCTCCCTTAATGTGGAGGCACTACCTCAACTTAGAGCCCTAGGAAACACTGGGGAGTAATTACTCTGAATGACTCAGGGGAGTAGCTGTTTCTAAATAGCAGCAGTGGAGCAGCCACACTACAGCTATTTCAAAATATGCATTATTCCTTCTGGAAAGCAGGAGTTATTATTTTGAAATAACCAGACCCATATTTCAAAATAATGGTGGATAGTGGATGCACTGCTTGTTATTTCAAAATAAGGGTGTAGACCAGGGCTCAGATAATAAAGTGAGACACGGAAAGCTAAATCACGTTCTCACTTACATCAGTGTAAATTTGGAATAAGTCCATGGAACACAGAATTACTCCAGATTTACATCCAAGAAATGTGAGCAGGATGTGGCTTTGTGAGTTTATACAGTTACCCCAAAATCAAACACAATAGCAGAACCAGAAATCAAAACAAAAGAGGGTACATTTCTCCTTCTGTTTAAAACTACAAAGCTAAGTTGGGGTCTATGAATAATATGTATTTACAAGGGTTAATTAAAATAAGCAAAACACCACAACAATGTTGTCATTTATATATTTTAAACTGCACCATATCAAAATGACACAGATTGACAGAATTTTAAAGCCAGAAGGGCCATATGGTCATCTAGTGTGACCTCCTGTATAAGACAGACCATAGAACTTCACTGAGTTGATTTCTGCTTCAAATCCAATAGTAGTGGCTGAACTAGAGTATGTATATCTTTTACAAAAAAAACTTTTCATCTTGATTTTAAAATTACTAGTGAAGAATAATCCATTACAATCCCTGTAAACTGCTGTAGTAGTTAGTTATCACCACTGTAAAAATTTCTCCCTTATTGCTGGTTTGAGTTTTTCTAACATCAACACAAAGCAATTGGATCATGTTACACCTTTTTGTCTATTAGGGTGAAGAGACCTCTGTTGCATTTATGTTTCCCGTGTAGGTACGTATCATTGGTGATCTCCTGCAGCTGAAGATGATCTGTTTCACGGGTTTTATTTTTCATGGGTCCTTAGGTGACTGAGGAGTCTGATCTGAGGAACCACTGCTCTCCTCCCTCAAGTGTCCTTCATCCATATGTCTTGTTTGGCTGAGAGTGGCGATGTCAAAGATGTATCCTCAAGAGTTCTCAGGCAACAGCTGCTGTTCTGCATTCAGGTCTTTCACTTTTGGATCCGTCTGGTAGAGTAGAGACATTCCAAGTGGCAAGAAACATTATTGTTTTTTTACTGTTTTGAGAGTGATCCCTCTGGATGTGGCTATTCAGTCACGTATGGTATGACAGCCTATGTCTGGGACACCTTTTCTCACCTCTTCCCTGGATGGAGTAAGAAGAGGGGTTTCTAAACAGGCTTACTCAGTCATGCCCACCAAAAGCCTTGCTGCCAAGTATTCCCCTTTCCTC